>NC_138865.1:47827511-48260010 GCF_965194805.1 Balaenoptera borealis | reverse complement strand
ACAAATCCTAAGCAGAATAAATAACAAGAAAACCATACCTAGACTTATCAAGATTTAATTGAAAACACCAAAGATAATAAATCTTATAAACAGAAAAAGAATAGAGACAGTTTACCACTGAAAGAGCAAGAGATGAAACCCAACAGCAACAGTGACACCAGACAACAGTAAAATCCCAAAAGAAGTACTTCAGGCAGAAGTAAAGTGATCCCAGATGAAAATTCTGAGATTCAAGAAGGAATGATGGACAAAGGCAGAAATGAATATATGGGATAATCTAAAGAGACCCAGACTGTATAAAACAAAAATAATAATGGCTTGTGTGGTTAAGAAAAAAGAAATGGCACTAATATTTATGGCAGCAATAGCATAGAAGTCACAAGAGGTAATGAGGGAGGCAGGTGATGGGAGGTAAAGTGTGGAATGGTCTTTATATTATTTGGGAGAAGGTAGAAATATTGAGTTACTTTAGCCTTTGAAAAGTAATCATAGTGAAATTTATATGATAGCAACTAAATGAAAAGAAATATAGTGAATAACGTTTACACCAATAGTGTAGAGAGGAAAAAAAAAGGAATGAGAAGAAAAATAATCAATCCAGAAGAAATAAAGAAGAGGGAGAAAAAGAAACATAAATGAGACAAGCAGTCTTCAAAATAAATTGCTAGAAAAAATATTCAACATATCAGTAATTACAATAAATGTAAATGAATTTAATGTTCTAATTAGCAAAACTGTCAGACGGATTGTTTGAGCTGGTTGTATTCTGTTGATAAGACACATAACCAAAGTATATGCCCCAGTAAGACTGAAAGTAAAAAGATATGAAACTAAACTGAAAGAGAGTTGGTATACCCATACCAATATCAGAAAAAGTAGACCTCAAACAAAAAGCATTGCTACAGATAAAAGTATGCAGCCACGGGGGCGGAGTCAAGTGGTGGTGTGGGAAGACACGGAGTTAGCGTCTCCCCACAACTAGGGCGCCTGCCAGTCACTGGTGGGGAACTCTGACCCCCAAGGAGATGGGAGGAATCCCAGAGCAAACCATTAGGACGTAGGGGGACCAAGTGGGGGAGGAGAAGTGGAGGCCAGACAAGATTGGCGCCCCTGAGTCTGGGGAGATCAGGAGAGGCAGGAGGGAGGGGCCCTCTGGGAAGAGCGGGATAAACCGAGGGCGATGGCCCCGCTCACTCGGCCGGGGAGCCTGCTGATCTCCCAAGCCAGTTCCTCCCCCTCTAAACCCCCCTCTAGGCCACATGGGTCCTTGAGGACACAGGAAGGAGGCCGAGGGGACAACAGGAGAGGCAGGCAGGAGGGACCCTTGGGGAGGAGTGGGAGAGGAGAGGAGGGCATTTGCCCCACCCACTCAAGCCCAGGAAGCCTGCTGGTCTCCCAGGTGAGGTCTCCTGCCCTCTGACATTAGGGGTGGGGGCACTTCTGGGCCCCTTCTGTTCCTTGAGCCTAAGCCCCACCCCCCATAGGCCCCAGGGCCTTTTCCAGCACTATGGGTCCTGAGCATTGGCCCTGCCCACTGCCCAAACCTCGCCCTTACTTATGCCATGCTCTCCACAGCCAAGGCCCTCCCCCCAACTTATTTGTTTTTTTCTTCTTTTCTCTCCTCCTCTTTTTTACTATTGTGGTACTGATGTACCTTCTGGTTGTTGACTCATTTATATTTTTATTTTTACATTCTTTCTAACATATCTGTTAGTTTCCAAGTCTAATTTTATCTTTTACTTTGTTATTGTTCTCTCTCTTTTTTTTTTTTGCCACCACACGTGGCTTGTGGGACCTTGATTTGGGAGCCTGGGTCAGGAAGAAGTTCCTGCAGTGGGAGCTCTGAGTCCAAACCACTGGACTAACAGAGAACCTCAGACCCCAGGGAATATTCAACAGAGTGAGGTCTCACAGAGTTCCTCATCTCAGCACCAAGAGACAGCTCTACCCAGTAGCCTACGAACCCCACCTTAGGTCAAACAACCAGTAAAACAGGAACACAATACCACTCAAAAAAAAAAAAAAAATGAGAGGGCAAAAATATGTGGCACAGATGAAAGAGCAAGGTAAAAACCTATAAGACCAAATAAACGAAGAGGAAATAGGCAATCTACCTGAAAAAGAATTCTGAGTAATGATAGTAAAGATGTAGCAGAATCTCGGAAATAGAATGGAAGCACGGACTGAGAAAATACAAGAAATGTTTAACAAAGATCTAGAAGAACTAAAGAACAAACAAACAGAGATGAACAACACAATAACTGGAATGAAAAATACACTAGAAGGAATCAATAACAGAATAACAGAGGCAGAAGAACGAATGAGTGAGCTGGAAGACAAAATGGTGGAAATAAGTGCTGAGGAGCAGAATAAAGAAAAAAGAATGAAAATAATTGAAGACAATCTCAGAGACCTCTAGGACAACACTAAATGCACCAACATTCGAATTATAGGGGTCCCAGAAGAAGAAGAGAAAAAGAAAGGGTCTGAGAAAATATTTGAAGAGGTTATAGTGGACAACTTCCCTAACATGGGAAAGGAAATAGTCACCCAACTCCAGGAAGCACAGAGAGCCCCATAGAGGATAAACCCTAGGAAAAACACACCAAAACACATATTAATCAAGCTAACAAAAATTAAATTCAAAGAAAAAATGTTAAAAGGAGCAAGGGAAAAACAAAAAATAACATACAAAGGAATCCCCATAAGGTTATCAGCTGATTTTTCAGTGGAAACTCTGCACACCAGAAGGGGGTGGCAGGATATACTTAGAGTGATGAAAGAGAAAAACCTACAACCAAGATTACTCTACCCAGCAAGGATCTCATTCAGATTCGATGGAGAAGCCAAAAGCTTTTCAGACAAACAAAAGCTAAGAGAATTCAGCAATGCAAAACCAGCTTTACAACAAATGATAAAGAAACTTTTCTAAGTGGGAAACACAAGAGAAGGAAAAGACCCACAAAAACAAACCCAAAACAATTAAGAAAATGGTAATAGGAACAGACATATCGGTAATAACCTTGAATGTAAATGGATTAAATGCCCCAACCAAAAGACACAGACTGGCTGAACAGAGACAAAAACAAGACCCATATATATGCTGTCTACATGAGACCCACTTCAGACCTAGGGACACATACAGACTGAAAGTGAGGGGATGGAAAAAGATATTCCATGCGAATGAAAATCAAAAGAAAGCAGGAGTAGCAATACTCATATGAGATAAAATAGCCTTTAAAATAAAGAATGTTACAAGAGACAAGGAAGAACACTACATAATGATGAAGGGATCAATCCCAGAAGAAGATATAACAATTATAAATATATATGCACCCAACATAGGAGCACCTCAATACATAAGGCAACTGCTAACAGTTCTAAAAGAGGGAATTGACAGTAACACAAAAACAGTGGGGGACTTTAACACCGCTCTAACACTAATGGACAGATCATCCAAACAGAAAATTAATAAGGAAACACAAGCTTTAAATGACACAATAGACCAGAGATTTAATTGATATTTATGGGACATTCCATCCAAAAACAGCAGATTACACTTTCTTCTCAAGTGCACATGGAACATTCTCCAGGATGGATCATATCCTGGGTCACAAATCAAGCCTCAGTAAATTTAAGAATATTGAAATCATATCAAACATCTTTTCTGACCACAATGCTATAATATTAGAAATCAATTACAGGGAAAAAATGTAAAAAACAAACACATGGAGGCTAAACAATACACTACTAAATAACCAAGAGATCACTAAAGAAATCAAAGAGGAAATCAAAAAATATCTAGAGACAAATGACAATGAAAACACGATGATACAAAACCTATGGGAGGCAGCAAAAACAGTTCTAAGAGGGAAGTTTATAACAATACAATCCTACCTCAAGAAACAACAAACATCTCAAATAAACAATCTAACCTTACACCTAAAGGAACTAGAAAAAGAAGAACAAACAAAACCCAAAGTTAACAGAAGGAAAGAAATCATAAATATCAGAGCAGAAATAAATGAAATAGGAACAAAGAAAACAACAGCAAAGATCAATAAAACTAAAAGCTTGTTCTTTGAGAAGATAAACAAAATTGATAAACCATTAGCCAGACTCATCAAGAAAAAGAGGGAGAGGACTCACATCAATAAAATTAGAAATGAAAAAGGAGAAGTTACAACAGACACTGCAGAAATACAAAGCATCCTAAGAGACTACTACAAACAACTCTACGCCAATAAAATGGACAACCTGGAAGAAACAGACAAATTCTTAGAAAGGTATAAACTTCCAAGACTGAACCAGGAAGAAATAGAAAATATGAACAGACCAATCACAAGTAATGAAATTGAAAATGTCATTAAAATCTTCCAACAAACAAAAGTCAAGGACCAGATGGCTTCACAGGTGAATTCTATCAAACATTTAGAGAAGCGCTAACATCTATCCTTCTCAAACTCTTCCAAAAAATTGCAGAGGAACACTCCCAAACTCATTCTATGAGTCCACCATCACCCTGATACCAAAACCAGACAAAGGTACTACAAAAAAAGAAAATTACAGACCAATATCACTCATGAATATAGATGCAAAAATTCTCAACAAAATACTAGCAAACAGAATCCAACAACACATTAAAAGGATCATACACCGTGATCAAGTGGGATTTATCCCAGGGATGCAAGGATTCTTCAATATACGCAAATCAATCAATGTGATACACCATATTAACAAACTGAAGAATAAAAACCATATGATCATCTCAATAGATGCAAAAAAAGCTTTTGACAAAATTCAACACCCATTTATGATGACAACTCTCCAGAAAATGGGCATAGAGGGAACCTACCTCAACATAATAAAGGCCATATAGGACAAACCCACAGCAAACATCATTCTCAATGGTGAATAACTGAAAGCATTTCCTCTAACATCAGGAACAAGACAAGGATGTCCACTCTCACCACTATTATTCAACATAGTTTTGGAAGTCCTAGCCATGGTAATCAGAGAAGAAAAAGAAATAAAAGGAATACAAATTAGAAAAGAAGAAGTAAAACTGTCACTGTTTGCAGATGACATGGTACTATACATAGAGAATCCTAAAGATGCCACCAGAAAACTACTAGAGCTCATCAATGAATTTGGTAAAGTTGCAGGATACAAAATTAATGCACAGAAATCTCTTGCATTCCTATACACTAATGATGAGAAATCTGAAAGAGAAATTAAGGAAACACTCCCATTTACCATTGCAACAAAAAGAATAAAATACCTAGCAATAAACCTAGCTAGGGAGACGAAAGACCTATATGCAGAAAACCATAAGACACTGATGAAAGAAATTAAAGACGATACCAACAGATGGAGAGATATACCATGTTCTTGGATTGGAAGAATCAATATTGTGAAAATGACTCTACTACCCAAAGCAATCTACAGATTCAATATAATCCCTATCAAATTACCAATGGCATTTTTTACAGAACTAGAACAAACATTCTTAAAATTTGTATGGAGACACAAAAGACCCTGAATACCAAAAGCGGTCTTGAGGGGAAAAAAAAACGAGCTGGAGGAATCAGACTCTCTGACTTCAGACTATACTACAAAGCCACAGTAATCAAGACAATATGGTACTGGCACAAAAACAGAAATATAGATCAATGGAACAGGATAGAAAGCCCAGAGATAAACCCACACACCTATGGTCAACTAATCTATGACAAAGGAGGCAAGGATATACAATGGAGAAAAGACAGTCTCTTCAATAAATTGTGCTGGGAAAACTGAATAGCTACATGTAAAAGAATGAAATTAGAACACTCCCTAACACCATACACAAAAATGAACTCAAAATGAATTAGAGACCTAAATGTAAGATGTGACACTATAAAACTCTTAGAGGAAAACATAGGCAGAACACTCTTTGACATAAATCACAGCAAGATCTTTTTTGATCCACATACTAGAGTAATGGAAATAAAAACAAAAATAAACAAATGGGACCTAATGAAACTTCAAAGCTTTTGCACAGCAAAGGAAACTACAAACAAGATGAAAAGACAACCCTCAGAATGGGAGAAAATATTTGCAAATGAATCAATGGACAAAGGATTAATCTCCAAAATATATAGACAGCTCATGCAGCTCAACATATAAAAAACAAACAACCCAATCCAAACATGGGCAGAAGACCTAAGTAGACATTTCTCCAAAGACATGCAGATGGCCAAGAAGCATATGAAAAGCTGCTCAACATCACTAATTATTAGAGAAATGCAAATCAGAACTACAATGAGGTATCACCTCACACCAGTTAGAATGGGCATCATCACAAAATCTATAAAGAACAAATGCTGGAGAGGGTGTGGAGAAAAGGGAACCCTCTTGCACTGCTGGTGGGAATGTAAATTGATACAGCCACTATGGAGAACAGTATGGTGTTTCCTTAAAAAACTAAAAATAGAATTATCACATGACCCAGCAATCCCACTACTGGGCATATACCCAGAGAAATCCATAATTCAAAAAGACACATGCACCCCAGTGTTCACTGCAGCACTATTTACAATAGTCAGGATATGGAAGCAACCTAAATGCCCATCGACAGACGAATGCATAAAGAAGATGTGGTACATATATACAATGGAATATTACTCAGCCATAAAAGGGAATGAAATGGGGTCATTTGTAGAGATGTGGATGGACCTAGAGACTGTCATACAGAGTGAAGTAAGTCAGAAAGAGAAAAACAAATATCATATATTAACGCATATATGTGGAACCTAGAAAAATGGTACAGATGAACCAGTTTGCAGGGCAGAAATTGAGACACAGATGTAGAGAACAAAAGTGTGGACACCAAGGGGGAAAGCCGCAGGGGGTGGGGGTGGGGGTGTGATTAATTTGGAGATTGGGATTGACATGTATACACTGATGTGTATAAAATTGATGACTAATAAGAACCTGCTGTATAAAAAAATAAATAAAATAAAATTCAAAACTTCAAAAAATATAAATAAATAATAAATAAATAAAAATAAAAAGAAACACGTAATTTGCCCCTCAAAACCAGCACTCTCCAAATCACCTAGTTTGGTTAACAAATCCACCAATAACTGTAACAGTAAAAAACATGAAATGATTTTTCATTTTTTTAGAAAAGTTCAGTGAAAGCATGATGGTAATAACTATGCTAGTGGACAGGCAAAGATTCTAGAGATTGGGAATGATCTTCACCCTTTAGAAGAATAGGTTGGACACTTTCCACATGACATGATAACAGAATACCTGAAAACAAAGTCCCTCCTGAATATTTACAGTAGAGTTGTAGCTAATCAGACAGATGTTTAGCTCTATCTCAGATGTTTGTTCAAAATAGCATCAATTCTCATTTTTTTCAATGAGGTATAAAGATAGTCTAAGGAATTGTTAACAGGGTGCCTTGTCTGGAAGCACTCTCAGAGCACGAAGGTCCTCGAGGTAGAGATCTGAAGGTCGAATGGGGAATGGAGGGTGCACACCCCACCCAGCAGCCAGGAACCTATTATCCACCATGGGTTTCTGTTAAGTGAAGGAAAACGCCCTTCAGTAATGAGAGGTCTGCAGCCAGGTGCAATCAAAACCCAACTGCATCCTGCAAGCCAAAGAGTTTGTTTCATGTGAGTTTTTTAACTCCAGACACTAGAAATCTCTCAAATGACCTGCTGCAGTAGTTTTCAGTCTTCAAGTTCTCCTTTGCATATTTGACCGATGTCAAAAAAAGGACCGAAGAAATACATCTCAATGCAGAGCTGCATTTTTTTTTTTTTTTTTTTTTTGGTTTGCCTAACATGCCCCTCCATTTTGCTGCACTTCCTAAAAATTAAGCAAGGGCACTTCTGCAGTGTCATGGTTGTTGGCAGTGAGACAGGTTCCTCAATAGCGCATTTACACCTGGGTAATTCTCTGCAGTCCTAATTGGTCTGAGAGCCGACGCTAACTTGAAGGTCTGTGATCAGTGACGAATAATCAAATGATTCCCGAATCGCTAAGGTCACAGAGTCCAGAAATGACAGAGCTCTTTCCTGCACATCACTTCTTCCTGTTGGGTTTTCAAAAGAGGCTTCACCTAAAATGATGATTAGAGAAACAATTCCAACTACTCTCCTCCAAAGTGTGGTGAATACAACTTTGAGTTCAGCTACGTCATCACTTTCCACAAAGTGACACCTGGACAGATGCTGTTTCACTTTGCTGTGTAAGCTGATGCCGAGTCGTCTGAGGTTGTTAGAGGAATCCTTTCCATGTTGAAGGCTACACTTCATGGTTCTGCAGCTGAGAGGAAAGTGAGGCTGATAACAGCCCATGCTCTGCTTGCAGAACCTCTGCCCTTGTGCACGGTCACCTCCACCTAGAGGAAGGCACGTCTTTTTCCTCCCAACAAGGCCCCCTGTGCTGACCAAGATTTACACTTTCAGGGCTGTGACCACCCAGAAGAGGCCCCTTTCTCTAATTCATACACACGTGCCTAAAAGCCAGGCGTGGCACTCCTCATGTTGGTTAGTGTGACCTGATGAAAAGAACACCCACATGAGAGTCTTTGAAACCTTCAGCTAAACCTCGTGAACCACTTACCATCATCTGATCTTGGGAAACTTAAGTACAGCTCTAAAGCTATAGTTTCCTCATTTTAAAAATGGGGATAATATTGTAAAACTTGCAAGATTGACATGAAGACTAAGTTAAACAACATGAAAGTACATAATAGATGTTCAGGAAATTTAACTTTCCCTTTCTTTTCACCATCTTTCTGGTTTGTATTACAGTAATGAACATTTGTATAGTCAGTTTACCACTTGCTGACTTTTTTTTTTCATTCTACCTTAGATCTTTTTAAAAAAATTGTATTGAAGTATAGTTGATTTACAATGTTGTGTTACTTTCAGGTATACAGCACAGTGATTCAGTTATATATTATATATATTCTCTTTCAGATTCTTTTCCCTTATAGGTTACTATAAAATACTGAGTATAGTTTCCTGTGCTATACAGTAGGTCCTTGCTGGTTATCTGTTTTATATATAATAGTGTGTATATGTTAATCCCACCCTCCTAATTTATCCCCCCCACCCTTTCCCCTTTGGTAACCGTAAATTTGTTTTCTATGTCTGTGGTCTATTTCTGTTTTGTAGATAAATTCATTTGTATCTCATTTTCTATAGATTCTATATATAAGCGATATCATATAATATCTTTCTTTCTCTGAGGCCACCATCACCCTGATACCAAAACCAGACAACGGTACCACAAAAAAAGAAAATTACAGGCCAATATCACTGATGAACATAGACACAAAAAATCCTCAACGGAACACTAGCAAACCGAACCCAGCAATACATTAAAAGGATCATACCTATGATCAAATTGGATTTATCCCAGGATGCAAAGATTTTTCAATATTTTCAAATCAATCAGTGTGATACACCACATTAACAAATTGAATAATAAAAACCATATGATCATCTCAATAGAAGCAGAAAAATCTTTTGATAAAACTCAACACGTATTTATGATAAAAAGTCTCTAGAAAGTGGGCATAGAGGGAACCTACCTCAACATAATGAAGGCCATATATAACAAACCCACACCTAACATCATACTCAATGGTGAAAAGGTGAAAGCATTTCCTCTAAGATCAGGAATAAGACAAGGATGCCTACTTTTGCCACTTGTATTCAACATAGTTTTAGAAGTCCGAGCCACAGCAATCAGAGAAGAAAAAGAAATAAAAGGAATACAAATTGGAAAAGAAGAAGTAAAACTGTCACTGTTTGCAGATGACATGATAGTATACAGAGAAAATTCTAAAGTTTCTGACTATTTATATATCTATCTCACTTAATGCTCCTGAAGCACATAGGAAAATGGAGACAAAGAGATACATGCTGATGGTTTACCTAGGATATGACCAAAGCTGGTTACAGCACTGTCCAATGGCTTCAGGTTGGGATTACTAAGATTGTGATACCTTAGCAGAAGAAGATATAACAGGCGATATTTTGCTAATATAATCATAGCATGAACCTAGAAATAAAGCCACTCACCATTCACCAGAGATTTGCAGTTTGGAAGTTCTTCAGTCTCTATGGAGGGAGGATGAAACCACATATGCCATGTTCTCCACCAAGTCTTCTGCCTTGTAAAGAAAAAGAAAAAATAATGCAACCATTGCTTCAGGGAATGACAGTAATATTGTTAGAGTGCCAGAGAGTATAAAATTTGCTTCCAGGTTTTTTATATATTCAAAAAATATTTATTGAACATCTATTATATCTTCAATATAATTCTAACTTTCAGGATACAGCACAGAATACAGCAGACAAAATATCTGCTCCCAAGGACCTTACATTCTAGTGGGAATAACCAACAATAGACAAAGTGACAAATAAATACATATCAGGAGGTAATAAATTCTATTAATAAAAATAAAGCAGAGATGGAGGAATATAAGAGAACAGATCCTCTGTGAGGCAGGGGTATGGGCTGATATAGTTAAGGAGATCTCTGATAAATGAATATTGACATTATTTCCAAAAACAAAAAGTACTGCTTTGTTCCCTTTTAAAGAAAAATAACAGCAAAATAAAACAAACAAAACAAAAAGCAAGCTCAGAAGTTGAGACCCTGCCTTTACTTTCATAATTCCCATCTCCACTTATACTTTTCCCCTGTGAAATCTACAAGCACACAGCACTGAGGCTCCCAGAGAATGAGACTTCCTTCCCAACCTCCTCTTTATCTGAATTTTTCCTCTGGGCCAACAATTCCTATCCTCTGATATACCAAGAACAACAACACAACTCTATTTGAATGTGAAAATCTTCAGGAACATTACAAAATTTCTCTCATGTTCAACTTATCAAGAACACACTGGCATACTTTTAAGCACATCTTGAAACTTAAGCAGTAGCAATGCATAAATAGTACTGCAATCAAGTCAGAAAGATCAATAGAAAAGGATTTAGGCACTTTAATTTGTTTTTCCGCCCCAGAAGGACAGATTTGATGAAGCAGGACTCTCCATTAAGTTTTTTGAGTATGAAGCTAGATAATACAGCAGAGATTACTGACTCAACGCCCTCATTGTATAAGTGAGGATCTAGGGTCCAGGAAGTTTAGTGATAATAGTTGTTCATACTAATGGAGGCCTATGTGCCTGCAAGTGTACCAAGCGCTTTATTCCCTGTGTTAGTCAAAGTTCTCCAGAGAAATAAAAATAAAACCAATAGAAAATGTGTGCATCTCTCTCTCTCTCTCTCTCTCTCTCTCTCTCCACACATATATATATATAGAGAGAGAGACAGACACAGACAGAGAGAGAGAGACACACACGGAGAAAGAGAAGAGGCTTTAAGAAATTGACTCCTAAGCAACTGCCAAGACTTAAACCTATAGGGCAGGCTGGCAAACTGGAAATTCAGATAAGAGTCGGATACACGCACCCCAATGTTCACCACAGCACTATTTACAATAGCCAGGACATGGAAGAAACCTAAGTGTCCACCAACAGATGAATGGATAAAGAAGATGTGGCACATATATACAATGGAATATTACTCAGCCATAAAAAGAAATGAAATTGAGTTATTTGCAGTGAGGTGGATGGACCTATAGACTGTCATACAGAGTGAAGTAAGTCAGAAAGAGAAAAACAAATATCGTATATTAACGCATATATGTGGAATCTAGAAAAATGGTACAGATGAACTTATTTGCAAAGCAGAAATAGAGACACAGACGTAGAGAACAAACATATGGATACCAAGGGGGGAAGGGGGTGTGGGATGGACAGGGAGATTGGGATTGACATATATACACTACTATGTATAAAATAGATAACTAATGAGAACCAACAGCATAGCACAAGGAAATCTACTCAATGCTCTGTGGTGACCTAAATGGGAAAGAAATCCAAGGAAGACAGGATATATGTATCCACGTGGCTGATTCACTTTGCTGTACAGCAGAAACTAACACAACATTGTAAAGCAGCTATACTCCAATAAAAAAAATTAAAAATAAAAAAAAAGAGTTGACGTTACAGTTTTGAGTCTGAAATCCACATGCTGGAAAAGAAAGCAGGTTTTCTATGTTGCAGTCTGAAGGAAGAATTGCTTTTTCTTCAGGAAATCTCAGACTTTGCTTTTGAGATCCTCACCTGATTAGATGAGGCCCACTCACACTATGGAGGGTAATTTGCTTTATTCAAAGTCTACACATCTAAAAAGTACCTTCTCAGCCACATGGAGACTAGTATTTGACCAGATGACTGGGCACCACAGCCTAGTCAAATTGGCACATAATATTAACCATCATATTTCTTTTCTCTTATTATGAAATTAACATTATTATCGCCTACATTTTATAAAGCAGAAAATTGAGGGCTCAGAGATCTCAGGGGACTTGTCTAGGTTACACCATTAGGAAGCATCCATATGGGACAGACTTGAACAGAACCCACCTTTTCAATCATCTGCTCTCTGGCTCCGGTCTCTCCATTAGCATAGAGGTAGGTCCAGAATCTACATTTCTTGATTCCTATGAAGACTGTTAAACCTCATCTGATAAAGACCATCAGGGACACTCCTTATTAACTAACTGCAGCAAAGAGACCACACATGAAGAGGAACCATTGGGCATCTCATCAGCCAAAGGAAAAGATAGAGCTATTATAGGATTTGGGGAGAAGATGCAAGGCAGGTAAAAATGAAGCAATTTTGATAGGCTCAGGACCAAGCAGGACTACATATAAATGATTAACCTGAAACCTGGGTTCCATAGTGGACTCAGGGTTCTACTTCCTTAGATACTACAATGTTAATATAAATGTAGAAAGTTGTGTCTTAAAAAGCCCATGTGGGGCTTCCCTGGTGGCGCACTGGTTGAGAATCTGCCTGCTAATGCAGGGGACACGGGTTCGAGCCCTGGTCTGGGAAGATCCCACATGCCGCGGAGCAACTGGGCCCGTGAGCCACAACTGCTGAGCCTGCGCGTCTGGAGCCTGTGCCCCGCAACGGGAGGGGCCGCAATAGTGAGAGGCCCGCGCACCGCGATGAAGAGTGGCCCCCGCTTGCCGCAACTAGAGAAAGCCCTCGCACGAAACGAAGACCCAACACAGCTAAAAATAAATAAATAAATTAAAAAAAAAAAAAAAGAACCACTGGTCTAATCCCTTCCTACAAAAAAAAAGCCCATCTGAAGCTCTGCAGCTGGGTTAGAAATCAGGCCACTTCTCTGTCTCAAAGTGACTCAGATCTTCCAGGAGAGAATGAGATATTCCATTCTTATGGATGATTTCTCATCATTCTGCTTTATTTATTTTATTTTTTTGCTTTATTTTTAATTAACAAAAAACAGTCTTCACAGGTCCACAATCCCAGGTGCTGAATAGACAAAGATGAACAAGACATCCTAGAATCCTGGTGAGGAGAAAAGGCACATCCACCAAGTAATCACAATGCAGTGTGATGGGGGCAAGGATAGAGGGAGAGACAAGTAAGCTGGCCTCAGGAAGCCAGAAATATTACAGCAAAGATGGCTTCAGTAGAAACAGATGAATCAGAAGAATGAGTAGTTCACCAGGTGAGGAAACAAGAAAGACAGATTACGTCCAAACAACTACAAGGTAGTATGATAAGTAATAGAATGGAGAACTAAATAAAGTGCTTAGAGCTAAACTAATTCTGCCTGACTGACTACCTCAAATTTATCGCTATTATGCTCTCTGAGGCCCTGGGCCATTGCATATCCTGTTTCCTCTTCTGCAAAGTCCTCTCCATCCCCACCCCAGAAACTACCCTCCCATCACTGGCCTAGTGACCACGACTTACCCTTCCAGTCTCAGCTGAAATATGTCCTCTGGGAAGCCTTATTATTTTCACAACTAATGATAGCAAAAATAACAATAATAATATAATAATAGTGAAAGTTTACTGGGTAATTTCTATATGCCAGGCATTTACAAGCACTCTACCCACATCATCTCATTTAATTATTACAAGAACCCATGTGATAATATGGTCATGCATTTTGTGGAGGCCACTCAAGATTAGTTAAGTAATTTGTTTTAGTTTAGTTAGCTCAAAAGTGACAAAACCAGGATTTGAATTCATTGAGTCTGATTCCAAAAACAACCTAGCGTCTTAACCATGAAGGTTTTCTGCAGCATTTTCTGCCTTGTGCAAGAATAATCAACCATACCCTCCTTCGTGCCAACTCTGTATCTTTATGCATCTGTGTTATGGTACTATCCTCAGGCTATTAGTCATTTTTCACATGGTTCAAACCTCCATTACATCATGAGGTCTTAAGAGAGGTATTTAACGTGATATCAATCCCTAGTGCCTAGAACTGGTACCTACACACAGTAGAAATTCAGTAAATGTTTGAGAATGAATGACTGAATGACTGAATGGATGGGACCCACTATGTGAAAATCCACATAGGTCACTGTCAGGTATGTTGTCTGAGAATGAACTATGAAGGGTCATGTCATACCCAGGCAACAGGCATTCATGGTGGCTAGGGGAGGAAACGGGCAAAAGAGTGGACAAAGTCCAGTGTAAAGGCTGCAGCATCACTATGCTGTTGAGAGATGGTCCAGACATCCATTGCCTATTCCTTACAAAAATCCCTCCAGGTAGGAGATGGTCAGGGTCATTTTCAGATGGCTGCCCCTTTCCTAACACCCTCCTCAACACATACACACACACACACACACACACACACACACACACACACACACACACACACAGAGCTTTTATGCCCACACAGGAATATTCTGGCATCTCTAGTTGTCTCCAGTCGGTTACCTCCCAAAAGCTAATAATCCTCACTCACACATCTGCATTTTTAACCCAAGTCCTCACAACCAGGCGTTCCAAGTTCCTGTAAAGGAAGCAAATAGAAACAAAGAGAAAAAGAGCCTTATTGCTCCTGCAGTGTTCTCTCTGGGGACCTTCCTCCCTAGGTTATGGGTGCTCTGTCTTTCTGCTGTTCTTTTCCTGCTTTAATTTAGAGCTCAGAGTTCTGATTGGATTAACTGCCAGGACACTTTGGAAGAGTCCTTGCTCAGCAATATATGTCTGTCCCTTGCAGGGACACTGTATCCCCAAATACCATGTCCTCTCCTGAGCTATCTATTGCTTCACATTGTATCCTCTGCACAAAAATTGGCCTTCAGTTCACAGACCTCACTTTGCGGCACCTGTTGCATTAATAACTAGGAAAGTCAGTTCAGCCAAGGGCCAGACATTCACCAAGCATTGTTCCCATGCAGTAAATAATCAGGTAGCAAGGAGGTATCTTTGCAGATTTCACTTTCTTGATATTATGTCCCAAATAGAACGTTTGTGAAAATACATTTCACCTGTACATGGTAATAGAATGACATTACTTCATTGAAATAATTAGACTGTATTTATTCTATAATATAAAAGTTAAAGTATATTTAATAAAACTAGCAGAATATGGCAATCTATTTGAAACGTGGCATGGAATTCTGCCTTGTCTTTCAGAGACAAGACATTTTATAAGGACAAGAAGAAAAGTCTCCTCAAGTCCTGATTTGTTTTAATCTGGATAGTGTCATGTAATAAAAAAGAAATAGCTTTGAAATCAGATGCATCTGAGGTTAAATCCCAGGTCTGCCATTTAGCATTGGTGTGACCTTTGAGCAAATGACTTCACCTCTCTGAGTTCAATTCCCTCACTTGTAAAAAAGGATACTACTGACTGTCTTACAGGATTGTGGAGGAATGATGGTAATACAGTATGCAAAGTACCTAATAGCACTCCTGACACAAGGAAGGTGTTCAATAAATGGGAATCTCTTTGCATAGGAGGTAGCATGTAGGAAAGATCCCAAGGACCAAGGCATTGTTGCTCTCTTCAGCAGCTACTCTTCCTGCTGTCCTGCTTTCTACTCCTACCCTCTCCTCTCCCAACAATCCTGGTAGCATGAGGGGCTGGCTTAGCAGTAGAACCAATACCCCTTTCTTCTCCTATTGGCATACCAACATTTCAACTCAAATACAGATTTTACCACAAATGAAGGTTCATTTTAGCATACACCTAGGTTTAGAATTTACTAACAATCTCTGGCCACCGAAGCAGCCAATAGACACCATAGCTATACTGCAACCCTTAAAAGAAGCTTTTTAATTTACCTTCTTGATAGTGTTAAGGAATGTAAGGAGACAACTTGAGTTATTTTTTATTCCTTTTGATGGCCAGAATTGTGGCCTTTGAAGGTCCACTTTGTTCCCAAATTAAACCATATGGGTTATGGTATTACAAGTTTTATGGCCCTCAACTTGACTATCAAATTTATAAGACCAGGGCTTTGTCTTTATCTTATTGTCATCCCTCAGCACCTAGCATAGCGTTGCATATGCTACAAACCCTTTAATAACACTTTCTTCTCTTGACTTGATTCACTTTGATATTGACCATCAAATCAAACAGGACCTCAACTACACCTTACTCTAATCAATTTCCTATTCTCTTCTCAAATAGATGATAGATGTATTCTTAAATAAATGAGGAGATTAAGAAGTGCTGTGCTAAATGAATCGTAGACTCTTGGCCCAGGAGTATGTTTCAGCGTCCTCACAGAACTTACAGAAATGGCTGAATCACTGTCAGTGCACTTGAGAAACCCCGCAGAGGAAATGAGCTCCTGAAAAACTGGATACAAGCAAGTGTCATTTGGATTTATAAAAAGAGGAAGAATGTGTATTCATGAATTAGAGAGCACTGAGCTTGACATCTGTTCTGGGCAAAGTTCTAGAACAATTTTTTTTTTAAAACAATAGCTTCTGAGCACTTAGAAAAAGAAGTGGTAAACTTAGCATGAGCTCACTAAGAATAGTCCTGTCACACTAACCTCATTTCTTAGTGACAGAGTTACTGCACTGGGAGATCAGAGAAATAGAGTAGAAATAGTGTAGCTAGATTTCAGAAAAGCTTTTGACAAGTTCTCTCATGATACCCTTGAGGGCAAGATGGGGGAAAAGCAACCTAAATGATATTACAATTGTACAGACTTATAGCCAACGGACAATTCGTACCCAAAAGGAAACAATGATTGATCATACATTCAACAAATTTTTTAAATTCAATTAACAATTTTTTCCCAACCTCTTATGCTAGCCCTATGTGAAGGGCTAGTGATTCAAGTTTACAGAGAATGGAGGAAATCAGACTTGACAGCAGCAACCTTCAAATGCTTCACTTGTGTGATTTGATTTTCAAAAGTGTTCATGTAAACCTGAGATTATGTCAGACAAATAAAGTGTCTAAAATGAGTGAGGCAATGCCTCTGCTCTTCTCTATGTAGACTGCATTCACTTTTGGCTCCACATACTAAGAGAAACTCTGGATTGTATCCTAAAAGGAGTGATCAGGATGATGAAAAGACGTCAATAAAATCATACTGAGAAGACAGAATGAAATATTAAAAAGAGAAAACCCACAGTTACTTCAGTGCCTTCAAAGAAGTAGAAGTGGGACAGAGCAGGAATTCCAGATGGGCTCAGAAAGGTGCTGAGTTTTCTATAAATGAATTTACTTAAGTGTGGACTGGAACACAAATATCCAGTGAGTGGTTGGAACCCATAACTTGAAATCTTAATGTTTTTTTCTAAGTGTAGATTTTATAATCTCCCAAAGCAAAGATTCTACAACCTCCTTGGCTATTTATCCCATGATTTAACAATAAGCTACTATATTTTTTCAACTTATTTTAAATCATGAAACATATTGAAAATATTTTAAAGTACAGAGAAAACTGAACCAACATTCATATATCCACTACTCAAGTTTATCTAATTTGAACATTTTGCCATTTGCTTCAAATTACTTTTTACAAAATAAATCATTATAAATATAGTTGTGTTTTCCTCTTCCCCACGAAGAGAGAGCATTATCTTAAAGATAGTATGAGCTTGTGTACTCTGGCTACAATATGTTTTATTTATATGCCATGTGTATATATAATAATAACAAATAAATTTGTATTGTTGTAAGGAAACAAATACAAAGGAGTCCAGTTTACTGGAAGAAAAGAGATAATGCTTAGTGTTGAATGATGGGTATGAGTTATCTAGGCATTCTAGGAAGAGGAGGGCATTCCAGGTAGAGGAAGCAGCAGTCTCAATCTCACAGAAGCAAGAAAAGAGTTGGCAATTTCAAAAAAACTGCAAATAAATTTATATTGCTTTAGAGAAGAGGGAAGTTCAAGTGTGAGAAGATGAAAATTGAGAAATCAACAAGGACCTGATTACAAAAGGCTTTATGCCAGAGAGGGACAGTTAAGAATTTTCATTATGAGAATAATATGATTTATATGCATGTTAGATAAACCTTGTCATGATGTGGTTAGAATGGGGTTGGGGGGTAAAGACAGTGGGCTGGGAGTCCAGTTAGCAAGTATTGAAAAAGTCCAAGAAAGAGATGATGTATGGTGTTAGAGAATGTTCTAATTTTATTCTCTTATATGTAGCTGTTCAGTTTCCCCAGCACCATTTATTGAAGAGATTCTTTTATCCATTGTATATTCTTGATTCCTTTGTCATAGATTAATTGACCATAGATGCATGAGTTTATTTCTGGGTTCTCTATTCTGTTCCATTGATCTATATGTCTGTTTTTGTGTCAGTAACATACCGTTTTAATGTATAGTTTTGTAGTATATTCTGAAGACAAGGAGCCTGATTCCTCCAGCTCTGTTTTTCTTTCTCAAGATTGCTTTGGCTATTTGGAAAAATGCCATTTGAAAAATGCCATTGGTAATTTGATAGGAATTGCATTGAATCTATAGACTGCCTTGGGTAGTCATTTTGACAATATTGATTCTTCTAATCCAAGAACACAGAGCATATTTCCATCTATTTGTGTCATCTTTGATTTCTCTCATCAGTGTCTTATAGTTTTTAGAGTACATGTCTTTTGCTTCCTTAGGTAGGTTTATTCCTTATTATATTTGGTGCAATGGTAAATGGGATTGTCTCCTTAATTTCTCTTTTGGATCTTTCATTGTTAGTGTATAGAAATGCATAGCAAAGGAAACCATAAACAAAACAAAAAGACAAATTACAGAATGGGAGAAAATATTTGCAAACAATGCAACCGATAAGGAAATAATCTCCAAAATATATAAACAGCTCACACAGCTCAATATCAAAAAACAAACAAACAAACAATCAAAAAATGGGCAGAAGATCTAAATAGACATTTCTCCAAAGAAGACATACAGATTGGCCAAAAGACACATGAAAAGAGGCTCAATATCACTAATTATTAGAGAAATACAAATCAAAACTACCTCACACTGGTCAGAATGGCCATCATCAAAAAGTCCACAAATAATAAATACTGGAGAAGGTGTGGAGAAAAAAGGAAGCCTCCTACACTGTTGGTGGGAGTGTAAAATGGTACAACCATCATGGAGAACAGTATGGAGTTTCCTTAAAAAACTAAAAATAGAGCTACAATATGATCCTGCAATCCCACTCCTGGGCATATATCCAGAGAAAACCATAATTCAAAAAGATACATACACCTTGGAATTCCCTGCCTGTCCAGTGGTTAGTGCTCCACACTTTCATTGCTGAGGTCCGGGTTAAATCTCTGATCAGGGAACTAAGACCCCACAAGCTGTGTGGTGTGGCAAAAAAAAAAAAAAAAAAGATACGTGCACCCCAATGTTCATAGCAGCACTTTCTACAATAGCCAAGACATGGATGCAACTTAGGTGTCCATAGACAGATGAATGGATAAAGAAGATGTGGTATATATATGCAATGGAATATTACTCAGCCATAAAAAAGAATGAAACAATGCCATTTGCAGCAACATGGATGGACCTAGATATTACCATACTAAGTGCAGTAAGCCAGACAAAGACAAATATCATATGATATCACTCATATGTGGAATCCAAAAAAGATGATACAAATGAACTTATTTACGAAACAGAAATAGACTTACAGACATAGAAAACAAACTTATGGTTACCAAAGAGGAAGGGGGAGAGGTATAAATTAGGAGTTTGGGATTAAAATATACACAGTACTATATATAAAATAGATAACCAACAAGGACATACTGTATAGCACAGGGAACTATACTCAATATCTTGTAATAACCTATAATGGAAAAGAATGTAAAAAAAGAACATATATATGTATGTATAATTGACTCACTTTGCTGTACATCTGAAACTATCACAACATTGTAAATCAACTATGTTTCAATAAAATTTTTTTAAAAAGGGATGATGGAGCTTAAAATAAATCAGGATGAGGTGAACAGATTAAGAATAGATTTAACACTGTTGTGTGTACAAGGGTGTATTTTTAAGAATGATGACAGATATTTAAAGAATTTAGTGACCCACTAGATTTGTAATTATATTTCAGGGAATGATTTGTAACATGACATAATCTGAATCATTATAATAGTATATTGAATTATTAATAACATTATTAAGTAGGAAAAAATAATATATTAGCATAATGTTTATGAAAATTGTGAAAAACTCTCATATTACCATTGTACAATGAACAACTTTTGAGTTTTAAGATGCCTATTTAATTTCCAAATAATTCTTTATAAAATGATTCACCAGTAGTTGTATACAGTTGGTTCTTATACACAAAGATAAGTATATATTGTTATCAAAAAATAAATTCTATCATTCTACTTATAATGTAGAACTATAATTAAAACATCACTTAATTAGTTCAGCTCTTGTTCAGTTTATTTCATTTCTTCCATTTGCCTTCATTCCCATGGAGAAGAGGGTATGGGGCAAGAAGATAGTGAATTCTACTCTTATGCCATAGGGATAAGAATGGAAACTTGACTACTCCATTATCTCCCAGGAACAGTCAGAACAGTACTCCAAAATATTGGCTACTAGGACACAGATGTTCTCACATTCACAAACCAAACTAGATTTCCAGGAAGACCCATTTCATTAATTTGGACAATTCTGCCCATTTTGCTTTCGATAGAAATGGGTTGTTGCTGTTAATGATGTTGTTTTGCATTGTGCAACTATAAAGTAATTAGTTATTTGTCGTCTACCTTTAAACCATTTAAATGTGTGCTGGATAGAGAAAGTATATGTAAGTAATACTTGTTTAAAATGGAAGCTGTTTCTTTCTTTTTTTCTTTTTTCTTTTGGTACAGTTTAGAGACAAAGAGAACAATGGGAGATCTTAGATGACTTAATTATCAAGAAGTATCAACTATGTAAATGAGCCTGATGGTAAAGAAAGCATCTTTTCCTTATAAAGTTGTTACTGCCTCTGAGGCAGTGGTTATTAAAGTCGAGCATGTATCAGAACCACACAGAGGGCTTATTACAAAACAGACAGAAGACCCATCCCTAGAGTTTTTGATTTAGTAGTCCTGGGATGGGGCCTCAGAATGCATTTCTAACAAGTTCCCAGGTGATAATGATGCTTCACCCAAGGACCACACGTTGGGAAGTGCTGCTCTAGGGAGATTTCTCTGACCCCTGAGACTGGGTACCTTGGTCCTCTATGAGCCTCCCTCCCCCATCTGTTTATCCCTCTTCTAGGATCATCACTCTGGAGTCTGATGGCTGATAACACATCTAGCTCCTTTATCAGACCTTTATGCTCCTTTATGCTACCTAAAACAAGTGCATGTCTAGTTTAGACATGCACTCCACAGCCCCTGGAGACAGCACAGGGCCTGCACGGCATAGAGTAGTAGATGGTTAATAATTAGGTGTTGAATGATACTTGATTGATCATCAAATAAATGAAAATGTAAGTTTTGAGGAAGAAACAGAATGTGTGTGTGTATGTGTGTGTGTATTTGTGATCTGAAGAACTCAGAACAGTGATAAGGAAAACGCTGAGTATTCAGGGAAGAAAAGAGTATTAAAGAGGAAAGATATATCTAACTAAAGGAAAAGTAAGAAATTAGATTTTGAAATTCACTTTAGCTACCATAGTGTGTGATGGGAATAAAATAATTTAGAAATATCACAGTAATAAAAGTGTACAAATGGTTTGAACTTTTCCAGATATACTCTTTGGCCCACAAAGCTCCATCCTGTGTAGCTAGTAAAACTGAGAATCACCCCAATTTACCTGCAGTATAGCCAAGGGCACACCAGAGATTAAAGAGATCACCCACATCTTAAACAGAAAAAGAGAATTATAAGAAAAAAATGGAAGAGACCTAGTAGGTCATTCAGTTCTAGTCTCTGGAGTAGTGCAAGATTAAATAAAGTAACATAGGAAAAAATTATGGAAATACACTCAAGAAAACGTAAGACTCTCTGATCCTCTAATTTTTAGTGCCTCACGAAATTCAAGGGTTTATTGTCAACTCATTGCTTAAACCCCTATTCATCAAAAGAAAAATATTCCCTATGGTCTGTATTAGAAATGGAAATAAGAAAGGCAATGTAAAAAGTTGATTTTTGCGGTAGTAAATGACTTGCTTTTTCCTCTGTTCATGAATTTCTGGTTTGTAACTGTACTTATCCAAAATATTAAAATGACCTTCAGGCCAACCCCTTTACTTAAGAGTAAAAGGGGAAGGGAAAATTTCTAGAAGTTGACCATTACAGAAATTACTTTCAAGGCATTTTTCTTTGATAGCTGCTGTTTCGCTCATATTATCATCCTTTTCTGTTGACAAGTTTCCAAGATTTTAATCTTGGATTGAAAATGTTACCCTTTCAGAAAGGACTTATATTGTCAGAAGCAGTGTTGTCGTGGAATACAGAATCATATATGAGAGCGCTTGTTGTATTGAAAAATATACCATTGCTAGGAAAGGCATTTAAATGTTTAATCTGCTTGCTCATAAATCACTTTCAATGTGCTCAAGTTCTTAGACAACATATTTAAACCTTTCTTATTTCTTTTATTATAGCTGTGTCATTTGCATTGCTGAACATGGGGTTATGTTGGCAATTCCAGATAAACCATTGCTTGGAGGGTTTATAACTGCAATTAAGTTTCACCCTGGCTTGGAATTCAAAGGGAAAATTTTTGTGAGGATTTTTTTAAATTTAAAATATATCTGATTTTTTAAGAAATGGTCAGATTGACACTTCGGGTTGACAAAGGGAAGCAAGTGGCCTAAAGCACACAAAACTAACAAGGGCATTGGGAGACCTGGGCATGTTTACCTAAATTCACAGATTTGCTTGGTTGTTTTAGAAAAACATATTCATGGCATTTTAAAAAATTCTATTAACTTTATTTGGAGATTGTTGCTGCTCTTTTTTTTTTAATTAAAAAATTGTTTTTAATTGTATGGACAGTTGTTCTACTCCCTTTCAGTCAAAATATTTAAAATTCATCTAGATATCTATTTAACCTTGGACACACACAGGCTCAGTGCTTTCATTCTTGCTGTCTTCTTATACAAAGCTAATACCAGTATCCCGTCTTCTACCTACCACCTGGAGTTGTTCTAGGGATGAAAGAAGACTCAATTAGCTCAGATTTTAAAAAAAAAATAAAAGAGAAAGAGAGAAGTTAGTGTACACGGACAGGAAGCCTTTGATTTGAGGCTGAAACTGCGTTAGAAATATGAAGCAAAGAAGCATTTCTGAGAAGGAGAAGTTGAAGGAGATCTGGAATAACAAAAAAGAAATTACGGGATGGAAGTTCGAAAGAGTGAAGAGGCCTGAGGACAAAGAACCCTTTCTCTTGCTCACACTGAGAACCTCACAAAGCATAAGCATAATTTTGATACATGATACGTTTGCAAAAATCTGTGTCTCTTTACTCTGTCTTATAAAATGCCAAAGACAAATTCTCCTACCTGCGAGAATAAAAAGTGCAATAGACAGCAAGGTAAAAATTCCATCCTGCCACACTAAGAAGTCAAGGAAAAAGCAGTCTGAAAAGGAACAAGGAGCTTCTGTATCTAGCAGATTCTCAGACAAGATACCCTGAGGAACTCTTCTACTGAAAACAGCAAAGAATGCTGGACAAAATATAAATAATATGTATCAATGAGCTGGTAAGAAATTCTCAGGGGCCAACGAATAAGTGAAAGAGGAAATCCAGGTTAGGAGAGCACTGAAGCCATCTTTCACTCTGAGGGTAAGAGATAGGGTATAAAGGTAGGCGTTGTATTATTATTCTTTATATTCTACACTTATTTTGTAAATATGCATTCATGTTTACTCTGATAGATATTTTCAACGTGTCACTTCAGTTACCCTATGTTTATGTTTCTCTGCTGTGTTCTGTGCCCCGAGGAAGTTGGTCTTTGGGGACTGCATCAAACCAATGCCATCCCTCTAGCTTCCAGTTGAGTTTGGCCATGATGGCAGAGAGCAGGTGAGGGGAGGGGAGTAAGGTTGGAGTATGTACTCCCCTGGGTCTTTCCCTACCAGGTAGCCAATGTTGGCTGTATTTTTTTGCCAAAGACCATAACTCACATCAGCTACTCAACTTCTAAAAGAGCTCCCTGTTGCCCCTTCAGGCCTGGGTGTGGCAGCAGGGTGAGTAATAGTTCAAGGATGTTGTAGCCCCCTTGAGCTTCACAGTCCTCTGTTGTTTTCTCTTAACGCTGCTCACACCTTTGTAAATAGTCTCTCACTAACCATCATTAGTTACCCTACTTGAGAGAGCAGGCCCCTTGCAGGCCCCTGACCAATGTGGCTACACAATATTTAGTGGAGAAATTATTTTTAGAAAGATAAAGAAGAGTGGTTAAAAGTGCCAAATACTACAGAGATTGTATAAGTTTGGGGCTAAGAAGGAAAGAAGGGAGATGGCAATAAACAGGCAACCAGTGACCTTGATTAGTAGGGAAAAGCCACATCTAGAGGAGTGGCTGGGAGGTGAGACAGTGGTGTCAATTACAAGGAGATTTTTCTTTGGAGAAGTTTGGCATTAAAAGGAAGATAAAAGATTTTTCTAGTGCTTTGAGGTGGTGAAGCCAACACACACACACACACACACACACACTCACACACATTTTTTCAGTTTAGGAATTGATAGAGAGAGAGAAAGAGATCAAGCCAGAGATGAGATTGCAAATTGAAGTGTCAAAAAGAATAACTGGTAGATGGGGTCCAAAAGGTAGCAGGAAGAGACAGAACCAAGATAATGAAGTAAGAACCTTTCTCCTCTGAAAAGAAGTAGAAAAAGAACAAGGGTAAAAGAAGATAGAAACAAATCTAGACTTGAGAGGGACAGAAGTTTCAAGCATTTATTCTTGCCTATTGCTCTTCCCTTCTGAAGCAGGAGCAACAAGGTTTCCTTCGGAGGAAGGGAGGGGTGAGGGGTGAGGCTGGAGGCTAGATAAAACTGGTAAATTTTGTAATAAAATTGTGGGCCTTGGAAGAGGTTGTTTTACTGTAAACAAATCATCTTTTCTGATTCACTATAGCCAACCCACCTTCAATGGGGGGAGTTGGGGACAGCTACTAGAGTATCCGACAGAGATGTTTCCTTAACTTTCTGGGAGGGGACTTATATGAATTTCTGTCAGCTTCTTCTGCTGTGCAGCTCTAACGGTGACCCAGGCTCATATAAATCTGACACAAGGATTACAAATATTCATCAGGCATCCCAACAAAGGAAATGCAGCAGGAGCAAAAGCGAGGGAACAAATGAAAGCAACGGGAGGGGAGAAAACCTAGCAACCAGCAAATAACATCATCCAAATGCATCCTATGCAGTCACTGGTGGTTTAATAGGGAAGCAAAGAAAAGTAGGTTTGATGAGGCTTTGTGTCTTAATAAAACATCTTTGAGGATTGAGGAAACAATGTGTACGGGGTGTTTTGTGTTCCTTCATCATCAAAGGAGCAGGATTAATGGAAGCGACTCTTCTTTCTCGTGTATGGCAATGTATTTATCATTCTTTGCTTATATTCTGAGACCCGATGAGAACAGCTCCATCCCGTTGCCCTGCCAACCCTTCTCAAGTAAGAGGAGAGTTCAGACACCACTTTGTGTTTCATTGTTATACTCCTCCTATTGAAGCTGACCCAAATAGAAAAGCTACCCACTAATGGCAGTAAATGTCAACATTGTGAACAACTTGTAGAAATGAGAAACAGCCTATGATAATCAAGCTATCTAAATGCAAGTGACGTAAGCTTCAAAAGTTGTGGTTAATAATTTTTATAAGTAAAATCTCATTTTTAATGTGCCCATGGTATGCCAAATGCAGAGCATGGAAGCTCTATCACTGAAGTGGGAAAAGGCAGGGAGTGTACAAAGCTTCAGGCCTCCATTGGGTCTGCCTGTCTCCACCCAACTAGAGCAGTTGGGCTTTTACATGTTATGAACAGAGTCTTCAGGTAAGAATGCATTGGAGCAAAGGATTTTTACAGCTGAAAATTTTGAAGATCACTGCACCAAAGGAACACACAATTTAAAGGAATCCTTTGGCAAATCCTTCCCTAAACCAAAGAATTGTTTCCATTTCTTGTGCAAATGTTTATTGAGTATCTTTCCTGCATAAGACCCTGTTCTTTTCACTCTGATGGGCATAAAGAAGTTAAAAATACAGGAGAGAAGAAGGAGAGAAAACAGAGACAGAGTGTGGTTCTTGAGAAGGATGAGTGTTGAGCACAGGAAAAGGGACGAGCCTCAGCTGCAGGAGGAAAGCCTTGTCCACCACAACGAAAGAAAAGACACAGGGCTTCCCTGGTGGCGCAGTGGTTAAGAACCCGCCTGCCATTGCAGGGGACACGGGTTTGAGCCCTGGTCTGGGAAGATCCCACATGCCAGGGAGCAACTAAGCCCAGGCGCGACAACTACTGAGCCTGCGCTCTAGAGCCCGCAAGCCACAACTGCTGAGCCCCCATGGCACAACTACTGAAACCCATATGCGCCTAGAGCCCATACTCCACAATGAGAAGCCTATGCACTGCAATGAAGAGTAGCCCCCGCTCGCTGCAACTAGAGAAAGCCGGCGCGCAGCAACGAAGACCCAAAGAAGCCAAAGATAAATAAAATAAATAAATTAATTAAAAAAACAAACAAAAAAAGAAAAGACACAAATGGTTTTTTTGAGGGGTGGGGTGGTGAATAGAGAGGGGAAAAACTCAGAATACAAGAAAATTCCTGCCTGGTGGCTGTGATCTACTTTATAAATAGTTCTGCTGCATTTATCCCACATTCATCAATTACCTACCATGTGCCAGACATTATGCTAAGTGATGATAGACCTAGATGCATAGACATGGGCCTGTCCCTTAGGAGCTTGCAATCCAGCTGAAGCAGTGAGACCAGTAGATTTATGGCTACAATTAAGATAGCATGTGAGAAAACCCATAATACATGGGATAGAAAATAGATACTCTGTGGATACAGAAGAGATCACTTTTGACCTAGCTGACTGGAGAAAATCAAGATGGAGATGAGATCTGCTCTAAGCTTTTGAGCATGATTAGGTTTTCAACAGATGGAGGTGGTGGGAGCTGACTGACATAGGAGCGTTCTGTTTAATAACATGGTGATGAGCTTTGTATATCACACACCATCATAGCTTGTGCTTCTTAAAATAAGATACAGTTGTCTTTCAAATATGTTATCTCATTTAATCTTCACAACAATCTTGCGAGCCATCATTTAACAGATGGGAAAATATCTCTAGGAAGGAATTTGTCAGGAGTTGACAAAGTCAGGATTTGAATCTAGGTCTGAGTCCAAAGTCCATGTTCTATCCTCAGCACCAGACTGCCTCTTCATTGATCCCTTTCCACCATGTTTTTCCTGCCCTGCTTTCCCTGAACCTCTCAACTCACCTGCACATGATCAGCAATCAAAACTTCTTTTAAAGAATAATTACATACTAAGAGACTTTACCATGATAGCAAATGTATACTGAAGGAACATATACTCTCTTTTAAACGTTGACAGGTTTCCACTTATCATAACCAGAGATAACCAATTCAACTGAAAAGGTCACTCTAGAGCCTCATTCCCGCCACAGCTATGATGTGGCTTCAAGAACCTTCAGGGAATCCATGTCTTACTCATCTGAGGACCTTCAGCACTTAACCCAGCGCCTAATGCAAAGGAAAAATCTAATTAGTGCTAATTGAGATGAGATGAATGAATGATGAAATATTCCCTTTGCTCTCAATGAATGAGCTGACGAAATTAAGTGGAAGAAACTGTCCTATCTGGCACTCTCCACGTGTTAAACCCATCAACCAATAATGTGATTCCACGATACGGATGGTGTTTGTTTCTCTACATGTTGACTTGTTTGTATTTCAAGACCCACCTTTTCCATTCCCATTCAACTGGTATTTATTTAATTCTAATGACCACCTGTGAGATAAGATGCATTATCCTCATTTTGCAGCTGAAGAAACAACAGAGGCCCAGAAATAGTTTCGTGATCTCCATCAATTCACTCAGCTAATAAGTGCTGGAGAATAGATTTCACCGCAGAATGTTTGATTCCAAGTCCGCAAAGGAGAAGTTATAAAGAGGTCTTAGAAGAAAGCTATTCCAAGAAGAACTAACTGATCTCTTCTTCCCAAGAGAAGGTTCTACATCCACCGGACCAGCAGAGAAAGCTGCTTCGCACTTGGCTTTGCCCAAGAGACACAAAGAGAAGACTTTGTCACAAAGACAATCCCTGCAAATGAAATTGGAAGATCCAGAAAACTGGAGAAAATAAAATACCGAGATTTAATTTTCTATCAATACATCTATCATTAATCTTTTAAATGGATTTTATAAGAACTTTATTACACATAACTCTAGTCCTAAAATCTCAGATTTACAGAAGCTAAAATTTCCATAAAATATGAAATGTGAATAATTTAGATTACATCCTACTGTACAATAAATACACATCCCAGACAGGAAGAGATCTATAACCTCATTTTTCTCCTGACATCACTGAGCAGCTTTTCATGGCAAAAAGTTTGCTGACTCCAGCAATTCCGTCAGAATCATAACAAAGGAAAGGGTAGTTCTCTTTGGCTAAAATGCCTTCCTGACCAAAAACAGCTTAGAGAGGAGGCTCTAGGGTCAGGCTGCCTGGTTTTAAATTCCACATCTGCCACGTACAATGTGTGTGACCTTGGACAATTTAGGAAGCCTCTCTGTGTCTGTTTCCTCCTGTATAAATTGAGCTAGAATTGCTATGAGGCTCAAGTGAAAATAACGTATATAAACTAATTAGCTTATTTCTAGGCACATAGCAGGCACCTAATAAATATAAATATATTACATATATTAGCTCATCTTCATTTCTCCCAAAGACTGGGTCAAATTCTTTAGCTGTCCTTTCATTCAGCTGAGCCAATGACAGATGAGGCTCCCTTTGAAGCAATGGCTCCACAGAATTAGCCTTAGAATCAGAGGTAGGAATTTAGAGGACCCTGCAAATCCTAATATATATTTTTTAGTTCTCTGAACACAAGCGAACCCACAGCAAAGTTGCAAAGAAAAAAAAAAACAAAAAATCCACACAGCTGTTTTTAAAGTTATTGGGTACCCACCACAGGCTCTTTGCACATATTATTGCAAATTCTCTCAGTGATCCTGCAATTCAAAATAATTTAAAATTTGCAACTGAGGAAACTAAATCTCCAGAAAGCCATATTAATATTGGGTGTTAGGAGCCAGAATACCAACTCAGGTGGGCCTCATGACACAATTTAGTTATTTTCACTCCATCATGACACTGTGTAAAATCTACTCCACCCTTCTACTGTGCCCCTGTCCTGCTTTTGTTGTCCCTGCGTGTCCCCCCAGAGTCCACTTCTTCACAGTCTCATGAGTAAGCTGAGACTCTGTCCTCTGGCACGATCTGGACTGGACTTGCCTCATTTACAACCCATCTAAACTTATCTGCCCAGCATTCTATTCTTCCTTCCACATTCTTTCTTGAGGAAAGAATAAATTCATTTTCACTAGGGCATTAACAGACATTAACAACCTAATTTTAACTCTCCTAGAATAGCAAGAATAATAGCTAACATATCCTTGTACTTAAAATGGGCATATTCTCAATGCTTATTATGTGTGATCTCAATTCTCACCAAACCATTTTACAGATGATGAAACTAAGGTTACTTAACTTACTGAAAGTCACAAAGTTCCCAACTGGCAGTTCAGAAGTTGTCCAGGACTGCCTGACTCCAAAAACCAAACTTAAAGAGCATTTCATGTTTAATTGTTGAGGTGCCAGTCAAAAATTGGAGAGGGGCCAGTGTTCTTTAGGAGGTGGGGAAGGGAGGAGGGATGATTTCTTGGCCCATGTTTACAGCCCACACAGCCAGCATTTTGGGAAATTTTCAAGTTAAGGTTTTATCGTGACTAATATTCAAGTTTTTGTTTGGTTATTTCCTTTCCATTCTCAAATATTAACTCAAGCATTAAGCTCCCAAAATATGCATTTTTAAAGATGAGGCCACTCCTGAAGACTGGGAGAAGAGTCAATACCACCAAGAACCTCTGACAATTCCAAATGCCTAGGTCATTGTTTCAAGAGGACCATGTGTCCCTGGAATGTTGGAAGAAGGTTGAATGATGAGATCAAACAAAAGTTGTCAGATTTGTTATCGTTTTTTTCTAGCAGATGTGTTGCCTATATCAAGGAATAAGAAGATGAGGCAATCTCTTAAAAAAATACACAGAAAGGGGTTAGAACCTTAAATCTACAGTGCAAATTGTGCCACTCACCAAAGAACATGATAATGATGATATTTGCAGGATTATGTCGTGAACAAGACATAATCTGGGGCTTTTTCAGGCAATTTAACAGATTCCGTTGATGATCCTTAGGGGATTATTGCACAAGGTATGGTACCTAGTTGGGATAAACCTACAAGGATATTTTAATAGGGATAGATTTCATATTATAAATTTGGATCCAAGGTCATGGAACAAAAGCAACCCTGAATTTGTAAAACCTAAGAATCTTCTCTTCACTCTACAATCATCTGCACTATGAATTCAGTCTTCATTTCTTCATCTGTCCCCATCTCACAGGGTGACTGAGAGAATCAAAGGGGATAATGTATCTGAGAGTGCTCTGTAGGCTCTGAAACACCACACTAATGTGAGGGATTATTGTCATCATTATTACAGTAGATATTCAAGACTCTTTCTAGCTAATGACCTTCAGAAGTCAGAGAAGAGTGCCTGGGGGGGAAAAATACAGAGTTTTTATTAATTCATGTAGGCTTTGTGCCAATTGAATTCTAACTCTAGAACTATTTCCTGTAATTATGATTTAGTGGTGCCAGAAACAAATATAGCCATCAAGTTCAACCACTTGCACAGAGAACAAATTAGTTCATAAAACGTAGTGGATTTTACCTCCAAATTGAAAATTTGGCCAAAGTCAGTAACAGACACTAAGTTGTTTGATTTTGTTCTTAGTAGGGCAAGTTTGGCTAGCTGGCATTTTTAGGAAAAAAGTAGCCATTAAGAGTAAGGTAATGTAATTAGAAGAAAAAATATATTCCTATGTAGGGTTCAGACAAGAGTCCATTTATGATATTAGCATTTTGATCCATTTTTTAAAGACTATAATTCTATTTGGTCATTGATATCAGTTATTCCAATAACTTTAGTATGCAAAAGTATTACCATGCCTTACATCCATGCATTTTATTCTTTAGCTCAGGGAAGGGACCCAGGAGTCTCCATTGTTAATAAGAATTTCAAGTGCTTTTGACACAGGAGGTCCTCAGAATCACTGTTGGAGATCAGACATATGCAAACTCAAACTAGGCTTCTGTCTAGACCAGGGCAAGGTAGGCAGCAGAAATGAGTAAAGCAAGCTCGATGGGGACCATGGTGAAGAGAGGAAGCCTTGCCTTTCCTGCTGGGTGCAGTAGTTACTTAGCATAAGTCACTTTTGCCCCAAAGAAATAAATATGCAGTTTCCAGGTGTTTCAGTATTTTAAGAGATGTCAAAGCCTGTATTTTTGTGTGTGTGTAAAATACTCTGATTTTTAAAATGTTAGTTCAACACTTAAAATACTATGTGAGGACTTCCCTGGTGGTGCAGTGGTTAAGAATCCGCCTGCCAATGCAGGGGCACAGGTTGGAGTCCTGGTCTGGGAAGATCCCACATGCCGCGGAGCAACTAAGCCCGTGGGCCACAACTACTGAGCCTGCGCTCTAGAGCCCACGAGCCACAACTACTGAGCCTGTGCGCCACAACTACTGAAGCCCGCACACTTAGAGCCCGTGCTTCTCAACAAGATAAGCCACCACAGTGAGAAGCCTGCACGCCGCAACGAAGAGGAGCCCCTGCTCACTGCAACTAGAGAAAGCCCGCACGCAGCAACAAAGACCCAACGCAGCCAAAAATAAATAAATAAATAAAATAAATTTTAAAAATAATAATAATAAAAAATAAAATAAAATACTATGTGGATGAAACAACACATTGGCATGATACACTAACCAGTGAGAGGCTACTTTGGTACCTCTATTCTAGGCCAGAGTTGCTTACAGGTTATAGAGTATGGGTCTTTGCCATGAATGAATGAATGAATGAATGACCTGCCAACTCTTCAGGACTGCTACCCTTACCTTGCTTCTGAAGCAAAGAGCTATCCTAACTCTTGAAGTAATTAAAAATTACCATCCCATTGTTTTCAGTGGCTGGAACTGTCCCATAAAACAGCTGTACACTTGTTCATTGTGGGCACGTCCTCCCCTCAACAGTAACATTTTATTTTGTTTCTGGGCCGTTGTCTACCTATCTTTCACGGTGCAGCTCATTGCATTCTTAAATGATGTTTTTTCCAGGAGCTAATTGAGCTTTATCTATGTGAGTGAGCTAGAATCTGTCACTGACAGCCTGCAGAAGGCCATTTCTTCAATTGCCTGAAAGAACTAAAGAGTCAGACATGACAAAGTGCAGCTCGGAACACCTGCCAGCCAGCCCATTAGTGTTGCTGTTCCAAGATGCGGTAATAAATTACTTAGAGAACACAGACCCACTTTATTTCCGTCATGAAACTCGCCACCCTAAAACCAAAAGAAGAGATTTGATTTTTTTTCTTTCTATCATAGTTTGTCAGGGCCTTTTGGAAACAGAATGCATTATTTATTTTTTACAAAACATAATTGCTGGCAAAACCACTTTAGACTATGAAAACAGCTTTCTTTTGTTTCTTGTATGATTTCTTGAGAAACAAACCTTAGGCTTTCTTTATACTCCTTATACTCTGCCAAGAAGCAACTGTTAACACAGTAGCAACTGTAGCAAATAAAAAATCAAACTGTGCATTTCTTTCCAGTCCGTTTTATAAACTGGATCCGACTGTCTCTGCTTTCCTTGCAACCTACAAGACAATTAACTTTTTCCTAAGGGGTGGAGCAAAAGTACCCATTTTACCAGAACATTATCAACCACTGACTTAAAGGATTAAGAATAAGCTGTTAAAAGGTGTCTGCCAGTATCCTGGGGATTTGCTCTATTTAGTTTGGATCAAATCCTTCCATAGGCAAAGCAGGCAGATAGAATTCTCGATTTTAAATTGATGAGTTCCTCTCTAGATAATTTTCTGAATTGACTGATTTTGCTGTCCTCATCCCAGTTCTAATGTTTATTTCTGATCATCTAGCACGTTACTACCACACAGATTTTGGTGTTTATCTTTGTGTGGTCCTAGTTGATAACAGCCTTGCCATCACTGAACCCCTGTGGCCAGGGAAAGGGAATTCTCTGATTGGCCAGCCTGGGTGGAGGAGATTTTTGAAGGACAGCATGAAATGGGGAAGGGCTGATGCCCCAAACGAGAAGCAGGTTGCTATTGACAGTTGACAGGGGATGCGATGCAAACCATGAACAGTAATCAGCTTAAGCTCACTAAAATTCAGTCTGGGATCCAAAATGTGAAAGTGATTTTCAGACACTCTGAAGTCCAGTCCCAAGTAGAACTTCGCACCCATGTTTTTGAGCAATGGAAGCTTCATAGGAGTAAATATGTAGATTCCCAAGAGATCTTTGGGTCAGGTAAGAATGCTCATTTGAAGATAAGACTTCTCGTCACAATTGCAAATGCAGCCTCAGTACTATTTGCTCACGTGCTGTAAATATTATCAAGCTGACAGAGACGGGTGGGCTATTGGAGGACTTGAAGCATCTTCTCTAGCTTTTTCCTCACTCGTCATTCATGTGGTTAGTCCTCCAAGAAAAGCCTTGACAATGAAGGAAGCAGCTATGCAGCCCACAGCCTGAATCACAAGGACAGGAGGTGAAGAATCTGCAGGGTTTCCTGCGCTTGCCCACTTACCCCACTGACTGAGCCCCATGGAGTCATGGAATTTGTGTCCATAACCCAGGACAGGGCCACCCTGAAGTTATTGTTTAGTGAGTTCAGTCTCTGTGTTCTGAGCTGCTCTGCATGGAGACCGGGATGGAAAGAAGAGGGAAACGAGAACACATAATTCTGGTACTCATAGTTCTTGTCATACTCAAAGTTCAGAAGAGGTACCCTTCATCATATACTTGCATCGCGTACACGCCTTTTCCGATGACTTTTGCTGCAGCTTTGAGGGACAGAGTGCGCAGATCAACCTCCTTTCTAGGCAAGGTTAGTCACATACATTTCCAATAAAATAGAGACCTTCACCCCTCGCCACCTGGGTAGGTCTTTTTCTCCACTTGGACACCCCTCCTCCCTACTTTCCCATGCTGTGTGTCTGTAGGTTAGCCGGCAGCTACAGGAATACAATCAGAACCGAGTATTCTGTGTATTCCTCCAGCCAGCTCGCTCTGTTCTCGGCTTTTCCTCTCATTCTCCATTTTCAATTTTTCCTAAATGAGTTTCTCTAGATACTGTTACTCTTTAACTTTGTCTTCCTGGTTGATTCAGTCTCTCCTTCACAAAAAAAATTTTGGGGGGGGGGTTATTTATTTATTTGTTTATTTATTTATTTATGGCTGTGTTGGGTCTTCGTTTCTGTGTGAGGGCTTTCTCTAGTTGTGGCAAGCGGGGGCCACTCTTCATCGCGGGGCGTGGGCCTCTCATTATCGCGGCCTCTCTTGTTGCGGAGCACAGGCTCCAGACGCGCAGGCTCAGTAGTTGTGGCTCACGGGCCTAGTTGCTCCGCGGCATGTGGGATCCTCCCAGACCAGGGTTCGAACCCGTGTCCCCTGCGTTGGCAGGCAGATTCTCAACCACTGTGCCACCAGGGAAGCCCACAAAATATTTACTTTGTACTTTCTTTGCATCAGAACCATGCTGGGCATTGAGAATAAACAATATATTATTTAATTCAACCAACATGTATGTGCCAGACACAACTTCAATATCCTAGTGATCTCACAGTCTGATAGGGAAACTAGGCAAGCCAGGAGATATTTATAATGGAGACAGGAAACTGATGCTATCCTGGGCACAGTGTGCTTGGGAAACACAGAATGGACACGGGATCTGAGTAGACCCAGAGACAGCCATGGAGAGAGGTGTATTTCTTTCACTTTGGCTGAGTCAGATTCATGGTATGGCTTTTTCCAAGTATCTGTTTAGAGCGGAATGGAACATTTTATACTGGAATACCCTTGGGGGAGAGCCAGTTCTAGTTCCAAAGAAATCTGATAAACTCAAAACCACCACGGTGTTCTTTTCCACCTCACATCCACCATCTCCTTCACCCAGCAACATCAGTACATGTGCGGAGGTTTGTTCCCCTAGGTGCCTCTCCTGTATCAGCTTTCAGGCTGACAATGTAGAGCAGAACACTCAGAAAAAGTAAAATAAAATCTCTTGGGTTATTGTCATAAAATTAGTTGATATAAAATATGAACGATAACAAAATCCCCTTGCACCTGTCCCTGTGATTAGGATTCATAGCGTATTCTGAGAAAAACTTAACATGGAAAGTTTGCTCCCCTTGCTTTGAGTTTTAATGCCACTTGATTCTGGTCTAATACAACCATTGAAGTAGAACATGGTGCAAATATCTGTTGTGAATTTCTGCTGGTTTCCTTTTCTCCTAAGGACTGAGTCTTCGCTGGATGGAACTCAATGTTACGTATTCTTGTTCAATATCCATACAGCCCAGGAACCTCAAAGCCCCACTAGGGAACCTGCACTTGCAAATTTAACAGTTTATATTGATAATTGTGGTGCATCCCTTTGCTACCTGGGCAATCTTAGGCCACTGAATGAAATCCTCTGAGACTGAGTTTCCTCTTCTATAAAATGTGATTTATAGTGAGTTGAATGTGGCCCCCAATAAGATATGCCCTCATCCTAGTCTCCAGAATCTGTGAATATTACCTTACTTGGCAAAAGATACGACTAAGTTAAGGAGATCTTGAGAGGGGAAGCTTATCCTGAATAATCTGGGTGGGCCCTACATATCATTACATGCAACCTTATAAGAGAGGTGGAGAGAATTGGGGGGCAGACACACAGAGGAGAAGACACCCAGAAGAAGAGGAGTTAATGTGACCACAGAGGCAGAGATTGGAGTGATGTGGCCACAAGCCAAGGAAGGCCTGGATCGACCAGAAGCTAGAAGAGGCAAGGAATGGATGTCCTCTACAGCCTTCAGAGGGAGTGTGGCCCTATAGACACCTTAATCGTAATGGCCAGAACTATAAGAGAATACATTTGTTATTTTAAGCCATCGAGTTTGTGGCAATTTGTGACAGCAGCCACAGGAAATGAATACAAGGATAGCAGTCACCTTGCAGGGTCAACATGAGGATCAAAGAGAATGTAGGTGCAGAACTTGGAACAAAGTAGTTACTCAGTAAATAGTGACTCCTCCTCCTCCTCCTCCTGCTACTATTATTATTATTATTATTATTATTATTATTATTATTATTTTCTAACCAGGTGGTAGACATTCAAGTGTCCACGTTTTAAACACTGACGGAATAGACCTAATTTTTTAAACTTCCAAGAGATGAACAAGCAAAAAATGAGCCCAATTCACCTTCCCAACTTCATCATACCTTATACTTAGAATAACTACACAACCAGTTTGCCCGTGTCTTGTTTTCTCCCTGTTGTCCCCACTGTAATCATAGATAGTCCCCCCTTTTCCTCCTCAGAGGGGCCTGAGTTGCTGGAATAATCATTGCTAACAATCACTGCATGTGTGTCATGAGCCAGGAACCAGTCTAAGCATTTTACTTGTATGTATTCATTTAATTATCACAAAGTTCTATGGATAAAACTAGCTTTATCCTCACTGTGCCCAAGGACACACAGGTAGTGAGCGGCAAGGTGATGTCATTCCCAGAAAGTCAGAATTTAGACCTGTGCTCGTAGCCACTCCGCTGTTCTGCCACTTTATTTCTTGACAGTGCTCCGAAAGCACTTACTCTCGCACCTCTTTGCATTTACTGATGGGTTCTCAGCAGCGGTGCTAAGCCCTTGCTATATCCCAATCAGTTATGAGAAATCCCATGTACTGTTTATTACTAACGATAGTATGAGTGTTATGTTTTTGAATTATTTTCTAAATAAATTAGAGCAGATTCAAGATTAGGCCTAAGCTAACACAGCACTCACTTACTTGAGATGTGAGTAACAAGAGAAGGGAGGGAAAAGCTGCAGTGACAATGGACATTCCCATAGTGACAAGTATGGGAACACCACTGACTCATGTAAGTTTCAGCGAGAAAAAAAGGCTGTGAAGTTTCGGCATCCCGTTGCCTTTTTCTGAAATATCTCCCTCCACCATTTTCCTGTCGGGCGTCTACTATTTCATCCAGTCTCAATTCATATGACCACAAACAACACATCCTCGAATGCCAGTGAAGAACAAACAGCTCCCTCTTCAGACTGTCCATCACTGATAAATCATTTTTGCTGTACATCGTATCATGCTACACTGTACGGTGATCTAGAGGCTGGTCTGTCTCCCCAGCTTCTCTGCATGACCCTGTGAGCAGGGACTGTATCTTTCTCTTTTCTGCACCCCAGACACCAATCACAGTTCTTTGCACGTAGAAGAGGCTTCCAAGCTATTAGTCTGTGGGTCAGACTGTGTCTCACTACACCATGCACATTTCTTTAGCCTAGGCTGCCATTCCATAAACATTTTGCCCAAGAAACCAATAGTCAGCATTCACTTGGTGAGAATTTATTGAATACTCACTCTGTCCCAGGTAGGGAGCGAGAATACAAAGATGAACTTTACTGTCTCTTCTCACTAGACAGAGAGTCGTCTAGTGATTCCTATAAGAGGCGAAACCTGTATTCTGTGTGCTGGTTTAGAAGGACTTACCAAGAAGAAGAAGAGGAGAAGGTGCCTCTGGATCTGTGCTACTCAGAGTGGGGCCTGAAAATCATCAGCATCAGTAGCGCCAGCAGCATGAGGGAGCTTGTGAGAAGTGCAGAATATCAGACCTCACCGCAGACCTACCGAATCAGACCCTACAATGTAACCAGGCCCCCAGGTGTGCCACAAGCACATTAGAGCTTGACGAACACTGATGGAGACAGTGAGACAGTGTGGGTAAAGGCAAGAAAGAATGATTCCACTTGGCTTTTAAGGGGACACCATAAGTTGTTCTGTGCAGCTGGAGAGAAAAGTGCAAATTCAGGCTTGGGTAAAGCTGAGACTGGAAAGGTAGGGAGGGTCGGATCTTGAGAGCACTATCTGTCATTCTGGGAGTTTGAATTTTATGGTGAACGTGAACACTGTGAGCGTTCATGGAGGATGGTATGCAGGAGAGCAACATGATCACGCATGTTGTGAAAAGATCACTTGGAGGGATGGGAGGCAGTGCTGTGAAGGGGGCAGTCTACAGGTAAAGATTAATTCAGAAGCCGGTTAAAATGTTAGATGAACACAACTGCAGTTGTGGGCTGGGGGCTGAGAAAAAGAAGAAAAGCTTTAATATATATGAAGAGAGCCAGGGTTTTTTATATTCATGTTTGATTATTCTTTAGGCTTAAACATTTTAATTTTACAACCTTTATTGTGATTGTTACTATGATGAGGAACTGTATTTAATTGCAGGGTAACAAAAATTGAGAAGCCATAACCCCAGTCCGGGAAGTTTACAGACTTAGAGGAGAAGGCAGACAAAAAAATCATTAGTAGACTATCTATTAGGTATGAACAAATATTATAGAATCACAGAGGCGGGCAAGAATTACTAAATCCTGACCGAGGCAATAAGGCAAAGCTGCAGAGAGGAAGTTACATGTGGGCAACTGAATAAAACACAATAATAGGGAGGGAATATATCATCATGGTTGAAAGCATGAGTTCTGGAGTCAGAGTGCTTAGGTTTCAATAAGCCATCTACATGTACCTGCTTAGGTTGGATAAACCATCGATATGGACTGGCCCTATACAACCTTATGCAAAGTATTTAATCTTTGTTTCATCTTTAGAATGGGGATGATAATAAATGGCCCATCTCATGGGGTTGTCACAAGAACTAAATGAGACATGTCAAGTTTATAACACAGTGTCCAGAATCTGGTAAGCACTCAAAAAAATGCTACCTTTTATGACTACAATATATGAGTGGAATCTTGAATGATAAGAGGGTGTTTTCCAGAGAGAGAAAAGCTGAAAAGAATTTCTGGCAGTGGAAAGTGTCTATGCACAGGCAGGGAAAGGTGCTAGAGCAGTAAGTTTGGGGAATACGGCACAAAGCCTGGAATGACATTCTCAGAAACTTCCATTTTCTCTTGAGGATACTGGGTATGGATGCAACAGAGTACTATGATGATGTTCATTTGTTAGGAAGCATTACAGATGGAGTAAAATGAGAAGAGCCTGGAAACAGAGTGAACTACTCAGAGTGTGCTGCAGCAAACTTGACAAGAGACGATGGTCAAAATAATGTTAGTGATAAAGAGGGGTATGGCCAGATTCAAGAGACATCTCTGAATTCGAACTCCTAGGCTTCAGTGAGCAATTAGGTAACAGAATGACTCTGAGTCTCTGTGTAGGGTGAGAAGAATGATGATGGTGAAGCGTCTCATCTTGTGTCATTGTCAGGCCTTAGGGGGCAGCTACAAATAACGGAAAACCAAAAATAGCAGAGATTCGCAACATAGAAGTCTATTTCTCTCTCAAGAGTAGTCCAGAGCTAGGCAATTCAGGACTGATACGATGCCCAGCAGTGTCAGGGACCAAGGCTCCTTTGATCTTGTTGATACCATGCAAGGACTCTCTTCCCAAGGTCACCTCATGATTCAAGTTGCTGCACCAGCTCTAGTTTCAACCATCACCTCCTCATTTCAGCAATCAGGAAAAAAGAAGTGGATGAAAAAGAAAAAATGCTTTTAATGACACTCATTTAAAGGGGGTTCTCAGAAGCTGTCACATGACCCTTTCACTTGCATCATATCAGAAAGAATAAGCAAGGGAGGCAAGTAGGTAGATTTACTTGGAGTGCCCAGTTAATAGCTAAAGATTCTATCGCTATGTTATGTTAGAAGGCTACAGGAGATCCTGGGGAATAAGAAGCAATCTCTGCCATAACCAGACAAGAAATAGGGCAGAGAAGCAAGTTGGAGGGAAAAATCAAGATTGAGAAGAAGGTAGCTATGGGGACAGTTAATGAAAAGCACCCAGGAGGCAGTTGGAGACATGTCTCTAGAGATTAGGAGAGAGGTGTGAAGACATAGATAAGAAGTTTCCATTCCTTCCCTCCTGCTTCTAGTTGTCGTGAAATAAACCTTTGAGGCTCTGAAAGTAGCCTGCTTACTCCATCCATAGAGCAATTTGTTGGCATGACAATAAACCCACAACAGAAATTATTACATTATGATTGTCAAAAACACAGTAATTCACAAGGTTTACAGGTATGAACCTTCTCCCAGGATTGCTCAGTAGCTCTGCTACTGATGCCTACGGATGGGTCATATTTTTCCCATGTCGGATTTTGGAGCTGACATTTGCTTCATGATTTTGAGGCTATGAGCATTTGAAAACCCTTAGAGCAACTTCTTTTTTTTTTTTTTTTTTAATTTTTATTTATTTATTTATTTATTTTGGCTGTGTTGGGTCTTCGTTGCTGTGCGAGGGCTTTCTCTAGTTGCGGAGAGCGGGGGCCACTCCTCATCATGGTGCGCGGGCCTCTCACTATCGCGGCCTCTCTTGTTGCGGAGCACAGGCTCTAGAGCGCAGGCTCAGTAGTTGTGGCTCACGGGCTTAGTTGCTCCGCGGCATGTGGGATCTTCCCAGACCAGGGCCCGAACCCGTGTCCCCTGCATTAGCAGGTGGATTCTCAACCACTGCGCCACCAGGGAAACCCAAGAGCAACTTCTTTAAAACAAACTTCATATCCCAGTGCTTATGCTCTGTCAGGAATAACATTTATTTTCATGACTCTAAAATTACAGAATTTCTTTTGAGAGACAGAATTCTTGGAATTCATGATACCTGGAAAGCATGGGTACCCCCACCCTGTCCCCAAGTGTGACACCCTCAGAACAAAGGTCAATCACTATTGACCTCAAGCTGGCCTTATATTTCTAAGGGACTCTTCATGTATTTCTGTGAGTAACTCATATGGTGAAAGGTCTGAAAATCAGGTGCATGCGGGCCAGTTTGGGAAATCTCAAGAAGAGGGAAGCTGAGCAGGATTTTAAGTTTCCAATATCAGAAACATGGGCAAGAAACACACTTATCTATAAAATGGGACCAAGAGGAAGAAGTGACAAGGAAGCAGACTGAGCCTAAAGGTAGGCAATCTAACCCTTGAAAATAACGTATTGAAAAAAATGTCTTTAGTAAAGTAAGAGAATAGGAAGGTACGCCTGATATAGTAAAGACTACACAGCATCAATCAACACCCTATTCAACAATAAAACACTAGAGGCATTTCCATTCAAATTAGAAATTAAACAATGATGCTTACTGTTGACACTTCGACATTATTCTGTAAATTCTAGAGACTGAAATACAACAATAAAAGAAATAAGATGGATAATCGCTGGAAAGGTGACAAAAAATTCATTACTTGCAGATGATATAATTTATATTTTTACCCAGAAATCCCAAGCAAATCAACTAAAATCTATTTAAACAAATAACAGTTTAGGAAGATAGCCAAGTAGAAAAAAATGTAGAAAATCAATAGCTTGCCTATATATCAGCAGCAATGAATTAGAATACGTGGTGGAAAATGATCCCATTAGTAATGAAATGACAAATATCAATTTCTTGTAATATACCTAAGAGTTTGCTGTTCTAAGCGCAAGGGCACGTAAGCAGAGTAAGCAGAATCTATTTGATTCCCAAGCCCTCATTAGCACAGTGAGTGCCATGCTTAGGCTGGGCTCAGCTCCAGGAGAGAGCCCCACATGGCCTCGCTCATTTATATGGGGGAGGAGGGGCAGAGAGAAACACCAAGTGTCTTTGCAATGATGTGAGTTAAATGTGTTTTTTTGTTTGTTTGTTTGTTTGTTTTTTAACATCTTTATTGGAGTATAATAGTCAGAAAGAGAAATAAATGTGTTTTGAGAAAGAGCCTTATTATAAAAGACAGAGAGTTGAGGCATCAGGAGCTCAGCCTGGAGATCTTGAAAATCAACTCTGTCTCTATCTGCCAGAGATTTTGCTGTCCTACTGTTGAGCCAGCACAGACCTGCTGACAGCTCATAGCAAAGCTACCAGACAGGGGAATGAGGCTGCCTCCAAGGCCACACAAAGGGGACAAACTTTTATCTCTCCTCACAAGTAAAGAGCAATGCCTCCATTAGGAGAAGAAAAGAATTTTCTGTAAGGTATTACAGAATATTTCAACAATATTTTTATGCTATTTACTCATTCATTCACTGAAAAATATAGTCTGAGAGTCTACTCTGCTGGCCACTGTCACAAGTGCTAGGCATACGATGGAGAACTCTCAGGGAGCTTGTGGTCTAGTGGGAAAGACAGTTAACAAGTAAGCAAATAAATAAATGTATAAGTAAAATTACAATAAACATTAGAGGCGGTGCTAAACAGAGGGCGGAGCTAAAGCATAACCCAGAGGCTGGGACAAGGGAGGTAGGCTGCTTTAGTCAGGATGGCCAGGCCAGGAGAGTAAGAGAAGATGACATTTATGGTGGGACTTGACATATTAGGAAGAGCCTATCATCCAAAGAGCCAGAAAAACAGTATTTCAGGGAGAAGAGACAACATGAGCAAGGCCCTGAGTTCAAAAAGAGCTAGATGTGTTCCAAGAACAGAAAAAAAGGCCAATTGCATTAGAGATCAGAGGGCAAGAAGAATGAATGGTGCCCGATGAAACTGGAGAAGTAAATGAGTGTGGCCTTGGAGACCACATTAAACGGCTTGGATTACATTTGAAGTGCAATGGGAAGCCATTGATGGGTAATAGAAGATTATGTTATCAGGTTTATGGTTTTAAAAAATTACTTTGGCTCAGCAGGCACTATGGATCAGAGACCATGAAGGACAGTATGATTAGAATACAGGAGAAACATGATCATTGCCTAAAATAAAGTGCCAAAAATGGAGACAGAGAGACGAAAATAAATTCACGTAATAGCCTGGAAATAGAATCAAAAGGAGTTCTGCAGGATTATATGTGCAAGGTGAAAGAGGAAAAGGAATCAAGGAAGACTCCCAGACTTCTGGCTTGAGCAACACGGGTCTTGGTGAAGTGGCTAAGACTGGACAAGGTAGAGTTTAGGGGAAGGAAGCTCAAGAGTTCAGTTTTGAACATAATAAATTGCAGAAGGCTGTGAGATGTCTACAAGGGCCATCAAGTAGGCAGTCAGGTATAAGAGCCTGAACTCCAAGGAGAGGTTTAAGCTAAAGACATAAGTGGAGCTGTCAGCATATCATAGCATATTAAGCCAGGAAGAGAATGAAATTGCCTAGGACAGTGGTTCCAAACTGAGTCACGCTATTTGCCATATCTGTGTAGCACATCTATGTGCTTTATTTACTTTTTCTAGAAATGTACCAAAATGTTCACTTAAGTACCCACTTTAGTCTCTTTCAAAGCTGTAATATCTGTGAAATCTCCTATTATGATAGTTACATTCCAGTTTAACATGCATCTACAATCAACTTTGATTCCAGCAGGAGAATGCATAATTCAGGAAATACTCGCTGAAGAAGAAGAAACGTTGAGAGGGAATATAAGAGAACCTAGGACTGAGTAGAAGAACTTGAATATTTAGAGTTGGGGTAGAGGGGAAAAAAGACCCTGTAAAATGCCTGCAAAGCCTGAGCAGCCAGAGATGTAGGAGGTACACCAGAAGAGTGGGGTGTAATGTGCTACCTAGAGCCCCCTTCAGGGCTGGAGGATTTATTCCTTCCACCTAGGAAATTACCCTCAGCTGGAAAGAGCTACCTTACCAGGGGTCACACCCCCTCCTCAGGGGGCAGCCACATCCAAAGTTGTCCAGAGGCTCTAAAGACTATGCCCCTCACCACAATTCAGGACATCTCTAAAGGGTCTCAGAGCTCTCATGAGGTTGGCCAAAGCCTCTGTGGAGCCCAATATCTCCTTCTGCTCCATCCTGATTCCCTTCCTTCTTCATAGGTAGCAATTCCAGGAGCACCCTTCTGCAGGCTGATTGAGATCAGCCTCAAAGTCAGCTTCCTGGGAAACCATCCTTCATCGTTCGGTATCTCAGAAGGCAATAGGGAAGCGTGCTTCAAGGCAAAAAAGAAGGATATTGAACAGTCAAATAAAAAGTTATAACATCATTCTTGGTGGGAAGTCTCAATGTTTGCAAAGATAAACATTTTTACCAAATTAATGTGGGTATTGTTTGGAAGGGGGAAAAAAATGATTTTAAAATCCAACAGGAAGTAAAAAAGTGAGAAACATTTTTTAAAATCTTTGAAAAGGAAAAAAAATAAGAGGAGATTTCCATTTCTCTAGAATCTAGATATTAAAATGCACTGAAGAGCTACAGTAAGTAATATAGAATGGGGTTGATAACAAAATAAAATAAAGATAAATAAATGGAAAGCCCAACATGAACTCGAATCAATACACATATAAATACATAAAGATAAGTAAAAATTATTCAGGCAAATGTGAGAGAGTTTTCCAGCAAAGGAATTTATATTTTCAAGACCCGAAAAGTTTGAGAGAGGAAAACAATTCAACAAAAAAATGTTTTATATTTATTATCAAGAGCCTACTTAACCACATAAAAACCATCTAAGGCTGTGCTGTCCAACATGGTAGCCACTAACATCGTGTGCCTATATGTATTTCAAATATTGTTAGTGTGAATTGAGAGATGCTGCAAGTATAAAATACAGACTAAATTTAAAAAATTTTTCATATTAAAAAGTATGTAAAATACTGCATTAATAATTGTTATATTGATTATGTTTTAAAATCATAATATTTCACTATATTGGGTTAAATATATTCTTAAAATTAATTTCACCCTTTTTTTTTTTTTTTACTTTTTTAATGTGGCTGCTAAAAAATTTGAAATTACATATATGGCTCACATTTATGGATAATATTATATTTCTTTTTTTTTTTTTTTTTGGCTGTGTTGGGTCTTCGTTTCTGTGCAAGGGCTTTCTCTAGTTGCAGCAAGAGGGGGCCACTCTTCATCGCGGTGCACGGGCCTCTCACTATCGTGACCTCTCTTGTTGCGGAGCACAGGCTCCAGATGCACAGGCTCAGTAGTTGTGGCTCACGGGCCTAGTTGCTCCGCGGCATGTGGGATCTTCCCAGACCAGTGCTCAAACCCGTGTCCCCTGCATTGGCAGGCAGATTCTCAACCACTGCGCCACCAGGGAAGCCCTTATATTTCTATTGGACAGGGTTGACATGAAAGCTTCAAGCCTGGAAGGGAAATGATTAGCTTTGCATTTTTAAAAGATCTCTCTGGCTTCAGGGTGTCATCATCCAATCTCCTCCCATCCATAAGTGCTTGCTGAGTTCTTGACCTGTACTTGCTCCTCCCCATCCTCTTTCCATCCCCGTGTAACACTTCCTCCCCTTCACATTATCCTCTTGAGGAAAGGTCTTATCCTAATATACACCAGGCCATTTGCAAAGGATTTCAGGTGTTGCTGTTGTTTAACTGTAGAATGTAAGATTGTATCCCTTTAGGAAAGAAAGGCAAATATGGGGAAGCATGGAAGACAGATACACAATATAGCATGTGACATCACCTCAAGTTGCTGAGTGCAACCTCCCTGTCCAGAAGACCATCACTGCACGATCGTCTTCCCATGTTGGCCAGTACCTCCCCTGACCCCAAAGGACAACCAACCCCAACAGGCTGGCCAGTACCAAATCAACTCTTCCCTCATCAGCATCTTACTTCTCTACTTCAGCAGTGCTCAGGGCTCCCCAGGAGCTACAGCAATGTCTTGAGTTAGGAGATGTGAGGTGTGCCTGTGGAAAGGCCCCACCACCTCCATTAGCTTAGGGTATCTCTAGCGGTTAATTCAGGGAGCTCAAGAGTAACTTTAACCTGACCTTTACCAACTCTGGCCATAGCTTTTCATTGTACATATAAGCCTTGGGGGGTTTCAGGGGTGGCAGTGGCTGACACCTGCCGGCAGTGGTCATGGAAGGTCTAAGTTAACCTCAGGTCTGAAGGACACCAGATAAGATTAAGTCTCTCCTAGATGACTGGGTGATTGTGCAGTAAGCTCAAGCTTGGAAAAGCCAATGTATATGAAAACACAGTAACTGACCCCCTAGAACACACTTGATAATTGCTGTTGAATCTGAGTCTGCACTGCCTTCAAGGGTTCATTGCTATTAAAGAGCTTTGATCATTACTAATGCACTAGGAGCTGGAGGGAAGATGCAAAGCAAGGGATCTTCAAAGCCAAGCAAGAGACCAGGGCTACTCTTTGCTAGCTGGGGGTGGCAAATTGAAAAGCCTATCAGAACCAGGCAGGAAATGTAAAGGAATGAAGCAGGCCAACCCTGAGAATGGAAAGTACACTCCCAGTGTTTGTAAGTGAGACCCTACAATTCAATCCATAAGTCTTGTCAGTTTCTAAAGAAGCTGGATGCAGAGATTGGTTTTATATGAAATTACTCACTTTTTAAAAGTTAGCAACAAATTCACTAAATACACATACGCACCAACACATACACACACACATATTCATACATGCACACCACTATGCAGAACCAATGAAACTCACCTGTGGACCCTTATCTGGAGCTAGCTGGTCTCTGCATACCTGGGGGCAGACCAGGTAGTGTGGCTTAGCTTTAGATCAGTGATTTCTAACCTGTGGTCTTTAAATCTTTGGCTGCTGTTGCGTTTATGTGTTATGTTTGTTGAAAAGAATTAACCATAAAAAATAAGTAAGCATCAGTTTGATTTTTGATATTAGAACTAAAAAGCCAAGTCAAAGCTGTCAGCAAGAGCAAGAGGCTTCAAGCAGAGAGGATGAAAGGCAGAGGAACAAAGACAACGTTAGAAAAACACCTGGTAATAAATGAGACGTATGTACTAGACAGATAAAGAAATTAACCTGTAAACATGTTTTTCTTCCAGTCAGTCCGTTGGGGTTGGCATTTATTTTTTATGTAAACAGTTATCTCTATTGAGATCAGCACACTGGGGCCAGCTAATCTGCATATGACACAAACCAGATCCAAGGTCTGATAAAAGAATGCAACTTGCCACATTGATAGTTCACCAAAAGGGCTCTTCTGATTGAACTCCTGTGTGTGCCTTCTGAAAAAGAGAGGAGAGAGTGGCCCCAGCCTTCCACACCAAGATCTAGCTTCCTCCTGTGCAGTTAGACAGAGAGATGGCAGGGCAGGGGGCAACAGTGCAACATCCTGGGGACTCCGGAGCAACATGAACAGAGTCCAAGCCTTCTGCCTTGTTTTCCCCTTGTGCTTCGCTTAATGATGATACTTCTGGCCGTGATAATTAGTCATTCAATATTACTCTCATTGGCTATTATCCCAACCCTCTTGCTGGATATTTAAAATAGGTTTTAACCAGCTTAACAAACTTGTGATTGCCATTAATTTACCTGGCTCTGAATCTGGAGGTGACCACATCAACGTGAAAGGATCTACCCACCAGGTGCCAGTATGTACCAGACACTGGATATCTAGAGATCCAAAAATAATGAGGACACTCCCTTGTCTGGAAGAGCTCACATTCTAGTGGCAGAGTATCCATTTAAGCACGCCAACCGAGAGATTTTCATTGCCCACCTCATTTCTCCCACAGTTGCCATGTCCCTCCAATCAGAACATTCCATGGCACCAAGCCTGGTATTAGTTATATGTTTGTAATTTCCAAGCCCTGAAACCGGAAAGATAGTTAATTTAGGATGTGCCTCCCCACCGTGCCCCGGGAGGTTTCGTTTCCGTAAGGGTACCAAAAAATCCATATTTAAAATAAAAATCCCCTGAAGGGTTTCTTGCGATCACTCTGGCATCCCAGTTCTTACCCCTCACTTCACTCCCCATCCCCAAAGCCCTGACTGTTTCTGCTAGTTACTGAACTACCAGCCTCAGGGCCTGAAAATCATAACCATGGTCCTGACACAAAGCTCTGCTCACAAAGACTGTTCAAAGCCATGGAATGCTCTGGCTCTTTCATAATTGTAAGAGATATTGAAATGAAGCACATTCTATTCTCTCCACAGGGAGAGTTTTTCCTTTTTTCCCCTTCTGTTCAAAGACTCCTCCTGGTACCCTGATAGCATAATAATTTGCTTTTCTCTCCTCTTTATGCATGCTTGTGGACACAAACTCCTCTGTTTTTGTCCTACTTCAATAAAAATTATCGACACAAACTTTACAATGAATGGCCCTGATATAACTGATTGTTCTCCCATTGAGTAATAATACTCATAAAAAGAAATGGAAGGCACGAGAAGAATCAGAGAGCGGGCAGAAATTGGAATCGTAGAGGGAAACTGTTTAGCATTTATAACTTCCATAAACTTAACCTTGTATTTGTGTCAGCTACTTTATAGTTTTCCAATTTACTTTTTAATTGAGTCCTTTTTTTAGCCATGTTTGGAAGGTATAACTCTAAGTCGTCTTTCAAAACCGCACCACTTTAGTTCAGTTCAATTGATTGTTCCTTGTATTTATTATTCTTGTGCCTAACATACATCACTTACCATTTGGCCAAGTGCAAATGCAATTTACCATGCATCAAGCCACTTACACAGCAGACGTGCATTAGTTAATATTTTATTTGGAGTGATCTTTTCCATGTTTGCTGTTAGCCTTGATCACTTCCAGCTACCATATTGTTTAAGTTATAAAGACAGAAGGAATGACCCAAGTGAACTGATTTACTTGCCGACTGTATAGTCTAACCATGGGATATGAGGTTGTTGTTAAAGGCACATAAATGTGAGTTAATTGAACCAACTTGGGCCCCAGACTCTCCAAAAATTCTACAGAAATGTGAAAATTGTCGTTTCTGGCTTCCTTTTCAGTGTGGTTTACCAGAACTGCCCTGGAGTTGAAAAATCAAATTCTGGCTCTGCTACCCTCACATTCTGTGACTTTAGGCTCTGTTTTCTGACTTTGCTTTCTGTCTATTGCCTGGTCCTGGAATACCCAGAGACTGCTTCCTAAAGAGAAGTTTCACTGTCTTTTGCCAGAAAGGTGAATCAAGAGAGATTGATCAGTCCACAAGGAGGGGGACTGAGTGAATAGCAAAAAAGGGAGATGTGTGGAGCCAAGAATAGGGAGTCTTTAAAACCCAGGAAAGGGCAGTTCAAGAAACTAGAGGTGGGAGCAGGCAAACAGGAGGCAGATTAATTCAGACATATAGGTCCTTAGCTCTATTTAAAGAGAATAGATATCTGTTGATCTTGAGTATCATGTTTGCCATTCTCAGTGCATTCAGAAAACCAGATGAAAGTTACATGGGAAGGCGTTTTCATTCAGTATTTAGCTGGGAGCAGAAGATGCCTTGATGAAGACAGCAGACACATTTCCTACCCTCCCAGGGCTCACAGTCAAAGATTTTAAAGGACTATGGAGATGCGAGTTGTCACCATTGTTGTTAGTGCTGTTGAAATGAGATCAGTCCTGATTCCTCCTGCTAGAAAAGACAATTATTTTGAGGTTTTTAAGTAAATGCTACTAAAAGAGGTTTTGTCACTGGGAAGATAGCATCTCATGGTTTTCATGGACTTTAATTCAAGCATTCATTCAGCTCCTAATTCTAACTCTAACCCACTCACTCAGAACATATAATCCTTCAATCAGCTTCTAATTCTTAATGTCTATACAAATTAAAGAAATATATTTAAAACATATATATTTATCTGAAGACAGCTCTGATTTCTATTTATATTGGCAAGTCCCATTTAGACTTATGCATTCTTCCTATATGCCCATAGCACTTTCCACTTGTATCTTTGATAGAGGTTGTCTGATTGTATTAATTATTCCTACTACTTCTTTGAGGACAAAACGTATGTCTTAATCGTTTTTGTGTCACTGGCACCAAATGCAACTACCAGGCACCTACCATGTGACAGGCACTGTGGAAACCACTGGAGATACAGAGATATAGAGATGAGTCTTTTCCATAGCTCATAATCAAGTGGGGCAGACATATTTGCAAACAAATAATTGCAATAGTGTATTATGGGTTGCATCATTTAGCATGCTTTAGGCTACAAGTAACAGAAAAGTTCCCTTTCCATCTTTACTTCCCTTTCCAACTTTCCTTCTATTCTCACATTCCTTTCACTTCCCATGGTGAGGCAGAGATGCTGACATCTGAAGAAGCTGGGTGAGGAGAGGGTATGGCATGGAAGCGGCAGAGGGAAGGGGACTGGAGTGCTTGGAAATTGAGCAAATAAGTTAATTGATAGAGCAAATAAGTAAATACACTTAGGATACCAGAAGCCAGGTTTCTCACTGTCTGAGAAGGTATTTTATAAGCATGGAAAAGAGGAGACTAGAAAGAACCTTGAAGTATTAGACTGGGGTTTTAAGCCTCAGTATGAACGTGTAGTGCTCTTAATATACATATTCAGATAAATACGGAAATAGCAGCTGATGTAGATGTGTGAATGCATGTACATGCATACATATATATATATATATATACATACATATATACATATATTCCTAACTCTATCCTCTGAGATTGTCTAGATGCAGGGGTACCCTAGAAGCAACGATCACATTGAATACCCAGATGGTGGTTTCTAAATGACATCCTCCACTAGAATCTGGTCATGGGGAAACATCAGGCAGACCCAAATAAGAGTCATACTGTAAAATGAAAGACCTATGCTCTTTAAGACTGTTAAGGATGTGAGAGACAGGAAGAGATTGAAGACCTGTTCCAAACTCAAGGAAACTGATGAGACATGATAACTAAAGGAAAACATGTTCTTGGATAAGATCCTGGGTCGGAAAAGAACAAGAAGCATTACTGCTTCTTGAAGTAGTCAATGTATACTAAAGTTAGATCTTAGTAAGTGCCTCTGAGTTGCTATTTAAAGATTCAAAACTTTGAGACTATTAACTGTTTTTAGCACTTGCAAAAGTCTAGTTAGCTACAAAGTTTTCATTTTTTCTCGAACATTTTGTTGCCTTCACATGGATGAATAGCCAATAAAGGATTTTTAATGGACACATCTGATTGTAAAAAAAAGACTGCTCTGTGAACATTATCCCAAAGCCTCACTGCTAATGACAATAAAATGAGGTTACATTTATATTAACATCCAAATTACAATGGCTTAGCACCACCACCAGCTACACTGCAGCTCAAAGTATACACACCCACTGTTATTTCTGAGTCTATGCTCTCCTTGTTCTAGTTCTTCATCAAGCCTCCAGGCTAGAGTCCCTAGACATGATCTGCTGCAGCTCACAGGACACACAGGAGGTTTGGGAAGTTGTGTTGGTCTCCCTATGTCACTCAAGCCCAAGTCTGGAAGATAACTCTCCCTTGATTCTCAATAGTATCACTGAGACCTAGCTTGAATTTCTTACAAGACACTGAAAGTTTAACCACAAGTGGAGGAAATAACATTACATGTAGTAAGGTATTCCTGCTACTAGATGTGATACTCTGGGGGCCCATGGGCCCCACACTTATGCTCAATGGTATCTCCTAAAGTGTCCCACTGCCTAGCTCCCAACCTGCTCCCAAAAGACTGACTCTTCTTTAGCCTCACCGCTACGTGCTCCATACATTCCCACAACCCAAAGTCCAGGTCCATCTGCCCTGAAGCCCAGAGAGAAACAAGATTTTCCCTCCTTCCAATCCTTGGGCTGACTTCTCAATTTTCCTTCCTGTCTCTGGTTCATCTTTGCCAGGATAGTAGAACTTGCTACAAGAAAAACCCTGATCATAGACTTAACCTATGGCCCCAACAGTTGCAAAAGAATATGCTCTGAAATCTTAGTAAATTCTAGGTTAATATAACTGAAATAATGTGTAGGACATTGTTATGGACTGAATCGTATTCCCCCCCCCAAAATATTCTTGGCTGGAAAATGTGGCTGTATTTTGGAGAGAGGGTCTTTAAAGAGGTAATTAAGTTGAGTCATTAGGGCAGGTTGTAATCCAATATGACTGGTATCCTTACAAGAGGAAATTTGGATACAGACACATACAGAGGGAAGATGATGTGAAGGGAAAGAGAAGAGATAGACATCGACAAGCCAAGAAGAGAGCCCTGGAACAGATTCTTTCCTCGAGGTCTTCAGAAGGAACCAACCCTGCTAACACCTTGATCTCAGACTTGTAGCCTCCGGAATTGTGAGAAAATATACTTCTGTTGTTTAAGCCACCCAGTCTGTGGTTCTTTGTTACAGCAGCCCTAGCAAGCTAATACAGATGTCGAGTTTGAATTGTGTCAAACTAAGTCCAGCTTCCTTTTGGTCTTTCTTCCACTGGAAGGCAGAAGATAAAACTTTGAGTCTTAGTAATTTCACATTTTTTGCCAATGACTACTAACAGGAAAATGGAATTTTCCACAAAAATAGTTCATAGGCATAAAACATTCTAATGGTAAAATTTATATATAGAAAAAAAAAAAAGCATTTTCCTAACCCCCTTCCCCTAACCGCCTCCACCAAGAAAATAAAAGCCAGCAAACTCTCCAAGATAGATTCCTGGTTCAACCATAAATAGCCATTTATGTTTGCAGAGAAAATAATAAACTTCTTAGTGTGAAAAAATCTACCTCATGATTTTTCACAAGTACCTTTACAAATGTGTAAAACATAACAAAAGAATGATATGCCCCAAAGAGGAATTCAAATCTCCATCTCATAACAAAGAGAAAAACAGTTGAAAACTTCAAAATGAAAACTACGCTCACATTCGACACACCAAGAAAGAACTGAAGTTGATTCAGGGCACTCCCTCTCTCATTCCATGGTGTGTGAGTTGTATCCAAATTACTGATGAATGAAATAAATAGAATGAGATGGAAAAGGAGGGTATTTATTTCATTCTCTGCTAAGAGAGTGAAGCTGCCCATGATCAGAGCCCAGCTTCCCTGAGGACCACCTTATTTCTCTCCATCCGAATTCATCCTTTTTCCTCGTGCCTTCCTCCTTATCTCAGTTTGCATTTCTTCTGTTTACTGAGTCCCCCACATCTTTCCCATTTCTTTCCTCTAGCTTTCATCACTGCCTTTTCCTTCCCTGCTGCTACATGGATGACACACCTGTTTGGAGTTGGAATGCTCTGTTTCTTGGATTCAAAACGACAGAAAAGCCATCAACACCTAGAGCAGAAGTGAGAGCGGCAGTGTGGTAGGTAGACCAATGGTGGCAAACGAGGTCATTTTAGGGAGTCCACAAATGAATTTTTAAATTTAATGGAGTTTTAAATTTAACTGTACATTAGAAAAACTAGAACTGGCGCATCAAATCTTTAAATCCTGACATAAATGAGCGGATGGCGGAAGAATTTTGAGGCTTAAGAGAGTTTTCCAGGTGACCCTGAAATCAAACCACATTAGATTTTACAAACCTAAGTGCTTTCCCTGACACATTTAACAACTGAAATAGTGCAGGTCTCCTTCCCATAAAGTCTCAGAGCACCGTGTACCTCTCCTTTACAGCACTTAGCCCAATTATAACCCATTCTTTGTGTAACTGTTTGTCAAATGGTCATCTTTACTACCAGAATGTTCACTCTGAAATGGGTCCCATGACTGCTTGTTTCCTACTGTATCCTTTGATCTCAGCACATTCTTTGGTATATATTAGCATTCCTTAAGTGTTTCTAGAATAAATGCATGAAGAAATAAATGAATAAATAAAGCTGGCTCTAATTCGATGATGTAGCCATCACTTTCCTAAGAAGATTTCTGAGCAAAAGAAGGAAAGCAAAATCTAAGAATTTGGCCCATCAGAAAATGAGTGGGTTAAGTGCATAGTGCAGGGAAAAGAACAGTGGGCTCAGAGTTGCAAGACCACAGTCTGAGCCTTAACTCTACCAATAACTAACTGGTTGAGTGAGCTCTTTTTTATCTCCCAAGTCATTCCACCTCTACTGACCTTGTTTCCCATGTGCAGAATGAATAAATGTTCTCTAAGACATGTTCCTATTTGGGTGCTATGCAATCAAGTCAAAATAGTTCAAGAAGAGGATCCTTAAGACTGTGCCTTTCTCTTCCTCTTCCTGTGTATGTACGTGTTCAACGACTATTATTTAGGATTAAAGCTTCAATAAAACAATGCTCTCATGAGCGGAGAAGATGTCAAACATCTGGCTAACCAAAAAAAAAAAAAAACCTCTAAAATCCTATGGGTTCTGCTGGTGGGAATATACATGAAGCAGCCACTGTGGAAAACAGTTTGATCCTTCCTCAAAAAGTTAAACATAGAATTAATCAGCATATGACCCAGCAATTCCACTCCTATGCATATACCCAAAAGAATTGAAAGCCAGTGTGCAAACAAAAACTTGTACATGAATGTTCATGGTAGCGTTATTCACAATTGCCAAATGAGGAAACAATCCAAATGATGAATGGATAAACAAAATGTGGTTATATCCATACAATGGCATATTATTCAGTCATAAAAAGAGATAAAGTACTGATACATGCTAAAACATGGATGGATGAACCTCCAAAACATGCTAAGTGAAAATAGCAACACACACAAGGTCACATGTATGATTCCATTTATATAGGATATCCAGAATAGCTAAATCTGTAGAGACAGAAAGCAGATTAGTAAGAAGGACAGAATGAGGAGTGACTGCTTTACTGGATACAGGGTTTCCTTTTGGGGTGATGAAAATGTTTTAAAACTAAATGGAGGTGATGGTTGTGTAACATTGTGAAGGTATTAAATGCCACTGAATCATATATTTTTTTAATATGATAAGCCATTTATTTACTTATTTGTTTGTTTGTTTGTTTGTTTGTCATGTCATGCAGCATGTGGGATCTTACTTCCCTGACCAGGGATCAAACCCGTGGCCCCTGCATTGGGATCACGAAGTCTTAACCACTGGACCACCAGGGAAGTCCCTGAACTATATACTTTAAATGGTTAATTTTATATTAGATTAATTTTACCTCAATTTTTAAAAGCCTATGTATTCTATTTTATAAAAATATACAGTCATGTTTTCAAAAACAGTCACTCAATATCAAATAAAATCTTTTATAAATCTATGAAAATTGATGGTAAGAATTTTAGGCAGGAATAAACAATCTGCCACCCATGACTGTAACATTCTGAGCTTTAAGATATGGACCTTGATATCATTACAGCCACCAAAATCTAAAATTATTCAAGCCTACTACTGATAATACCTATCATGTACTCACATGCATGAATTTAGAAAACCCTTCCAGAGTTAAATAATTTCCATCAACCCTCCTCCATGAATTACAAATGTTATATTCTATGAATGTGACTAATACAGATATATTAAAAACTAAGTTAAAATGATCCAAGAAACCCCTTACTTCCTTCACAAACAGAATATATAAATAGTTCAAAACTCCATATTGGTCCCATATTCCTCTATTTGGACACACAAGGGATCTACATGCCAAGCTGTAAAAAAGTACATGTAGTTTAAAAACTCCAATCTTAGACACGCTATGCCTCTGACTGTGAAAGAGTTTTGCTTAAAAATAGTAGCATACTATTTTTAAGAGCTCTCTCCCATTCTCCTTCCCTTTGACATTGCCACACAATTCTCCTAGGAGCAGAGCTGCCATGATTTCCACATGCCAAGAAACCACACTGGTGTGTAGAGATAGGCATCCAACAACAGGCTCACTACCAGTTTACCAAGCACATCTGCCTATGACCTTCAAGACCAATATCAAATGCAAACTTCACACTTTATAGAAATTGAACACAATTGAACACAAATCCTCTTTTGAAACTTGTTTTCTTTTAATAAATTTATTTATTTATTTTTGGCTGCGTTAGGTCTTCGTTTCTGTACGCGGGCTATCTCTAGTTGCAGAGAGTGGGGACTACTCTTTGTTGCGGTGTGCAGGTTTCTTATTGTGGTGGCTTCTCTTGTTGTGGAGCACGGGCTCTAGGCGTGTGGGCTTCAGTAGTTGTGGCACGTGGGCTCAGTAGTTGTGGCTCACAGGCTCTAGAGTGTGGGCTCAGTAGTTGTGGCGTACTGGCTTAGTTGCTCTGTGGTATGTGGGATCTTCCAGGACCAGGGATCGAACCCGTGTTCCCTGCATTGGCAGGCGGATTCTTAACCACTGCACCACCAGGGAAGTCCTGAAACTTGTTTTCTAAATGCTTGGTAAAATGACTTATTTGATCAGCTTGAGAATGTTTTTGGAAACAGCATCGATATTTTGCCACATGACACATAATGTCACAATGTGGTACTTAAAGCATCAGTTCATGAAATACCTGTTAAAGAATAGCACCTGTATTATACTCCATATGTTTTTTTTTTCTCTTCCCCCTTGCTTTCTTTTTTTTTCTTTCTACAAAAGCAATGCACGTTCATGTCAGAAATTTTGGAGAAAATAGAAACGTGGAAAAAGGAAATATCACTCAGAGTCCCACAGTCCAAATGTATCGCTATTAACATTTTAACCACTAATTTCTAATCTATGTCTAATGATTTAGGAAAGTTTTGATATGCATTTTTCATTTTACTGTCTTTCTCTGCAACTGAGGTTAGTTTTCTTGGGTAATAAATCAGAAGTGTTTTCATTATTGGACACAGAGTTTATGTTAAATGCTCAATAAAATATTTTTGGAATAGTTCAGGCCCTTTAGAGAAAAACAGCCTCTATCTTATAATCACCTCTTTGTAAATCCCAGCTTATATGTCACCTCCACGGGGAAACCTTCTTAATTCTCCAGATCAGGTTAGGCCCCCACTTATATGCTCCCATAGTATCCTTTGCTTTTCCCTCATAGCATATACCACAGTTAACCGTCTGGATCGTTATCAGCTGTTTTCCCCAACTAGAGCATAGGCACCCAGAAGAAAGTCACCAAGTCTGTCTTATTCTTTGCTATTCTCCAAAAATTAAGTGAGTTTTATTATGTAAAAGATATTTAGCTAATAGTGGATGGATGGATGGATGGATGGATGGATGGATGGATGGATGGATGGATGGACAGACGGACGGACGAATGGACAGATGGATGAATAGAAGGACGGATGAATTAATGAACCAAGGAACAAACTTTCTTAGGGATGCAATCTGGGACCATGACTGACTGAAGAGATGAAACTTGTGTGGCAATGTAGTTGCATGAATAAGAGCTGAGTTTATACTGGAATGAGTTTATACCTCTTTGATCCTCCTTTTCAGACACCAGGATCCTGACGCAAGACCCCTGTTTAGTGTAGAGACCTTGCCCAGGGAACATACCTGCTGTGATACATGAAGCAATGGGACTTCAGTTCTGAACAAGATGGAGTCACAGGAACTGGATTTCCTTTCCACCTGAAACAACTACAAGAAAAAGACAAAGTATGATTTTCAGACATTGGACAGGCAGCATGAGACAGGGAAACTTGTGCAGTGAGCCCTATGAATGCCCCATCTTATTGCCTCCAGAGAGTTTTCAGGCTACAGTTGAGGAAGGGAGAACAATGCAAGAGGCACTGATGTTCTCCCTGAATTTTTTCATTCACAACCTCCAGAGTTGCCCAGGTGAAATTAAAAACTGGCCCCTGCACATGGAGGGTAAGATAAAAAACCAAAGAAAGAGGCAGACCACTTCAGATTGGTAGATGGCAGTTTTAATAAGCAAAGGAACTTACATATGACACTTGTCTTGGGAGGCTGCAAGGCGAATAGATCTCCACACAGCTCTCCAGAATCTTAAGAGTTTACATAGAGGCCTTAAAGGGCCTTAAAGTCACTACATGGTCTAGACTGTCTCAACAAGACAGGGCTCTCCCAAGACTGCATCTTTGAAGTGGCTCCTAGCACAGGACCAGTGCATGGACCATACATTCCAAGGACAAGGGAGGGGATGGGGCGTCTCAGACTGCCTGGGTCCAGCTTGCAGATCAACGGGCAGTCATGTCCTCTCGATGACCTCCTCCCACAGAGTTGAGGGGATGGAGCTTGTTGTCTTGAAAAGTCACGACAGCCAATGTTCACAGGGCAGAATACCAGAGAAGAGAGGAATACACAGAGAGAGAACTCCAGAGATATCTGCAAAGGGTCCCCATCAAGTCTTCAGCTGAGTCCATGCGAGTGAAGAAATTACCTGAGGCCATGGGAAGAATCACCTGGAGGGAGTAGAGGGAACAATCCAGAGCGCTCACACAGGACTAGGAATCATTCCTATCCTCACAGGTCAAGGTGGAAAATCTTCATAATTCATGGGCAGTGGGTAGACTATTCAGAAGGGTAGTGACTCAGTAGTGACAGAAAAATAGCCCTAAGTCTACAGGGTGCTCTGGTCCCACCATACCCAAAAGGTTCAAACCATTCAAGTAACTGTGTACTGTAACAAAGCTCAATAATATTTACAAGAATACAAAAATATCCAGCACCCAACAAGGTAAAATTCACAGTAGCCAGCTTCTAATAAAAAATTATTAGGTATGGAAAGAAGCAGGAATATATGACCCAAAATGAGGAGAAAATAGCAACGGGAGAGACAGTATCTGAGGCAGGAACCAATGTGAAATCCTGGCAGACCATCTAACACTACCAGTAGAGAGAAAATATGGTATTAAACACTAGAACAAACATCCAGATTTGCAAACCACCTCCACCATTTCTTAGGAAAATCTGACTCAAAAACCCATTTTTACAATGACTGGTCCCTCTTCTGTTTACTTATCCTCTTATAAGGACTGAAAGAATTGAGAGAATGTTTAAATAAAGGCAACCGTAGATTTTCTATTTTGGATGTCCACACCATCAGCACCTCTAAGGCTTCTCAAGAACACAAAAACAAGCAACTCCCACCACTTGAAAAGAAGAGACTGATATTTTGAAAGAAATGCTACAGTCTAATCAGTATTTGCTTCCAAAGCTTCCGCCTATCAGTCCTGAATTTTGGACTCTTTTTTCTTTGCCAGCAGTTTTCATAACATGATTCAAAGAGGATGGATTTTTCATCAATTAAGTGACATATCACATTGCCCTAACATGTCATAAATTTCAAGGATTTCTCAATATCTTGTCATGATGAACCCAAATTTAGCAATATTATCAGACTTTGGCTCTACATATCAAGATACTTAATGTTTGTGCCAATAACTGAAATTTATCGTTTCTTGAACTTAATGGACCCAGTGCCATTGCTTCTTTCAGATTGTTTCAGCAGGGACTAGACTTTTTGAAGTCAATAAACCATTTCCTCTCTTGAAAATGAACTCCAACTGTTCTCTCTTAGGTTGCTTTCATGGCCAAACTATTGTTCCTCAGCTCTTGCAATGTGCTTTTTGGAAAGGGAATATTTTTTGGATTTTACTCACTGAGCACTAATTGAGTCTCTGAAGGGGTCCTAAGTGTGATAAAAGAATTACTAAAGCTATGAGTCCCAAAATAAGGACACAGTGACAAAAATACTCCTTGGCTAAATGAAAGATGCCATACAAATATGTAGTGTCTATTAATATACCACTCTTTTGGGGGACAGTCGGTCCAAGAATTTGGTCAAAGGAAATCATGTCTTTGATACTTGGCTGCTATCCAACCCAGTTGAAAAGTCATTACAATCATGGCAGCACTAGTGGAACAGGAGATGCAATATAGTGGAGGAGGTGACGACAGAGAAAGATTGAAATCAAAGGGCAGATCAATGAAGGAAGGAGTAAGCCAAAAGCATGAGGAGTTATGGGAAAGGGACCTATATGTATCCCAAATTATAGCATCAGTGAGAGAGAACAAGGGAACACAACAAAGTGTTAGGCAGAGCTACCTTTCGTGAATTTTCCATGGCTCTGAAGACCCACATGCCCAACAGAGTCAACAAAGAGGTCAGGGTGCATGGCTTCTGCTTTGGTCCTAGCAATGAGTTAGGACCTTGAGTGAGAGAGTCGTCATAACCATCATTCTGACAATGTGTGGGTTGATAATACATAATTAGGAAAACCATAAGATGATTGAGGACCATTTAAAAGGCAATTCAAGAACAAACATGGATTTTTAGCAGAGGCAGGATGAAGACAGAAACAAATCCTAACATTTGATGAGTCACAATGGGAGCAAAGAAACCCAAACTTACGCATGTGCATGTACACACACACAGACACCTTACTATACTAGGACAGAAAGTCCTCAAGTTGAAGACCCATTGGCTGCTAAAATTGGCTTTTCATATAGGATTCTCTAAAATCTTATGTGGAAAGAAAGTAGCCAGCGTCAGAAGAGTCTTATTTTGATAGTCATATGTGCCAATATGCTTATATCTCAAGAAATGATGAAGTTATATGGCCCCTTCTTCTGACTTTAAGATACAAATTGAATGAAATTCAGTGGAGACAGGAGAGGAAAAAAAAGTAGCAAAAGTAGGAAACAAGAGATTATTTCTCACATTTTACTATGTCTCTCTCACTAAATTATAAGCTCCAAACGGTAGAGACTACGTTTGCTTTGCTAACCACTGAATATATAGTGCCTAGGACAATTCCTGGTGTATAGTAAGTACTCATTGAGTATTTATTAAATAAATAAGGTTGCAGTGTTATATAGAACAACAGAAGGCCATGATAAAAGCCTCGATCTTCAAGGTAGAAATAATATTGGAAGTTGAATTAGTTAGAATTAGTTTGGCTCTGAGTAAAAGAGAAATCCAAAGTATGGATGGCTTAAACAAGATAGAAGTTTATTTCACATCCACATTTTTAGGAAAGTCTGGATGTAGGCAATGCTAGGGGAGGCATCATGTTTGCACAAAGTGGTCAAGGACCACTGCCACACCCTCCTCTGCTATCCATTAGGTCTGGCCCTTCTCCTCAAGGTCCAAGATGTCTGTTAGAGCTCCTGTCACTACATCTTCATTCCAGGCAGAGGCAGAAGGATAGAAGGAAAGGAAGGGACGAAAAGGGCACATTCCTTTATTTGATAACCCAAACAATACTTTCAATTACACTGATTAGTCAAAACTTAGTCACACTTAACTACAAAGGGAGGCTGGGAAATTCAGTCTTTTAGCTGGAAAGCAATGTTCCAGTTTAAAATCTGTAATCTTTTATGAAGGAGAAGAGGGATAATAGATATAGGGCATTTACCACCATAATGTGAGTAGCAATTAAAATCTTCTCCAGAATGAAAGGAGAGAAAATAGAAATTATTTGGCATTGAGACTCTCTTCCCTTTTGTTCAATATTTTTGGGAAGCAAATTCTCTTGAAATACTTAAGAACTGCAAAAATTATTAACCAATTGACAGACCTCTCAGCCAACAAAAGATGGAAGAAAAGGAATAGATTTTTTCCCCTTTGTTCCTTTTTTTAAAAAAAAAATCTCAGCAAGGACTGCTTGAGCTCAGAGAATCGTCCACCTCCATGTTTTTGCTGTCAGTGGTCTGGGGATCTGTCAGTTTGTGGAAGCTGGAACTAGACTATTCTATGCCCCTGCCAGCCCTCGCCCACCCCCTCCAAATGACACAACTTGCCTGTACCTCAAGATGCTTTTTCACTGCTTCAGGGGGAAAAAAAAGATAATTCCAGCTCACCATAAGGCAGGCATTCTTGAATGGCACATTTACTGTTGACCAATAAAAGACCAAACCAGTTACTGTGGTAAAGACAAAAGTGACCTAGAGATCGTGATAACAGTTTCCATCTACTATTTGTTTATTTGTTTATTCATTTTTTCACACAGGATTTTAGCTGATGGTATCAAGCTAAATATTTCTTAGAAAATAAAACCACTACAAAGAAAAAACATTGAGGCAATATCTTGAGTCTGAAATTTTTTAATTACTATCTGAGGGCTATTTGAAATGTGAAGTCATGAATCAAAGAGAACTGAAAGGATTTTTCAAAAAATAAAAAATGCTGGTCAGAGACACAGTCTTTGAATTTTCCTGGTGATGCCTGGCGACAGGGACAGGAGAGTTAAGATTTTAAAGTGAAGTTCTTCAAACTCCTCCTCCCCATCCTCAGCCTAGTTATAAGGGGAAAACAGAAATCCTAAGTGGCCAACCAAATTTCTCCACCCCCCACTCCCCGCTATAAAGATTATAAAACCATAAGAGACTGACAAAGCTCTCTGCTCAGATTAAAGGTCAAAACCTGACACCCTAAACACTAGGGTGTTTGGGTGGAATGACAGACTTCCTAATTTGAGAATACATACACTCAGAGGGTTAGGATGGGAGAGTAGGGTCTTAAAAAATTCAATCTTGGTGGGTTTCCTCCAGGGATAATATTCAATGCACTTAGCAAACAGCCGATCAGAAATTGCACTAGCCAAGGCACTAACTCAGGGACCTAGAAGCTCTCTGATGAGCCATGCATTAACTCTTCAGTTTCTGGATTGTGAAGAGGATCGCAGGACAGGGGTGAGGCTCAGGTCATCAAATATTTGCCAACCAGAATTTTAACAGCATGTAAGGCTGTCCTGGGGCAAACCATCTGAATATCAGCCCCGTTCTACTCTTCCAGGCACTAATGAAGCCAGGCCCACGATCATTATGCCCACATTCGTGCTCTCCCATATCATCCAGCTTCAGAGGGTCACTTAGCTCTTGTCACTTTGTGGAAATGGCCACCCACTCCTGGAGAGAGTATTCAGGAAGACACAAACCCTACCTCCCTTAAGATCATTAATCTTAGTCACACTGGAAACATCAGGTGGGGAACAAGAGTTTCCATGTAGTGTCTGGTGTTCCCATATTCACGCAGGACTAAACAGAAATATACTGCAATATTCTTGGAAAGGAAACTCAGAAAATTGAAATGCTACTCTTACTTTAAACAAGTCCTTTTCTGATTATGCCTTGGTCTCCTCTGGACAGGTAAATTGGATTGGAATATGCTCTAATGTCTTCAACCTGCACATTTAAATCAGTGTCACTTTAATTCTCAATTATGAATGTGTATGAATAAGATTATGAAATTATTAAGCAGGAAAAACACAACAGAAAGACAGGCTTATTGGTGACACCAATCACAATGACAAGATACAGTGGCTTGTTTAATTATTTTAAGAAAAATCAGATTCTCTCTAATAGCCCTCCATATTTGATGTTTTCTAATACACAGTAATTCTTCCTCTTTTTTCCTTGTAGATTTTCACTTTTAATAAAAGTCTTCTTATTTAAAGATTTTGGAAAGGACAAAAGCTAAAGAAATTTAGGTTTACTTCCTATTTTATAATTAATGGGTCTATTATTATGTCCCTGGCTTGTTCACTCATTCCTTATGTTACCCCTTCCCCTTTGTTTTAAATGTCTCTTTCATCTGAATGTGTTTCCTATCAATCATTTGTTTTTTATTAAGGTAAGATTCGCATAACATAAAATTCACCATCTTGCCATTTTAAATTGTACAATTCAGGGGCATTTAGTGCATTCACAGTGTAGTGCATCACCATCTAATTCCAAAATATTTTGATCATATCAAAAAGAAATCTTATACCCGTTAAGCAGTCACTCCTCACTCCTAGTTCCTAGCAACAGATAATCTGCTCTCTGTCTCTATGGATTTGCCTATCCTGGACATTTCATATAAAAGGAATCATACGAGATATGGCTTTTTTCTGTCTGGCTTCTTTCATTTAGCATAATGTTTACCAGGTATATCTATATATCAGTACCTTTCTGTAGCTGAATAATATTCCACTGTAAGGATATACCACATTTGTTTATCCATTTATTGGTTGCTGGACATTTGTGTTGTTACCACTTTTTGGATATTACGAAAAATGCTACTATGAACACTCATGTAGAAATTTTTGTTTGGACACCTGTTTTCAGTTTTCTTGGGTATGTACCGAGAAGTAGAATTGCTGGGTCATATGGTTATTCTATGTTTAATTTTCTGAGGAATCATCGAAGTATTTTCCACAAGTGCTGCACCATTCTGCATTCCCACAGCAATGCACAAGTGTTCAAATTTCTCAACATCCTCACCAACACTTATCATTTTCCATTTTTGTTGTTGTTATAGCTATCCTAGTACGTATAAAGTGGTACTCACTGTGGTTTTGCTTTGCATTTCCCTAATGACTATTGATGTTAAGCATCTTTTCATGTGTTTATTGGTCATTAGTATATCTTCTTTGGAGAAATGTCCATTTAAGTCCTTTGCTCATTTTCAAATTGGGTTGTTTGCCTTTTGTTGTTGAGTTGTACCTTCCAATCATTTTCAGCCAAAATGTTTTAACATTGGCTTTTCAAACCAATGACAAAGTTGCAAAATGAACTATACAAAATAAACAAAGCCTAGACTACTTGCTACATCCACTAAAACACACACCCACTAAAACACACGCCCACATCCACACCCACCCACACAGTCACTTTGAATTTTGATTTCTGAATTCTAATATGCCCATCCAGACAACAGATAAGTAAGTTATTTCTAGGGAAAATAAAATTTTTTAAATTAACAGAAAGGAAAATAATTTATTCATGCATATATTTATTCAACAAATATTTCTTGATCTTTCTGCTAGGCATTAGGATGACTGAAAACATTTGTGGTAACACTGCGTCTTTATACCTATATCCATATAGGAAGATGCGTTATAAAGGGGGGTTGTATATGAAAACCATGTAAAGTATGAAGAAAAGCAATTATAGGAAAAACTTAATTCAGTTTGCCCAGAGTTTAAAAGAAAATGAAATTCCCAAATGACCTAGAGACAGATGACTTGTGGTTTATCTTCCTTTGAAAAAGATACTATGTTAAAGAGGAACAATGTCTCCCACTCCACACACAAGGATATATCATCCAAACTCACTCATACAATTGAATTGATAGCTATTAATCAGGAGGCCTGAAGTGTGTATTGTTCCTTTGCATTATTGGGGATAGCTCTAGAAAGAATTTGTGGAAAGTTGGAATATCAAGAAAATTTTAAACTCAGATGGAAAAATGTGATTCCAAGTCGCTATTTTTGGATGAAAATCTAAGGAAGAAATCTATGAAACAAAGAATGTGTCTCCACAAGGTGAAAATAATATATTCTGATTCCCAATGCCTGAATTTGTGGAGAAGTGAGGCATTCACTTACTGAAGTGTACAGGTATTTAGGACGTGCTAAATAAGAGGTAGAATATAAATATAAAATTGGTAGTATGGAGTAGTGGTTTAGAACACAAGTTTCAAAATCAGTCCGACTTGGATCTGAGAACCTTGTGCCACTTATTAGGTTACTCATCCCAGCTTCAAGACCATCCTCCTGACTCAGCTTTGTGATGCCGGGGCCGGGACTCTGTGAACCAGCTTCCAGCATTGCCCACTACCCTCTGTGAAGGTCTGCCAGCAGGGGGTACTAGAGGAAGACTGAATACCTGGAGGAAGGAAAGAAACCTGTCTGCTCCTGTCTGTTTCCTTTTGGTTTCCCGTTATTGTCAGCACCACCCTAGCAACACCTTTGAACCTCAGAAGCAGCACTACTTGCAGTAGGAGAAGTTGAATCCAGTTGAATCCAGTTTGCAGGGTTTTTTTTTAACATTTGCTGACCAGTCCCACCAAATTTTCCCGAAGACACAAGGACCAGCTGTCTGCCCTCTCTCCTCAAAGGTGTGGGTCCCAGCCCAAGAATGAGCCTCCTCCAAATTTCTGAGTTTTAATAATTCCAAGATTTTCCTTCACTTCCCAACCTAAAAACTGATAGTGGATTCCTGCTAGTTCTCCCTTCTGTGATACCTTTTTTTTTTAATTGAAGTATAGTTGATTTACAGTGTTTCAGGTGTACAGCAAAGGGATTCAGTTTTACACACACACACACACACGTGTGTACATGTCTTTTTTCAGATTTTTTTTCCATTATAGGTTATTTCAAGATATTGAATATAGTTCCCTCTTCTATCAGTAGGACCTTGTTGTTTATTTTATATATAGTAGTGTGTACCTGTTAATCCCAAATTCCCAATTTATCCTGCCCTCGCTTTCCCCTTTGGTGACCATAAATTTGTTTTCTCTGTCTGTGAGTCTAGTTCTGTTTTGTAAATAAGTTCATTTGTATCATTTTTTGGATTCCACATATAAGAGATATCATATGATATTTATCTTCCTCTGTCAGACTTACTTCACTTAGTATGATAATCTCTAGGTCCATCCATGTTGCTGCAAATGGCATTATTTCATTCTTTTTTACGACCGAGTAATATTCCATTGTATATATACACCATATCTTCTTTGTCCATTCATCTGTCAATGGACATTTAGGTTGCTTCCATGTCTTGGTTATTGTAAATAGTGCTGCAATGAACACTGGGGTGCATGTATCTTTCCGAATTAGAGTTTTCATCTTTTCTGGATATATGTCCAGAAGTGGGATTACTGGATCATACAGTAACTCTATTTTTAGTTTTTGAAGGAACTTCCATACTGTTTTCCATGGTAGCTGCACCAATTTACATTGCAGCAACAGTGTCGGAGGTTTCCCTTTTCTCCACACCCTCTCCAGCATTTATTATTTGTAGGCTTTCTGATAATGGCCATTCTGACTAGTGTGAGGTGGTACCTCACTGTAGTTTTGATTTGCATTTCTCTAATAATTGGCAATATTGAGCATCTTTTCATGTGCCTGTTGGTCATCTGTATGTCTTCTTTGGAGACAATGTCTATTTAGGTCTTCCTTCTGTGATATCTCAGTGCTCTTTGTTTGCTTTTTCAATTCTCTAATAACCTCTAACAATTGTTTACATTCTCTCTGTTAAAATAACTGACATGGCTTCTGTCTCCTGATGGGACCCTGAATGATATGGTTCCCCAGCTGGCAGCTGGTTGCCTTCTGGTCCTATTTCTCTCCAATAGGACTGGGAGTTCTCAGAGTTGCTGCTGAGAAGCTGGTTTCTATCACTGGGAAGCCAGCAGCCTCCAAGGTGTTAATATACTAAGAAATCTAATCTCACGCACTCTCCTAACCCTTGTGTGAATCAGTGTGACTAAAGTCTCCTGAAAAAGACATCTTCTGAAAAAAGGCAAATTGAAAAAGACATGGAGTCGATTAGTGTTATCCTGGGGTGGGGGTGGGAGCAGGGATTGACTGCAAACACGCATGCAAGGGATGTTTGGGGAGTAATGCATAAGTTATAACACCGGATTGTGATGATGGTTCCTTAAATTTACTAAAAATCGTTGGATTGTACACTTAAAATGGATGAATTTTAGATGTAAATTAAAGCTCAGTAATGCTTTTTTTTTTTATCAGCCTTTTAAAACTAACATAAATGTTCTTTGTGATCAAGGCCTATCATAGAGTGAGATGGTCATTTATGCCAGGATTCTCATTCATGAAAGACCTCAAATTTGACATCCAGGCTTGTTCATTCCCAACATTAGTTATTAAAATATAACCACAGTTTTTGTGACTCTAGGCCTCTCCACATCTGAGCTGTTTGTCTTCAATGTCCAGTAAATACTTACTAATGGCATAGGATTTCTCTCTTTGGTATCTGAACTTATCTCTAAGATGTTCCAAGTCCAAAGACTTGAAAGGCTAGGAGCCTTGGAAGACTTGGGAGGCTAGGAAAGTTAACACTTACTAAGCCTATCCACCATGGAACAGGCACCAGATTCTTTGCTTTACATCATAATTTAAGCTTATTTTTACAATAATGATACCTATGTGATGGGCATTCCAACCCAACCATTTTATAGAGAAGAAAACTGAAGCACTTAAAAGTGAAATAACTTGCATAAGATGATGTACTCAGTAAGTAGGATGGTTAGATTTATTATTTTTTTTAATAAATTTATTTATTTATTTATTTTTGCCTGCGTTGGGTCTTTGTTGCTGCGTGCAGGCTTTCTTTAGTTGTGGTGAGCGGGGTTACTCTGCGTTGCAGTGCACCGGCTTCTCATCACAGTGGCTTCTCTTGTTGTGGAGCATGGGCTCTAGGCACGCGGGATTCACAAGTTGTGGCATGCGGGCTTCAGTAGTTGTGGCTAACGGGCTCTAGAGCGCAGGCTCAGTAGTTGTGGCGCACGGGCTTAGTTGCTCTGTGGCTTGTGGGATCTTCCCGGGCCAGGGCTCAAACCCATGACCCCTGAATTGGCAGGCGGATTCTTAACCACTGTGCCACCAGGGAAGCCCTAGATTTAAAATCCAGCTTTTTGCACATGAAATGACATTTTCATGAAAACCTTGGTGCCTCTTTCAGTGAGGCATTTCTGAGGGCAAAGAGAGAATTCTACAGGGTATGCCTTTGAACAAGAATATCAGTTAAATCAACTTAAATAGCAAGTTACTGTTTAAGATTGTATGAATTATGAAGTTAGAAATCTTTAAGAAGGTCTCAAATGGTAGGTGACCCACAGTGTATTTCACATAGGTATTAGCGGTAGGTATTTCTCCCTAGTTTCTTTAGGTTCTTTTTGATTCAAATGCTTGGCAAAACTTTGCATTATGTTGTTTTATAGTGTTCTGTGCTGACAAGTGGTAAACTCTGAGAAAATACATTTCTTTTATTCCAAACCTATAAAAGCAACATTGTGCATTTTTGTCTATGGTAGCCCTGTGCTCGTGACTACATGTTTAAAGTTGCTGTTCCCCTGGGGTTGTCCAAGCCAAGACAATCAACTTCAAAAATACATCTGAAGACAAAATGCATTTTTTTCAATTGAGAAAACCAACAGAAAGCAGAAATAGTATATTTTTAAAAACACACACAATTTTTTAAAAAATTATTAAGGGAATTCATCAGAGCTTGTTTTTTCTTTTTTTTCATTGAAATGAACTTTGCCGTATTTTAAAAGAGAAAAAAAAAATCAGATGAAATAATTTGTTTGTGGTTCAAGTCCAGCCATGACAGAATTTTAAACAGAAATTTGAATATAGGTCGCCAATTCCAGTATTTTACAGAGAATGTGAAAATTTTTAACATTTTACCACAGAAAGATGATATTTATCTTAAGATAGCTATCCCATAATTTGATTAAAAACTGATATTAAAATTAAATCTCCATCCTGTGGCAAGAGCATAAAGGCCAAATCCACTTGGTGCTTTGGTTCTTGAAAAGGTCATAGTGACAGAATTGCAATGGCATACAAAAGTTTACATTATCCACCTTGGATGAGGGACATAATGGCACAACTATAGTTGTGAGGTTCAACTAAGGCTATTTCCACTAAGAAATAAATAACTTTTTTAATGAAAATACTGTCAAAGTTTACCTCAGAGAAGTTGGCTAAGGAGTTGAAGAGATAAAGGAATTTTTACTTTTCATATTATATTATTCTGTGCTTAAACTTTAATGAAAGTGCTAAAAGTTTTATTTTATCATGGGCATGCATTGCTTTGTTGATGAAGGAAGTAATTACTTTTAAAAAGGATTATTTCAAAAGAAGAAACAAAAAATGACTTAGGAAGAGTCACATAATTTTTAAAGAAATTTTTCATTACAGATGGATAATGTAACCCCAGGAGACATATGCTCCCTGGGGTAAAAGTGCAATTATCAATAAAAGCAAAATAGGAAGCAGTTTTAATGCCTAGAGGAAAAAAATACAGAGTGTGTCGCCTGGGGCCTTTGAGTAAACTGGTGATACTCAAAGTACCCAACACCATAAGATGAGGAATCTGTGCAGAATATAAGTTAATACACAGCTTCCTTCTATGAGAAAATCTTGCTATAGAAAATCAATCAATCAATCAGAGGAACTGAAAAGTGTGCTTAATGACTAAAGTGATTTACATTCTGATGCAAGTTGATCACAATAGCTACTCAATTTGAGTAGCTCTGGAGCCTACAAACTCCAGAAAAGAAACGGAAGGAGAAAGGTTTAGGCTGTGGGTCAGTCAGGGCTCAATAGAGGACACAGAAATCACTCAAGACATTTCAAGCAGAAAACGATTTAATACAGGGAATTCAGTGCACACAGAAATGTTGGAAGGCTAGAAGCATAGGTGTCAAGTCAAAAAGGCACCACTTAGCCAAGTTGAAGAACTTCCACCATAGCTCCAGCCCAGAGATCGGGAAGTTATAATTACTGCCACTGTCACCACTGCTTCTTAACATTCATGGAGCTGGTGACTAGGCAGAGGGCTGCTGAGTCTGGTCAATGCAATAAACCCTAAGCCTTGATGAGCTTGCTTGCCAGCTGACAATGACCTCCATCTCTCCTCTGCCTCCCAAATATCATACCATTGCATCTATCTTACAACCAGAATCCTAGCTTCAAGGAAGCCTGGCAAAAGTAGTCATTAGTTTTTCAGTCCCTGAAGAATAAGAATATTTGTAGAAGACTGCAGGAATAGAAGTCAATACTAATTGACTGAATCTAACCTGATAAGAGATGTTTTGTAAAAATGAGTCTTCAAACATATGAAGGACTTAATTGCAGAAGAATAACTAAACATATTCTGAGTAGTGCCTGAGAGCAGGCTGGAACACTTGATCTGCCCTGGTGTAGCTCCCCAAGTGGGTGTTCACTGGGATCCACATCTGGGTTAGGATCACTTCTGCTTCGAATATGTTCATTCTGGGGCTCAGGCTGAAAGAGCAGTGGCTATCCAGGGCATGATCGGCTCATGGAGATGAAGCCAAACTACACAAGCACATGTAAGGCCTTTCCTCACATCACATCTACCAACATTCCATTGTCAAATGCAAGTCACATGACCAAGTTCAATATTAGTGGTCCACCCACAATGGAAAAGCACTGAAATACTACACAGCAAAGGGATGTACTATCACAGGGATAGTGATAGTAAAGAATAGGGACCAATTACCCAATCTATGAAACTTCCAAAGTCTTTTCTAATGGTACCGTTCTGCATTCTATAATTCAATGACAGAGATTCATGAAAATATGTGAACTACTTCAACTCTCCAGTTATCCACTTTCTTGCCCCCCCAAAACACAGATGACTGATCTCAGCCAAACCTATCCTTTTCTTAGCCCTTTCTCTCTCAAAGGAAGAGTTTTCCCTCTTTAACCAAGACCCATTCTCAAGTTCTGTTCTAAGATTCAGCCCCCAAATCTCAGAGACTTTCATTCATCCTTAGTCCCTCTTATTCTCTCCTAAATCTTCACCCTGGCTCCTTACCCAGATACAATCAAGCATTTGGCTTATGATATTAAAAATAAAAGCTCTCCCATGGCATTATATCTCCTTTTACACTCTGCAGCATTCTGAAATCTGCCCAAAACTGCTTACACAAAGAACAAAGGGATATTTCACCAAGTTTACTGTTTATTGTTGGATGCTTTGGTAAGGCATAAGAAATAACATTCCCGTTCCTGCCTGAGTTCCACGTCAAATGAGAAAGATGAAAAAAGATGAAGGTAATATTGAAGAAATGTGGCTTAGATGTGAGAGCCAAATGCACCTATCAAATTCCTATGCCCTCAACACCAGTCAATGTGAGGATAGTTTGAGTTTGCAGGGCAGACACACTTCACCCAGGTTGCTGGCTTACTGTTATAGGTAGAAGAGGAAGGAGAAGTGTTCAAACTCCATCCTACTCCATGGTTAGTTTTGTTAATAGGTAAGTGCCAACGGAGAAAAATGGACCAACAGCAACAAGCTAAGACCCAAGAAAAAGATGTAGGAATAGTAATAAAGTGATGGGTAAATTGCCCCTCATGGAGACTAGAGGACTGGAACAGAACCCTCTAAGAGTTACTTTCTGGGTCTTTAACTTGACTGAGGTCTCTGGGATATTTACACTATTGTTCCTTCTGGAATATATACACTTCCCTTCCTCTGGAAAGCTTTTTTTCCCTTAATTTCTCAGAAACCTTCATTTCTAGGTTTTCCTCTTAATACTCTGATCTGTGCTATTTTATCTCTCTAATGGCGGTGATCATGGGGATACTACCCTGTTTTCCCATTCTGCAGTGTCCCTTGGAAATCCCATCCACTCCTGTAACTTTCACTCTCACTCATGTGCTGTAGACCCATATAACTGGATATTTATCTGCCTACCAGCCATTTCACCTCAAGGATGCCCATCTGCATGTCAAATGCAAAATGTCAGAGCAAATTTGCCATCTTTTCCCCAAAGCACGCTTTCTCTTCTATTGCCTCTGTCTCTTTGAGTGGCACTGACATTCACCCAGTCTTCCAGGCCAAAAAACTTAAGAAACATCCTGACTCCTCTCTCTTCTCTCCCTCTCTGCCCTCTCTGCCACATTACGAGGTCCAGTGGACTTCATTTCCTAAATGTCTTTCAAATCAGTCCCCCCCACCACCTTCTTGCCTTGGTTGGAACTTGCCCTTGCCTTGGTTGGAACCCTCAGTATGCATTCAAATATAATTTACTATAATAGTTCCTCAACTACTACGCCCAATTTCAACTCGCTTAGAGTGGACATCTTTTGCTTGGGATTGTTTGTTTTACTTTATTTTTATTTTCTTTTTTTTCTATCTAACATCAATCACCTCTTCTTTTGTTAGCAGCCTCCCAATTTGGCTGAATGAATATAAGGTGCCAGTGTGTTTTCTTTTTAAAAAATTCTTTTCAATCGGTGATGTGTGATGTATACAGCAGGTCCCCAATGGCTGAAATATTTGAGTAACCAGAACTGTCTATTGTTTAATAATGGTGGTGTCTAGAAAAATTACAGGATATGTTAAGGGTCAGGGAATTAGAAAACAATAAAGGATTTCCTAAGAAAAATAAATCCATCAAACCAGAAGTTCAGTGATTCTTTGCCTTCTTCTTCCTGGTCACTAGTAATGATTTAATATCCTCAGGGCTCAGTTGTGTAGCTTCTGTGGGTTTTGCTTCAAGCGAACATGGTTCCTTTGAGTAGTACTGTATCTGTTACAATATCCAAGTTAGTGAAACCCACTCTATAAGCTTATGCTATACAAATTTGTGCTTTCATTTGTGTGTAACTCCCCCTGAAACACTTTTCTATCAAAGTAACAGTTACCTTAGATGTGTTGAAACCCACCTAAACATAAAGTGTTCACTTTAGTCTGTCACACACTGCTTCCTCCACCTTATATACTAGAAGGAAGTCCTTTGGTTTGAAAGCTTTGCCAGTGTATGAGAAAGTAAATCACTTTCAAGTTCAGGGTGAATATTTTCAAAAGGATTTTACAAAGGGTTTTAATGACAACACTGTCTCTCTTCCCCCAACCTCTGCTCAAACCTGATTCTGAACTCTTTAAATTCAACACCAAGCTTAGATTTTTAGGCTGTAAGAGCTGAACGAATTTTTGTTTCCATTTCAATCTCACCCACTCACTTTATAGCCAAAGAGACAGAGACCAGGAAAGAGCAAAACAGTTGTTCAAGGTCTCGATATGTTTGACATGACTGAGATTTATTTCCCTAATAGTCTCAGGATTTTGAACAGCAGGGATTTCTCTAACCCTCAGACTATGGCACCTGCCTTGCCTGATGCCCTGGCCTCTGGCTCTAACTCAGCTGCCACTCATGATCTCCCATAAAAGGCCAACTCTGGCCTCTTTTCCTTAAATCCAAAGAGCCCTCTTCAAGCCTTTCTCAGAGGGAGGAGCCATTGGGGGTGGGGCTGGGGAATTTCTGCTAAGGCTGAGCAGTGAGCCATGGCTTCTGGTGGCTTATACCCCTTATCAGAAAGAACGTCCCTAGAGTAAATAGATGTTGCCAAAGCCACTGGCTCAGAGAGGCAGCTGGTACCCAGAATGAAATACAAGCAACAACTCTGGCTGCCCAATATAACTGGGGGTCGGGGGGTCGGGGGGTGGATGGGAAGGTGGTAGCAGCGTAATTTTCTCTTCCACAAACACAAAAATAAAATGATTGAGGCTCCCCTTTCCTTTTTGCAATCCCCCTACACACACATACATAAACCCACACAGTAACAACAATAACCACTACCTATCCTAGCCAGCTATCATTTTGTGGTTTTGCTATATATTTACATCTGTTAATCTGGTGGGGGAGGGGAGCGGGAGGACAAAGATACAGTGTAATTTCCTCCAAGTATATGAATATTTCCACTTCTTCCAGAGTCATCATCTTTACTTTGTATCCTAAAGTATAAGGAATATACATGAAACGGCTGAGATTCAAATAGTTAGCCTTCTACTTCCAACTGACAGGGAGTTCAAGTGTTCATTTTCCAATTGTTTTAGAGTGACCCAAGAAGACAAGCAAGGGATAGAGTCCAGCTCATAGAATCTATAAAGAAGAATGCTATACTATTATACTATGAAATGTGAAATGGGAGGTACCTGAAAGTAACGATATCCCCATCACCAGAAGTATTCAAGCAGGGCATGAAGAAACAGTTGATCAAGATTTTGTTAAAAGGGGTTCAAGCATCTAGCTGAGGGTTGGAGGTCATTAAGTTGCCTTCTAACGTTGAACCCTTTAGGCCCAGTTGAGGTTATGCGCTGAGAGCAGTTACAGCATTGATTGGAAAGTGGACTGAAAATGGGAATAAAGGAAGTGCAGAACAAGACTTCATGGAAGCTAGTAAGGTGGATTTCAAGGAGACACCAATTCTACAAATCAGAACATCAAGGCAATAAGTCCTTGCTTTAGTCAATATTTATCTTTCAGGTTAATCTGTCTGGAAGTTGAACAAAAACAAGAATTAAGTGCTCTGGCTATCTTCTCCGTATGTATAATCACTTAAGCAATGCAAGTTAGATTGGTGTCTGGCTGCATAAAAATTGACTATTGGGGCTGTTATTTTGCAAAGAACATTCTGAAGGCAAAATGGCCTAAAGAGCTTGTAAAAACTCATTATTTTCTTTCTGAGAATCGAGTACAATTGTAGTTAAGGCGAACAACTGTTGTCACTGAACTCGGCAAGAGCCCATGGAGAGAACCCATTTGTATTTGCGAGTTGACTAGTTGATACTATTGCAAAGTGTCATTGATCCTGGACGGTGTGAATGATAACTAGGCTGACTACTTTTACTTCTTTTTCCTTCCTTATCACAAACCAGTAGTTTGGGAATAAATCGATGTCATTGTTTTTATAGGTAGAAACTCCATGTTATTCGAAAAGTATCCCTCCCGCTGAACAGCTTCATCTTTCAGAGAGAGAAACAGGCAGACAAAATTGGTTCAGAATCAAGTGGCTGAAAAAACACCCATGATCCAAGAGAATTAAGTCACCTAATATAACAAGGACAAAAAATATCAATGTGGGGCAGGAACAAGAATCATGCATTTGTAAGCAGGATGGGGTATTTTAGCGTTGACATTGTTTAGAATTGCTAATGCATGGTGATAATACAAAGCAGACCAAATTTTAGTCAGCTTTATGATAGATTTTCCTTTCTATAGAGACAAAGCATCACTTCATGGCTGCACTAGGGCAGAACCTGCCTCCCCCCACCCCAGTAAGGCACCACTTGTGAGCACCCTCTAGCCTTTCTCCCTCACAGGCTCTCTCCACCTCACCTCCTTTTGGAGGAATATTCCATGTCTGCCGGCTGGTCCTCATAGCCTCTTATTTTGCTAATTAGGATAATGAATAAAAAGATTTGAGAAGTGGAAGGAGCCAGAGATAAGCCAGGGGATTTGTTTTAATTGAAAAGAGATATTTAGAGGAACAGAAAGGGAATAGGTGATCCAAAAAGGTACAGTGGGTAAGACTACTCCTGTTCCAGCCTCAACCACCATAACCACCACAGTAGAATGAAGGGTGCATCTATGATTCAAGAGTCAAGAATCTCTTGAGCTGAGCTTCAGGAAGGGATGGGAATTGGAAGCGAGAAAAGTTTGGAGGTAGCCAAACTTTAGAAGCCATTCAGAGGCCATTAAGCTTAAACAAGACTGGGGAAATAGCAAAAGGGAGAAAGAGACTACAAATGAATACCCGGGCCTCGTTTGATCCATGAAACTGAAGGCAGATTATTTTGGGCACAAAACTGTAATGGTCAAAACACTATCTTCATTTGTCACCTTTCACATGGGGAGTTTAATATGGTTTAAAACTCTTGAAACAGAGGCATCTTTTTAGTTTCACTGAGAGTCATTCCCTATCCCATATAGGGAAAATCAGGCACAGAGGCTTAAATAACATACTTGAGGTCACACAGCAAGTAGAGAATGCAGCAGAAAATAATGCATGGGCTTTACAAATCCCTTTTCACCACCCCCTTCACCAAGCCCCCTCTTCCTTTTCTTCCCCTCTTGACATCAATTTTCAAAGTCAACCAACTCCAGCTCACAAATAGTAAAACGTCACGTCTCCATGGACTAACTCTCCCAGGAAGATCATGACTTTATTAATGTCCCTGACACTGGGATAAGAATCCATGGGTCAGAATAGGAGGACCAGAGGACAATGAACCTGCCAGAGAAATGCTGGGCATGGCTTTTCTGTTCCTAACCCTTTGTCTTTTCTCTTCTTGCCCAACCTCTCCAGCCAACTCATCTGCAGCCTCTTTTTAGCAAAACTGATGAAAATAAACTGCCTTGAGGGATGAGTCAATACATAACTTTGGATGAGTGGGTATCAGGAAAAGTTGTGAAATGAAGATGTACAACTGTGTGTGTACTGAGATATAAACACATATATTAACTCATACACACATGCGTGCGCACACACACACACACACAGAGCCTTTGCAATTTATTTTTGCCTCAGTAACTGGAAAAGTATCTCCTTTATACTCTGCCCTGTCCTGCCCAAGCCAGTTTTCAAATGTTCTGGAAACAACCTAAGGAAATTTAGAGCCTGATTGGAATCATTGGATTTCGTGTTATTTCCAGCCTCACGGTCAAAACACCACAGTACAGCCTAAAAGATAGGGGTGACAATGCCCCTTCTCTCAAGTACTCACTGGCCTGCCTTTGCTGATTTCTTTGCCTATACCTCACCTTCCCACTACTAGCATTGGGAAGAACTGTTGAAGGGAACTGATGTCCTCTGCAGACCTGTTGCTCGTGGCTAACCGTTACTTATGGTCTCAATTCTCTGTTTTCTTTTCCTTGCTTCTGTGAGGAAAGCAGTGATTTTTCTCTTTGTTTCTCTGCTCTCTGCCCCCTCACGTCATATCTCTCTGCACTCGCCAGGGAAACAGTATACATCTGAAAAGTTCATTTTGACAAAGAGAAGAAGTCATTCTAAACTCTCAATGTGACATAGGAGGAATATGTCGTCTGCAAGATAAAGTCCACATTCCTAAACATACAAGGCGCATGTTTATTTCTCCAGCCTTATCCAGTGCTGATCCTCGGGATAAAAGCCAAACCAAATTATTTATGTCTCTCAAGAAGCGCCCTGTTATTTCTCATTGCCAGGTCTCCAATCACACAAGCATTGGACCTGCCTTAACTACCATCTCCCACATCATCTACCTGATGATGTCCTACTCATTCCTCAAGAGCCAGCTCTGTGGCCTACGCTGTGAATGCTTCCCAAAACCACCCATAAAGTATTCATCACCCAGTCTTTTTGTGTGTAGTCTGTTGCTCTTATATCATTATATTGAAATTTTATATATCAGTTTCCTTACTATGTCATGTATTCCCAATTATATTATGTCTCGTTTTCATGCCCAGAATCTACCACAGCAAGACTTTCATAATAGGCTTTCACTAAATGTGGCTGAATGAATGAGGGAATGTGAGTCTATCTTCCCTTTGGATCCAAAGGACATTTAAAAATTACTTTAGGACTTCCTGATGACTTAGAAGCCTAGCAACTTGGCATCATCGTTATTGAAGGCACGTAGGCTATCTGACTCCATGCAGAGAAAATTAAAATAACAAAAGCAAAGATCTTATCCATTAGGAAATGTGTGTAGTGCCAAAGCTCTGATATTAATCTCGCTCACTCCTAATTTCTTCAGATCCCTCACATCAGAGAAGTTAAGATCTTCCTTTGCCTTATCTCTGAATAAATTAAATTTCTGATTAGAGCCAATGGATGGTTTTACATAAAGGAGGTTTTAAAAATGAGAAAATTCTTGTGGGAGTCATTTCAGAGCTGGGTCTTCATCTGCAACAGGACAGTATGTGACTGACCTTTAAATTCAATAAAGGATCTACAGCCCAGGCTCTTATTGTTCTTCTCAGGGTGATGGGATGAGAGTTCTGGGAGTCTTGCCAAATGTCCCATCTCTAAAGTGCAGGAAGTAAAAAGAGTATGTGATTTCCTACCATTTTAACCTTTCAAATTATTATTACAGGTTAAGAACTGAACTTTTTGGCTCTCTATGACCCAGAAACTTAACCAATACTTCCATACTTTTGTAGTCAGCTCACTTGTAATGGATCAAGGAGGAGTTAAAAGATTTAGAAGAGATAAAAATAATTTTACTCGGGATAACAGTAGTTTGAAGGTGAGCCATGGGTTTGACATATTAAACATAGCTCTTCTCCTCGGTTCTGAGATAAAGGGATGCTTTCCAACCATGGAACAAGAAAAGACGATAGAAAGGTATCTTTAGAGAAACAGACTTCTTAGTGGCACTTTGCCAAACACAGCCTCTTTCTGCCTCAGTTCTCAAGGGCTAGACAAAAAAAAAAAAAAAAAAATCCCTCCCTGGATCCTGAAACTGAGGGGTTATCAATATCCAAAGACCAAAAACAGCTTGTCCACAGATCTGTCTGGAGTGTGGTCAAGTGGCTACTGGGCAGTGTAGCCAAGGTAATCAGAAAGTCTTTTTTTTTTTTTTATTTTTGGCTGCATTGGATCTTCGTTGCTGTGTGCGGACTTTCTCTGGTTGCGGCGAGCGGGGGCTACTCTTTGTTGCGGTGCGCGGGCTTCTCATTGCGGTGGCTTCTCTTGTTGCGGAGCATGGGCTCTAGGTGCACGGGCTTCAGTAGTTGTGGCACGTGGGCTCAGTAGTTGTGGCTTACAGGCTCTAGAGCACAGGCTCAGTAGTTGTGGTGCACGGGCTTAGTTGCTCCACATCATGTGGGATCTTCCCAGACCAGAGCTCGAACCCATGTCCCCTGCATTGGCAGGCGGATTCTTAACCACTGCACCACCAGGGAAGCCCTAATCAGAAAGTCTTAAAAAGTATTTTGATAAAGGGCATCGAATCCTTTCTGGAACAGAATAGATTATAATAAGTAAATTAATTAAGCAGCAGAAATATTGATCAGTGATGTCATTAACCCAATATCCGTGTAGCCAAACAACACAGGCTTCCATAGACAACTGAGAGTTCTGAGCAAATGGTCAATGAAATAGTGTAACCTTATTGAAAAAGACAAAAAGCAGCACAAGAATGGAGCACAAAGTTTAGAAAACCCTTCCTAGGCCATTAGAGGTCTTAGGTATTTGAAGGTTTGTTCACGCCTATATGCCTATATGTAAGGCAACATAGGAATGTGAAATCACAAAGAGAAGAGAAAGAATAAACAAGAGGTAAAAAAGAGCCACATCAATAAAACAGCATGAGATAAAGCAGAGAAATTTCACATTTTAAAATTAAGTGTTGGGTTTCCCTGGTGGCGCGGTGGTTGAGAATCTGCCTGCCAATGCAGGGGACACGGGTTCGAGCCCTGGTCTGGGAAGATCCCACATGCCGCGGAGCAACTGGGCCCGTGAGCCACAACTGCTGAGCCTGTGCGTCTGGAGCCTGTGCTCCACAACAAGAGAGGCCGCGATAGTGAGAGGCCCGCGCACCGCGATGAAGAGTGGCCCCCGCTTGCCGCAACTAAAGAAAGCCCTCGCACAGAAACAAAGACCCAACACAGCCATAAATAAATAAATAAATAAAAATAAAATTTATAAAATTAAGTGTAAATATATAGGGAATCTAATGAGCCTTCATGTACTGCTAGAGACCTATGGACTAAGATTTCACCAGATTCTAACAAGGGAAACCAGTGGTTTAAAAGAGTCATGCCTCTAGATAGGCCTAAGTAGACTATTCAGAAAATCTGTTTAGAGTTCATCCTTTGTGTCAGCCTAGCTTTGTTCAATTAATCCCTACTATAGTCCCAAGTTAAAGTTAAAGGCTGTTATTCAGCTGTGAAAGTAGAATCATTAAAAAAAAGATCCAGCCCAATACATATGAGCCTGGTTTTGGTGCCTTGGCAGCAATAAGGGAGACGAGGTTTTGGGTTAACAGTTACACTAGTAAATTTCTTACGTCTGAACTAAAACCAGGGTTCCTCAACCTCAGCACCTTTGAAATTTTGGACCAGATAACTTTTGTTGTGGTGGTCTGCCCTGTGCGTTATAGGATATTTTTAGCAGCATCTCTGGCCAATAATACGCGCACGCACACGCACACGCACACACACACACACACATACACACTCAACCAAAAATGTCTTGGCGGGGGAGGGGGGAGTCAGAAGTGGGAGGGGGAGGAGGACAGGAGGCAAAATTGTCCCTGATTGAGAAGCACTTAGACTAAATCTAAATCTAAATTGAACATTGACTAGCAAGTAACAGTGATAATTGCTGCTCCACATGATGGTCATGGGGCATTTCAAGTTTAAATTCTCGGGCTTATTAAACTCTTCATATCAAATTTCCAAAGGGGTCTTTGATTTTTGCAAATGTCACTACATATTTGCACGCAGGCAGTTAATTAAAATCAATTTTAAACGATCAATATTGAACTAAAATCCCCAAATTTCCCTGCCACAAAATGAAACTATGTGTGGGTGCAAGAGATAGAAGTGCATGACTTTCATTTGTTTGTTTGTTCTTTTTTTTAAAATATATGTGCTCATTCGGAAAAAACATTTCTGTTCACTTTTTAGGGCACATTACAATCTACCCTTGTCACTCTGACAAATGTTTCCTTCATTGTTGGAAATAATTCCGACTAACAAAGGAAGAGACGGGCCTGCACTCCTCCAAGCACTTTGAATCTATGTAAAGTTGGATTTAATCACTTATTGATTCATACGCGTTCTCCACATTACTTTCCAGAGCAATTTCAATAGGCAAGAAAAAAAAAAAAAAACAAAGTTACTGTCCTAGTGGCAGAGTCATTTGCAGTGATCAGCTACCGTTCATATGGTTTTGATGAAAAATGCCTTGTAAAGAGGGATTCCTGCAAGAAGGCAGAATATCTGTAGTTATCTTTTGACATTCAGGGGAAAAAAATTGCAATTACAGTTTCCTGAATGGCCAAGTCTATGGAGAAAATATCCATTCACACTCCCTCTAGGGTTGTTCTGCCACTACCCCTTTCCCAGCAGTTTCTGAAGGACATCTGAGTCTAAATGATTTTCGAGTTTATTTCAGCATCGCTATCCTGAGACCTATGTGGACACACAGGTGAGGCTGTTTGTGTCTTGCATGACATGAGGAAGTCATTTGAATGTCCTCATCCACCTGACCTCTGATATAGCCACACATCATGCATTGACCAACAAATAAATCCTGAATTCTTTATTCTACAACCTGAGGTTGATGGTGCACCAGAGTATTTGGGAATGGCATTGTAATTGGTCTCCTTGGCATTTGACTGCCTTCTTTCCCAACTGCCTTTTGACTTGTCTTGCCCCACTTACTCTCCTCACCTTATAAGGCCCTCAGGAAGAACCTGGACCATATTCTAGTTCTGGACACCAACCTTTCTACTGACCACTTTCTACCAACCACAAATCTTTACCTTCCCTTTATGAACAATAAAAACTGAGGAATCCGTTGTCGATAACAAAATATACAGAGGTATGTGGTCTAGACTGATTCAAAATTCTAAATCTTAAATCATCCAGTTTTTACTATACTTTATGGAAGACGGTATTTTCCAAAGTTTGCAGCAATATTTCTCATATCCACATGCTCTTTTAAAACACTGCCACTCTCTCCCCATCAAGAGGTGGAGTCTATGCCCTCGCCTCTTAAACCTAGGCAGACCTTTGTGAGTGCCTCACCAAGAGAGTATAATGAAATAGACACTTTGTAACTTTCAAGGGTATGTAATAAAAATCCCATGCCTTTCTGCCTGCTCTCTTAGGATATTCACTCTTGGGAGCCCAACCACCAAGCTGTGAAGAAGCCCAAACAATCCATGGAAAGGGTCATGTGGAGAGAAACTAAGGACCCTGGTCCATAGCCCTGGCAGAGCTCCCAGCTGACTGCAAATACCAGCTGGCCAGACAGCTGATTGAGCCATCTTGAAAGTAAATACTTCATTCCCCCAGTAAACCTATAACTGACACCATATAGAGGAGGGACACACCTGAGAAGAGGCAATTTAAGCTCTACCCAAACTGCAGATCTATGAACAAAATAAATGATTTAGTGGCTTTAAGCAACTAAATTCAGGGGTAGTTTGTTATGCAGCAAAGGACAACTGATATATACTTTATTATTTCAAGAGAAATTAACAAGTATGTTTTAAACATAATGAATTCTAGGAATTTATCCAGACAAAACTCTTGGACAAGTGCCAAGGTAAATATTTTAAAATAGTGTTTATTATAAGACTGTTTATATTAAAGAAAAAAATGTCCAGTAATCTGGACTGTAAAAATAATATATGGAATATTTTTGCAATTGTGTGATACTGGGCCATTATTTGAAAAGATGACATTTGACATATATTGATATAAAAATTTTTCAATAATGACCAAACAGCAGGGGTTTTAGTTTGTTTTATTTACTATAATTGACATATAACATTATATTATTTTCAGGTGTACAACATAATGATTCAACATTTGTATACAGTGTGAAATGATCACAATAAGTCTAGTTACCATCTGTCACCATACAGTTACAATTTCTTCTTTTTTTCTTGTGATAAGAACTTTTTAGATTAACTTTCTTATAAATATCAAATTTGCAGTACAATATTATTGACTGTAGTCACCATGCTGTACATTACATTCTCATTACATTTATTTTATAACTGGAAGTTTCTATCTCCTGATCCCTTTCACCCATTTTGCCTACCCTGCAATAACCCTCCCCTCTGACAATAACCAGTCTGTTGTCTGTATCTCTGAGTTTTGTTTTGTTTGTTCGTTTATTTTGTTTTTTAGATTCCACATGTAAGTGAAATCATATATTTGTCTTTCTCTTTCTGATTTATTTCACTTAGCATAATACCCTCAAGGTCTATCCATGTTGTCACAAATGGCAAGATTTCATTATTTTTATGGCTGAGTAGTGTTTCATTGTATATATATACCACATCTTCTTTATCTACTCACCCATTGATAGATACTTAAGTTGCTTCCATATCTTGGCTATTGCAAATAATACTGCAATGAATAAAGGGGCACATACATCTTTTGAAATTAGTTTTTGTTTTCTTCAGATAAATACCCAAAAGTGGAATTGCTGGCTGATACTGGTAGTTCCATTTTTAATTCTTTGAGGAACCTCCATACTGTCTTCCATGATGGCTGCACCAATTTACATTCCCACCAACAGTGCACCAGGATTTCCATTTCTCCACATCCTTGCCAACAATTGTTATTTGTTGTCTTCATGATGATAGCCATTCTGACAGGTGTGAGGTAGTATCTCATTGTGGCTTTGATGGTTCAAAGACACATGAAAAGATGTTCAACATCACTAACCATCAGGGAAATTCCTAACTGCTGTGGCTAGGACTGCCAATATTATGTTGAATAAAAGTAGCGAGTGTGGGCTTCCTTGTCTTGTTCTTGATCTTAAAGGAAAAGATAAGTCCCATTTGATCATGGTATACAATCCTTTTAATGTATTGTTGAGTTCAGTTTGCTAATATTTTGTTGAGGATTTCTGAATCTATGTTCATCAGGGATATTGGCCTGTAATTTTTCTTTTTCTGTGGTGTACTTGTCTGGTTTTAATATCATGGTAATGCTGGCCTCGGAAAACGAGTTTGGGAGAATTCCCTCCTCTTCAATTTTTTTTTTGAAGTTTGAGAATGATACTTATTAAATCTTCTTTGAATGCTTGTTAGAATTCACTAGTGAAGTCATCCGGTCCTGGACTTTATTTGTTGGGAGTTTTTTGATTACTGATTCAATCTCCTTACTAGTAATCAGTCTATTCAAATTGTCTATTTCTTCATGATTCAGTCTTGGAAGATTCTGTTTCTAGAAATTTATCCATTTCTTCTAGGTTCTCCAATTTGTTGGTGTATAATTGTTCATAGTAACGGCTTATGATCCTTTATATTTCTTTGGTATAATTTATTTGAGCCTTTTCTCCATAATGAGTCTAGCTAAAGTTTTGTCAGTCTGATCTTTTCAAAGATATAGCTCTTAGTTTCATTGATCTTTTCTCTGGTCTTTTTATTTTCTATTTCACTTATTTCCATTCTGATCGTTATTATTTCCTTTCTTCTACTAACTCTGGTCTTTGTTCTTCTTTTTCTGGTTCCTTTAGGTATAAAGTTAGATGGTTTATTTGGGATTTTTCTTGTTTCTTGAGGCAGGCCTGTTTTGCCATAATCTTCCCCCTTAGAACTGATTTTCCTGCATCCCATAGATTTTGGTATGTTGTATTTCCGTTTTCACTCATCTCAAGGTATTTTTTAATTTCTTTTCTGATTTCTTCACTGACCTATTTGTTCCTCAGTAGCATATTATTTAATGTCCACATATTTGTGATTTTTCCAATTTTCTTCATGTAATTGATTTCCAGTTTCATACCACTGTGGTCAGAAAAGATGCTTGATATGATTTCAATCTTCTTAAATTTACTGAGACTTATTTGTGGCCTAAAATATGATCTATCCTAGAGAATGTTCCATGTGCATTTGAGAAGAATGTGTATTCTGCTGCTTTTGGATGGAATTTTCTGTGTATATCTATTAAGTCCATCTGGCCTAATGTATCATTTAAGGCCAATGTTTCCTTATTGATTTTCTGTCCAAAATTATTCATTGATGTAAGGGGGCTATTAATGTCTACTACTATTATTGTATTGCTGTCAATTTCTCCCTTTAGATCTGCTAATATTTGCTTTATATATTTAGTTGCTCCTATATTGAATGCATAGATATTTATTAATGTCACATCTTCTTATTGGATTGACACCTTTATCATTATTGAATGTCCATCTTTGTCTTTGAATACAGTCTTTGTTTTAAGGTACATTTTTTCTGTTTTAAGTATAGCTATCCCAGCTTTCTTTTGGTTTTCATTTACAGGAAACACCTTTTTCCATTCCTTAGCTTTCAGTGTGTGCGTGTCCTTATATCTGAAGTAAGTCTCTTACAGGCAGCAGATAGATCGGTCTTGCGTTTTTATCTATTCAGCCGCTCTCTGTCTTTTGATAGAATTTAGTCCAGTTATATTTAGAAATATTTATATGTATGTACTTATTACCATCCTGTTAATTGTTTTCTGGCTATTTTGTAGTTCCTCTTTGTTCCTTTCTTCTTCTCTTACTTTCTTCACTTGTGATTTGATGCTTTTCTATGGTGTATGCTAGAGTCCTTTCTCACTACCTTTTGTGTACCTACTCTAGGTTTTTGCTTTGAGGTTACCATGAGGCTAGCATATAATAGCCTACTGTCTATTTTAACTTGATAGCAAGTTGAGTTTGAACACATTTTAAAACTCTAATTTACTCCCACCGGCCAGGTTTTATGTTTTTGATGTTCCATTTTACATCTTTTTATTTTGTGTATCCCTTAACTAGTTATTATAGTTATAGTTTTTTAAGCTACTTTTGTCTTAAACCTTCACACTAGCTTTAAAGCAATTTATCCGTTACCTTTACTATATATTTACCTTTACCAGTGAGATGTTCACATCCATATGTTTTCTTGTTACTAATTAGTGCTCTTTCTTTTCAGCTTACAGAAGCCTCTTTAACATTTCCTGTAATTTCCTGTAAGGCTGGTTCAGTGGTAATGAACTCCTCTGAATGATAGCCTTGCTGGATAGAGCGTTCGTGGTTAGACTTTTTTTTTTTTTCCTTTCAGCATTCTGGATATATCATTCACTCCCTTCTGGCCTGCAAAGTTACTATTGAGAAATCTGCTTATAGTCTTATGGGAGTTCCTTTGTACATAATAAGTTGTATTTCTCTTGCTGCTTTTAAGATTCTATCTTTAACTTTTGACAGTTTAATTATAATGAGTCTTGGTGTGGGTCTCTTTGGGTTTATCCTGTTTTGAACTTTTTGGGTTTCTTGGATCTGGATATCTGTTTCCTTCTCCAGGTTAGGTAGGGATGTTTTCAGCCACTATTTCTTCATATAAGTTTTCTGCCTCTTTCTCTCTCTCTCTTCCCCTTCTGGGACCCCTATAATGTGAAAGTTATTCCACCTCATGTCCCATAGTTTCCTTAAGCTATCTTCACTTTTTAAAGTTATTTTTCCTACTTGTTGCTCTTTTTGAGTGCATTCCACTGCCCTGTCTTCCAGATCACTGATTCTTTCTTCTGCTTTAGTCTACTGTTGAACCCCTCCAGTTTTCCATTCGGTTACTGTATTCTCCAGCTCTGTGACTTCTGTCTTGTACTTTCTTATATTTTCTGTCTCCTTGTTAAAGTCCTCACTGTGTTCATCCATTCTTCTCCTGAGTTTGGTGAGCATCTTTATGACCATTACTTTGAACTCTTTATCAGGTAAATTACGTATCTCTATATCATTAAGGTTTTTCTGGGGTTTAACTTGTTCTTTCATTTGGAACACATTTCTCTGTCTCCTCGTTTTGCTTGAGTCTCTGTGTTTGTTTCTCTGTATTAGGTGAAATAGCTATCTCTCCCAGTCTTGAAGGGGTGGCCATATACGGAAGATGAACTTTATCATTTAACTCTGCCCTAGCTCTTGGCTGTCACTTGAACCTTTGTGATTTTCTAGGCAGCCTGATTTATTCCTGTTACAGGGTCCCAGCTGTGGAAGCTGTGCCAAGACCTGTGAGGGAGGCACCTCAGTCAGCACCCAGTTTCAGCTGATTAGAAGCTAGACCCTCAGGCAGCAGCTGTTAAGGTATGCAAATATATACTGCCCTGTGGGATCATGATCGTGAACCCTGCGTCTCTCCCATCCAGGAGATCTGGAGGTGTCCCTTAGCGACAGTTGCAAAAATCAGAGCTCCATTCCAGTGTGTGAGCTCCTTTCTGGGAGGTACCCATGAGCTACAGCAAGGCCGAGGGTGAGTGCAGAGATGGTGTTCCCCATCCGACGTTCCCTGAGAGCACTTCTGTATCCTCTACAAGTGGTAATCTTAAGCGTTCCCCTCAGGCTGATGCCCCAGGATAAGTAATTAGGCCTTTTGCACAGGGAGATTTGTGGGTGAGGGTGGTTCAGTGTGCTTCCTGCAGTGCTCTGAGGGTGATGGCTTTCCCAGAACTGCTCCTCTGAGTTTCAGACCCATGGAGCCCAGAAATGCAATCCCCCTGACCTTCAGAGCAAGGCACCAGAGCCTGGCTTTGCTGGGACCGTGGGAGTGGCACGGGGGGTGGGGCATGCCCACCAATGCCAGCAGATTAAAGGGGAAGTACAAAAACAGTGCCTGCTAGTGCTAGCAAGATAGAGAGCAAATGCAAAAAATGGTACTCACCAGTGCCTTTGTCCCCGAGAGTCCCAACAGGCTCCTGGCCCTCTGGCAGATGCTTTAAGATTAGCAAATGAGTCTCTTTCACATATGGTCTGGGCACTTTTCATATTGCTGCTTTTGCACTGGGTCCTGGGGTAAGTGAGTCTGCGTTTGAGCCCTTTAAGAGTGGAATCTCCATTCCCTACAGCGCTCTGGTTCTCCTGGACATAAGTCCTGTTGGTTTTCAAAGCCAGATATATGGGCCAGCGGGGGGGGGCGGTCATCTCTCCAATGCAGGTCCCACAAGTTGGGGTGCCTGATGTGGGGCACAGAACCCTCACTCCTCTGGGAAATGCTTCCTATTTGTGATATCTCTTCCAGTTGTAGTTTGCCATGCTGGGGGTCAGGTTTTTGACAAGACTGTGTCACCGCCTTTCCTAGGCATCTCCTCTCAATGCGACTCTTTTATCCTTTGTTGTGGAGGAGCTGTTCAGATAGTTTTTAGGTCCTTCTCAGAGGGAATTGATCCATATGTAGCTGCAGAGTTGCTGTGCCCATTGGAAGAGGTGAATTCAGGACCATCCTACACCACCATCTTGAACGGCCACCCCCAAAACAGCAGTTCTTAAAACAGTAGGCATAGAGTGATTCAATTTTTGTGATCTGTTTGTGTGCGGATTCGTATATTTAATATATGGGAAAAATCTTAAAATCTATACTTCAAAATACATATAAAAGTTACCTCTGTATGAGGGGCTAAGGAGCAATTTTATGATTTTTTTTCCTGCTCATTTGAATATTCTAAATTTTCTTATTGAATATGGAGTGCTAAATAATTTTTAAAGACTTTAAGGATTCTCTTTATAATTTTAGTGTAAGAAAAAGGATCGTATCAGGCCATCTCTGCTTATAGTTGTGTTACCAGAAAGTGGACTGACCTGTAGTATATTCAAACACACACCATCCTAAGTTGTGTCATAACAGGATTCCTCTCCAATTCCTTATTCCTTGTTTCCGTCTATTTGATTTTCCAGTGTCTCCAGATCAAGAGGATACAAATTTCTCTTCTTTCCAAAGTAGCAATTGGCAGGCTAGGGGCACAAATGCCAGCAAAAACTTTTCTCTGTGCTTGAAGGGTTAGGGGCTGGCAGCAACAGCCGCAGCAATAACCCCAGCACCTAGTGTGATTTTTTTCTTTTTTTTAATTAATTAATTTATTTATTTTTGGCTATGTTGGGTCTTCGTTTCTGTGCGAGGTCTTTCTCTAGTTGTGGCAAGTGGAGGCCACTCTTCATCGCGGTGCGCAGGCCTCTCACTATCATGGCCTTTCTTGTTGCGGAGCACAGGCTCCAGACGCGCAGGCTCAGTAGCTGTGGCTCACGGGCCCAGTTGCTCCACGGCATGTGGGATCTTCCCAGACCAGGGCTCGAACCCGTGTCCCCTGCATTAGCAGGCAGATTCTCAACCACTGCGCCACCAGGGAAGCCCATAGTGTGATTTTTAAAGTAATCTCTGTCCCTATGCGGAGAGTGAGTCAAGTGACTGTTTCATGTGGAAGGAAAAGTTAATTCCTTATGTCTGAAAGGCAAGTTTGGATAGAGCCCTAGATGATGGTCAAAGAGAAGAAATTGGTCCCCCAAACATGGCAACTTTGCCAACCCAATCTAAAACATTTAAATCTGGCTCTCAGAAGGAGGTTTTCTCAATTATATAAACACGCTCTGCCTTGTTAAAAAGCCCGTTTCCTTTTCTTCTGATGTCAAATAGCACATTAAAAACTGTGTGTCATGCGTTTCCCTGGGTATACTAAGGCTTTGTATTACAGTAAGTCCCCTACATACGAACCTTCAAGTTGCGAACTTTCAAAGATGTGAACGTGCGTTCGCATGTCGAATCACGTAAGTTAGTTCACTTGTCTGGCATACGTTGTTACGTGCATGCATCCTCTACAAGTGGTTGTGCTTTTGTGTACTTTACTGTATAGTACTGTATGGAGTACAGTCATACAGTATCTTTATTTCAAGCCCAGGATGTCGGAAGCAAGCGTAAAAGCAGTGGCGATACAGCTGGTACTACTGTACTTTTCAAGGTAATGTACCATAAGATAAAAATGTTTTATTTTTTGTTTTTTTATGTATTATTTGTGTGAAAAGTATTATAAACCTACTACATTACAGTACTATAAGCCGATTGTGTTAGTTGGGTACCCAGGCTAACTTTGTTAGACTTCCGAACAAATTGGACTTACGAACACACTCTCAGAACAGAACTCGTTCATAGGTAGATAACTTACTGTATTAATGCATCAGCACATATGGACTTTGAAGAGGTGTGTGTGTGTATGTGTATGTTTATGTGTGTGTAGGAGGTGAGGGTGGGGCTAGAGGAATGTCCTGTCACCAGTCCTGTCACCTGAACTTCAAACTCATGCTCTTCAAGAGGAAAACCTTGGCTGCATCATTTAAATGGCACTCATGGAAATGGCAGCTCATTCACTTTGGAATAAAAGGAAAAAGCTTCTGCAATACTTTCTTCTATCCTCTCCCCTTTTCCTCCCCCAAAAGAGACTTCTTATTGAAGTCATTTGCTATAGAACACGGCAAATTTTCATTTTCCTACTCCTACATGGGCTGCAGTTTAGCTAAAACCATCTGATCTGGGGTTGCAGACCAGCCTTGGAGACTCTGCACAATAGGTTTATAAATAAACTTGGTCCTAAGTACCTGCTATGAGTCACAAAGCAATAAAAGGGGAAGTCTGAGTGTTAGATAAAATGCATGACCTGGGGTAGGTTGCCTGCCTGGGTGATTATCACAGGAGAAGGCTAAACAAGAATCTCTAAGAAGCTAACGCAGGTCTTCCCAACCACAGGTAGGAGTCCAAGGTCTCTCTCTAAACTGGAGAGGCAGGGTAGGAGAGAAGATCTGAGAATGGCACTTATTAATTGCTTATTGAGTTTAAAGTAGCCTAAGTAATTACCAAGTACTGGGCAGGGAATACACAAATTTCACAAGGAAGCTTTGAGTACTCCAGTCTTGGGGTTTTATTCTTGTTCAACCACTTATTGATGTGTAATTATGTGCTAAATACTTCATTCTTACCTTGTGTGATGATTAATTTTATGTGTCAACTTGACTGGGACATCGGGTGCCTGGACATTTGGTCAAATATTAACCTGGGTGTGTCTGTGAGGATTTTTCTGAATGAGATTAATATTCAGATCATTTGACAGAGTCAAGCAGATTGCCCTCCCTAATGTGGGTAGGTCTCATCCAATCAATTGAAGACCTGAACAGAACAAAAAAGCTGTGTAGGAAGGAATTCCTGCCTGACTACTTGAGCTGGGACATTGATCTTTTTCTTGCCTTCAGACCCAAATTTATACCACTGGTTCTCCTGGTTCTCAGGGCTGTGGACCATACCAGAGTGTGTGTGTGTGTGTGTGTGTGTGTGTGTGTGTGTGTGTGTGTGTGTGTTTCTCTGGAGAACCCTAATATAACCTGCTTCCTCAACTGTAATTTGGGGGGTAAAGCTTACCTGGTAAGGCCTCTGCAAATGAAATAAATGTAATACATCAGCTCTGGTATGTCAGCTCTTGTACACTGTAGGCACACAATACATATTGGCTCTCTCCCTAACTTCGAGTTGCCTGCAATAAGATTTGCTTGCAGGTTCTCCCCTTTTTAGTAAATCAATACTCTGAAAGAAGCTTATGCTGAGTTCATTGGGTATGTATCACAGTTCACAGATGCAGGTGTATAATAAACATCATCTTATTTCCTTTATAGCAACTTGATTCAGACCCCAGGCACACGTACCACCAGACTGAAGGCATAGTCTTAGTCAGAACTGAGATTTCCTCTCCTCTCAGGGGAGGAATCGGGGACATTCTGTGGTACCCAGAAAACAGGAAAAGGTAACAATCTCTAGTCACAGCGGACATTCACACTAGCCAAGTCGTTCCTTGAGGTCCAAAGATGACTGCTTCCGTGCCATGCACAGTTCCCTGGAATCAAGGTGGAGACCGGACTCCCTGGTACCCAGGCCTCTACCAACCTAGTCACCTACTGTACCCTGCAAAGCATCCCTAATTCTGAGGACTCAGGTGCTGCCACCCCAAAGGGACCCACTCATAGGAAACTACTCATACCCATATCGTATTTCACCTGATTTGAGAAAATTTGTGAAAACGTAAAATGTATTGATCTACATACAATTTAGCTAAATAAGGATAAAAGCACATCAGACCACCTGAAGAAGGGAAGGAGGAGTAATTTCTACCATCATCTTGTGTTTCTGGTAAAACCAGTTCTTGGAGCCAACTACCAGCAAAGGTCGGGAGTGGGAATAAATCACACTCACTTTTGGAGGTTTAAATAAAGTGTTTTGTAATCCTATCCTTCATAGAGCAATGCTATTGAGAATATATTTCATAGTTGTGAACTTTGTACTATTTTGAACTTTATACTATTTGTGCATCCAAAAAATCAGAGGTATGCTAATGCAGGTGACTATAGCTATGGTGAAAGCACAAAGAAGAAAACTGGTAGAAACAACTTATTTTTTTAATTAAATCTTGAAAATATTTTTTTAAAAAACAAGTAGAATATAGGATCAGAGATCACCAATGATTTTTCTGTATTTTAAAGGAAACTGCTTGAGGCGTACTAGACAGAAAAACCCGTTTGGTGAGCAGGCTAGCAATTTCAAATCAATTTGACACCAAAGACTGGCAAACTTTGGCAAAATTTCAGATGACACAAGCCTGGCCAAGATGACAGGTGACAGAATCAAAGTTCAAAACCACTTTGTCAATATGAAACAAGTTTCTAAAAGTAAAAAAAAAAAAAAATGTGTAATTTTCAAAAACCCTAAACTGAATTGGGGTTTAAAAAATCAACTGCTCTTGTACGCTGTGCTATCAGCCCTTTTTAACAAAAATTAACAATAAAGAGAGATTTGGATACATAAGAATAATAGGAAGCCATATAGTCAGTTTAAACGGCTACAGGTAAAAGATACCTATTTCCCTAAAGACACGTGATGTACAAATTATGGAATCACCAGCAGCAGAAATCGCTAAGCAAACACCAGTCCCATCTCACTGTCAGTGACACGTTTGGTCCTCAATGCTGTATTATAAGAACAGCATAGGCCAGTTATAGAAGGTCACTGTGGCAAGAATTGCTGAGCGGCTGACCCAACACTGCTGCAGGAGTAAGCAACCATTTTCTTCAGTCCTTTTGCCTCAGCCCATCCACAAGCCAAACCTCCTAGGAGAGGAGGGCTCATTGAAGGAGCTGAGGCCCCTTCACCAACCCTCTGGCAGGCCAGAGTGGTGACAGGTCTCCAAAACTCTCCTTTGACTTCTGTAGTAAAAAGTGCACACACCTGGATTTATTGTACTACCAGAACACCTCACGTTACAGAAAAGAGATCACTGCTCAAAAGGACACTGGGGGAACCAATGCTGAGTAATCAAAATATGCTGTTAAAAATGTAGAGAAAACCACTTAAGTTAGTAATAGAGAAAAATGAATCAACAGTTGACTTCTAGGTTAGCGATTTGTCTTTCCCTACAGTTTGGAGAATGACTTTGGGAAATGGTAGACTGCCCAAATTCTGTTGTTTCATTTTGAGTCATATCTTTGACCAAACGCCACCAGTAGGAGGGGAATATTAACATAAGCACCTAAGGTTCTCCTTCATAACACACACTATAAGGCAGGCCCACTAATAACCTCATGGGGAATAATTTATCCTAAAGGAAGAGTCAAGAGACACAAGGACAGTCGGCCAGAAACCTAGGTGAAAGGCAATTTTGAAGAAAGCACTGTATCGCCAAAGTGATCATCCAAGCCAGCTTACGCCCCATGGACTCAGTCCTGTATCTTAGTAGAGAAAGCTGCAATAATGTATTAAAAGTAAAAGAGCATCTTCTGGCTAAGATGGAATTATAAATTTACAGTCTAAGTCTCCCCTCCCCACTAGGCTTTTCTCCAAACAAATAGCAATGATAGATGACCTTTTTTTAAAAAAAATCTAAAATAGGCGGTCATGTCTTTGTAGAGGAAAAAGTAAACTAGAACACAAAGCAGTGAGCTAGCTGCAGACCCTCTAGGCTCTGGGTCTGAAGTCTGTCAGAGGCTGACAGGAGTCTGAATAAAAGCCCCTCTCCTCCACACATCACAAGGGACCTAAACTGGTCTCTGCTTCAAATCCACAGCTCTGGTGGGACTCTCTTGTCGTGAAAAGAGACTAAAGATGTTTCACTGAGCCATACTCTGCTGAGTTGGGCTACGTTCTACATAACAAAGCTGCACGACAAAGAAGGGCTGGGGAAGATGAGGCAAATACAGTTTTTCAGTCATGGTCTGGGCTCACCCACCTCTCGCTTCAGTGGCTGTGTGAAGAAAAGAGTTAACATAGCAGGTCTGAGGCTGCCAACTTTAGAAGGGCCTCCTTGTAAGGTTGGCCCTTGGCTGGCATCTAGGGATCTGGCACTCAAATCATTCCCTGATAAGGGAGGCTCACTGTACCTAAACTGTTTGTACAAACAGTGTGATTTATAGTTAACATCTGCTTTCCTTCTGGGAGTCTGGAACTTTGGATCGTGCTAAGCCGAAGACGCCTCCATGATCAGCCTCCAATAAAGTCCGGAACTCTAATTCTCTAACAGACTATCCTGGGCAGAAATACTATATACATATTCTACATTTTTTGCTGCTGAAAAACAAAAACATTTGGTATGTCTCCTCATGGGAGGGAAAGAGTATCAGGAAGCCTGTGCATAGATTTCTCCAGAATCTACCTGTCTTTTTCCCTCAATTATCCTGTCATATATCCTTTCACTGTAACAGACCTTAGTCATGAGTCCAACTATGTGCTGAGTTCCATGATTCCTCCTAAAATATCCCCAAATGTGTATGGCCTTGAGGATCCCCAAAGCAGTGCTAGCCATGGGATTCACTAGAACAACTCCAACTCACTGAAATATGGCTACCGTATTATTTCAGAAAAAAAGAAGGGCAGGGGATGATGAAATCCTGGTGCCTGAGTGATTACGGAGATACTCAGAGCACAAAAGAGCAGCTGAATTGCTCTCTGTTGTGAGAGGTAAAAGTTACCTATGGAATTGGAAAATACATGCAAGCACAGGAGGCTTGCCTCATTGGATCCCCTGGCTTCTTTTGGCCCTTGCAGCTGAAATGAAGACAAGAGAGAGGCCGGGGAATGCCTGTGCTTTTTGTGCCCTCTACCTGATGGGAGAAAAAAGGGATCAAATATTCCCAAAGGTGGGCTTCGAATGGGCCAAAGACAATAAAAGTTAGCTGGTTAGGTGCTCATTCCTTCAGGCAAATGAAAAAAAGGGGGGACCACTCAAGCCTTTTCTGCAGCCTAGCTACAGGACCACCCCTCACCTTTCACTCCCCCTGAGATCTCCCAGTAGCTGTCATTTTAACCCTGTAAATGCTAAATTTACTGTTGGGGCTTGGAGCAAAACTTGCAATGAAAAAAATTTTTTTCAATGGCTTTGTGCTCTGTGGCTATTTCATCTACAGATGATTATAATATGCCCATAATTTTCATGAATACTAGAGAAAGATCCTAATGATCAGGGAAAGCTGCAAAGAAAAGATGTTAGTGGTACACAACTCCCTTGCTTTTTGCCATAAGTAGGAAAACTGAGATTTACACTCTGAATATTGAAAATAACACATCTCCACAACCAATGACCTTTGTGTGATTTTTGCTTATTGGCACCTCTTTAAAACAGGGAGACAACATGAAAAAGAGGCAATCTCCAGATGGAAATCCACTTTTTTTAGTTTTAAAAAGCAGTTTTTAATTTGCTAACAAGCTCCTGTTGAAATCAAATGCCTGACCCTTAAAGACGGATGATTTTTTCCTGCCTAAGTACATATTTTAGAGTTGGTTAATTTAGACTCCAGACAAGGTCAAAAGGCCTTAGGAAAGCCTTGTTACTTGGATTTTGAGACCAGGTGTCTGGCCCTGCAGTGTCTTAGGTTTTGCAACCGCAGAAGAAAATTAGTTGCTGGCAATTCTTGAATTTGAATTCAAGATCCTAATTGCCTGGATCTGACTTTAAGCCAAAATCTTACACTGTCCGCTATGGGCTGTTGTAGCCTTAGTACTAGCTGTGATGAACAGAAATCAGATGAGATCTTTTCACTCAATGAAAAGAACTCAGACTCTGGGACTGCTGCAGATTTAGAACACTCCTGAGAGGGGCTATCAGGCCCACTGTGGAGGCTGTCTGGCCCACCTGAGTGACACACAGATGCCCACAGAAAGGGATTTATTCTCTGATGGGACTATCTGAAATTGAGCTGATCAGCTCTATACTGTTGATACAGAGACTAATTGCGTTCATAACTTGTGGTTCCTGCCAAAAGCTACAGGCTGCAGGAGGCACATCACTTGAGGAAGCCACCAAGCTTTCTAAGACAGATCTTCACGGCTAATGGGATTAGCTAAACTGGCTAAATCTAGGACTCCTATAAGGGCATGACTGAAGTCAACACCACAGGTTGGTCGGTCCCTGCATCGTGAAGTCCTAATGATAATAATCCGCTGTAAAGATGCCTTGCATAAGGGTGAAGAGGGTGAACTGTACAGAAAAGAGCTAATATAGCAGGGCTGAGGTTGTGACAGGTTTCCCCCACTTTCCAAAAGGAGAGCATTTCAATAAAACCTTACATAAGCCAAATGGCGTAAAGCGAAGAAGCAATTACCTGAGGACGCATCTGGCTAACGGATGCACAAAATAAATCAAAATAAGGCACAGATGCTTACACATACATTTCAAAGCTATGGTGGCTTTATGCTGAGATACTGAGTGCAGTTCCCAGGGAAGGAGCTTGGCAGGGCACTCTCACTGCTCATGGTACACTCTGCCTCTCTTAACGGCTCACTGCAAAATGAATGCTGAACGCTATTTTTGCTTTTCACCTTTTTTTGGTAAAAGTGAAAGTCCTCTTCAGATTTCTTTTGGTTAACGAAAACAGATACTAATGTAGGTCTTTTATAAAAAGTTTGGTGTCAAGCAAACTTTCAAAAAACAGAGGATACCTGTATCTTTTGAAGGGCCTGCTGGCAAGGTAGGCCCTGAGCTGGCATCTGGTAACTTGGCATGCAAAACCATTCCCTTACAGATAAGGGAGTCTCACCATGCCTAGAGTGTTCCTACAAACAGTGTAATTTATACTGAACCCCTACTTTTCTTCTGGGAGTCTGGAATTTGGGTACATGCTGGGCAGAGGGTACCTATGTGACCAGCCTCCAATAAAAACCTTGGGCATTATAATGGGTTGAATGGCGGCCCCCAAAAATTCATGTCCAAGTCCTAATCCCTGGAACTTGTAAATATGATTTACTTGGATAAATAAAGGGTCTTTACAGATGGAATTAGGTTAAGTATCTAGGATGAGATCATCCTAGATTTAAGGTAAGCCCTAAATTCAATGGCAGGTGTTATTATAAGAGAAGGGCAGGGAGAGATTTGAAACAAAGAGACAGAGTGAAGAAGGCCACGTGAAGCTGGAGATAGAGATTGCAGTGATGTATCTACAAGCCAAGGAACATTAATATTTGCTGGCAGCCATCACAAGCTAGGAGAGAGGAATGGAATGGCTTCTCAGAGCCTCCATAAGGATCTAACCCTGCCAACACCTTGATCTCAGATTTCCATCCTTCATAACTGTGAGAGAATATATTTCTGCTGTTTTAAGCCATCAAGTTGTGGTAACTTGTTATGGCAGCCTTAGGAAACAAATACAGGCACTGAGTCTCTAACGGGCTTCCCTGGACAGAAATATCACAACATCTTTCTGCATTTTTTACTGTTAGAGAAAGAAACATGTTAGGTAGGTCTCTTCACAAAAGAGAGAGGTATAAGGAAGTCTGTGCATGCATTTCTTCAGCCTCCTCCCATGTCTTTGTCCCTTGATGACCCTGTCATGTATCCTTTGTCTATAACAAACCTTATCCCTGAGCACAACTATATGCTGAATCCCAGGAGACCTTTTAGCAAATTACTGAATGTGTGGGTGGGTCTTGAGGTAACCCACAAAACAGACTGGATATGTAACATCCTCAATATCTCAAAAGAACACAAGCTCTAGGTCATTAATATAAGACCTAATGGTGAGCAGGAGACCCCTAGCTACCCAATGGGGGAAACCAGAAAAATCCCTATTCAGGTAAAGTTAGTATAGAGAGAAAGAGAAAACACCAACTCAAGGAAAGCCAGCAAATAAATGTCCCCAACACATGAGAAAACTAATGCTGAGAGAAAGGATCTAGAAAATGTCTAGTATCATTTAGTGATGATACAAAACATTGAGGATAAGTTGAGAAAATGTAAATACCACTGGAACAAAAAAGACCTACAAACTAATGACAATTGGACTGAAAGTAGACTTCTAATGGCAGTAGGCTATTAACTCCCTCCCCTTCCCTACCAAATGAGAATAATGGAGCAATTACAAAATAATTTTAAAATAAGATTTTATATTCTTATATAAGAATATATTTTAAAAAATAAATAATAAATCCATTAAGAACAAGACATGATAAAACAAAAACAGGCACAAATGAAACAAATGTAGTGTATTTTAAAAAATCAGAAATGCTAAATGAAATATTAGAGTTACTGGAATTTTAAAATTCAGATTAAATAAATGCCAGATACAATTAAAGAGAGAATAATAGTGAGTTGAAAGACAGTACACAAAGGAAATCAACTCAAATCCTGCATAGTAAAATAAAGATAATAAAAATATGAATGAGAAGATAAGACACATAGGGTAGACTAAAAGGATCCAACATGAATCTACATTTATTGAATGAGATCTCAAGAAGAAAAGAACAGAGAGGATGGCAGACAAAGAATACTGAAAGGTTAAAAGTCTGAGAGCTGAGAGATAAATTCACATTATACAGCTAGTGACAATACAAAACATTATGGATAAGTTGAGAAAACTATAAACACTACTGGAAAAAAATGACCTACAAACTAATGACAGTTGGACTGAAAGTAGACTTCTAATCAGTATTAATAAAGAGCAAAGAACATCAATAGAGAAAATAAGAAAATAACCAAGAATTCTGTATCCAGTAAAAGTAGTATTCAAAAAACTAGAAATTTTTATATATACAAAAACTAAGGGAATTTATACATAGTCTCTTGGTTAAAAACTACTGAAGGAATTACGTGAGTGGGAAAAAAAAAAAAAAACCCACCCAGAGTCCAGAGAGAAAAAGGAAGACAAACAAAATATGGCACACACAGAAATTAGTAAAATACATTAGTTAATTTGACTATTAAAAATGATAAATTTTTGTATTAAAGTGATACTAAAACTCTTGACAATAACAAAGAATAAGTAGGAATTATTCAATCAGTACATAAAGTCGGCTGGAGTTCTGGTATTATTAAGTCACAAAAGGGTAACATTGAATGACTTTGGATCTTTATTTAAAAAATTATAGTTAAGTATGTGTATTAAATATTTTGGAAAAACATGCCATAAGAATATATGCTAGGGAATTCCCTGGTGGCGCAGTGGTTAAGAATCTTCCTGCCAGTGCAGGGGACATGGGTTCAGTCCCTGGTCAGAGAAGATCCCACATGCCGTGGATCAACTAAGCCCATGCACCACAACTACTGAGCCTGCACTCTAGAGCCTGCGAGCCACAACTACTAAGCCCACGCATCACAACTACTGAAGTCCACGCACCCTAGAGCCCATGCGCTGCAAATACTGAAGCCTGAACACCTAGAGCCTGTGCTCCACAACAAGAAAAGCCACTGCAATGAGAAGCCCGTGTACCACAACGGAGAGTAGCCCCCACTTGCTGCAACAAGAGAAAGCCCGCATGCAGCCAAAAAAAAAAAAAAAAAAAAAAATATATGCCATACATAATACAAATAAATGCATTATGTATTAAATATATATAATGTATATATAATTTAATGCATATATGTAATATACTATGCATTAAATACATATATGTATATATAGTATGTATATATAATTTAATACATAATAAAATCCATAACTTCCAACCTGACAAAGAAAACCAAAAAATAGAGAGAAAATATTATTAATCCAAACAAAGCAGAAAAGTAGAATAAATAATCAATAAAAAGATTGACTTAAAAGACTACATACAGGAAGATGATAGAAACAACTCTAAATATACCAGCAACATGAAAAATAAATTAAAATAAATTAAACTCACCAGTTAAAAACCGAGATCCTTGGACAAATGAGATAAGAAATGATAATAGAATAGAATTTAAGGAGGAAAACCCATTGATATTTATCAAGCAAGCCATTACATAATAATAAAAACTTTGTCAAGAAGATGTAAAATTATGAAATAATGTACCTAACAACATATTCTTAAATATATAGTACAATAAATGACAAAATTGCAAGAAGAAAATGGCAAATCAATCTTAATTGCAAGAGATTTTAATGTATCCACTGTACAAACTAAGACAAGATGCAGAACTGATGTATCATGTAATACATTTTTAAAAGCATAATTAACAAGCTTGTTCTAAGAGTGATACACAGAACTCTACACCTACTAATTAAAGATAATATATTCATTTCCAGCAGACATAAAAATTCACTATGTATGTAGGTAGTTCTTAAGGAAATTCTCAATAAATGTTAAAGAATCAATATCTTACTACATTCGCTGACCACAGCATAATTTTTAAAGTTGTTTCTTAAAATAACTGATTTATGTTTGTGAATTTAAAAGCACACTTCTAAAACAACTTACAGGTAAAGACTGCAATTTCCAAACACTTAAAATTAAATGATAATTAAAGGACCACATATCAAGACTTGCATAATTGGGGAAAGTAGTAGTTAGAGTTAAATTTATAGTCAAATTAATTGTTTACAAAAGAAAAAATTAAACTCAATTAATTTAATATTCAATTCAACAAGCTAGAAAAGGAATAACAGAATAAAGCCAAAGAAAGTATTCTGTGAAAATACTACTAAAATAGACAAACTAATAGTAAGACCGATCACCAAAAAAAGCAGGAAAAAAAAAGAAAAGGATACAGATAAATCAATAATATTGGGATCAAAAAGTGAACATAACTAAAGACAGAGTATAGATTTTTACAAGCACCTGATAAATACTACAAACAACTGTCTGGCAATAAATTCTCCAGAAAAAAAATATATAAATTATAAACATTGACTCAAGAAGAAACTGGAAAGCTGAAGAAAATAATAGCATTATGATTGAATCAAGAGTCAAAAATAATCCCTCCCCAAAAATAATAGGCTCAAATATTTTTGCAGATAAACATGACCAAAGTTTTATGTTACAGATTATCACTATCCCATACAAGCTATTTCAGAAAATAATAAAGTATAAAACATATCCCAAATTACTTTTAGTAGGCTAAATAATCTTGAGACCAAAATCAGACAAGAATAGTACAAGTGTAGGCAAAGCTTACTTATGAAAATAGATGCACAAATCTTGAGTATTAAAAAATCAATGGTGTTTGGGGTTGAACTGTGTCCCTCCAAAAAGATATGTTGAAGTCCCAATCTCAGTGTCTAAGAATGTGACCTTATTTGGAAGTAAGGTTGTTTGTAGATGTAATTAGTTAAGATGAGGTCATACCGGAGTAGGTTGAGTCCTTAATCCAATAGGACTGGTATTCTTATAAGAACATGATGTGAAGACAGAAGGAGAAAATGCCATGTGATGATGGAGACAGAGATTGGAGTCACGTAGCTGCAAGCCAAGGATGGCCAGCAACACCAGAAGCTAAGAGAAAGCCATGAAACCGATGCTCCCCTAGAGCCTTCCAAAAAACATGGCCCTGACGACACCTGGACTTCAGACTTCTAGCCTCCAAAACTGTAAGACAATAAATTTCTGTTGTTTTAAGCCATCTAGTTTGTGGTACTTTGTTACTGCAACCCTAGGAAACATACAAATTGCAAAGTAGGAAAAGAATTTGATAAATCTGGGTAATAGGAATACAGAACTGATGCATATTATAGGATTTTCTGTGCTTTTATTTTTGAGATAGCTCATAATGTTTAAAAAGAAATCAGCCCTCTAGATAACACAGGAGAATGAGAGCACAAGACAGCAGTGTTTGGAGGGGCAGACTGAAGGATAGTTTTCCTACTTGTGGTGACTATAACAACTCAAGAAACAGTAACCTAAGCCATGAGCTAGACTCGCAATGTATAAAATGAGAGAAGCTGAAGAGGGCCTGACTCAAAGGGGTTCATGGTACAGGCACTCACATCAATTACCCATTGCTACCATATGCTGCAAAACAACCAGCCACAAAATGCAGTGGTATAAAACAATTAGCATTTATTCAGTTCAAGAGTCTAGTGGGTTGACTGAGTAGTTCTGCTGGTCTGGGCCAGACGTGGCTGATTTTAGCTGCGCTCCCTTAAGCAATCTTCATTCTAGGATCTTGCGTGAGCCCCCAGAATGGCCTCTGCTTTGATGAATTGGCTTTGTTCCACACAGTCTCTCATCCTCCAGGAGACAAGCCTGAACATGTTCCCTTGGCAAAGGCAGGGAGCATGAAAAGAAACAAAAACATTCAAGTGTCTTGCAATCCCATTGGCCAAAGTAAGACACGTGGTCAACCTCAGAGGCAGAGTGGGAAGAGCCTCCAGTGTTACAGGGCGAAGGCTAGGGGGGCCATTAAACGAGGTCATCAATGTAATCAATCCACCATGCCAGCTTCCATGATACTACCATCAGTCAACCAGAACAGGAAAGGAGAAAAACTGGACACATGCAGTAAGTTGAAAAAAAGTATAATCATGATCACCCAGAGACACCCTCAGGAACTTCCTGAGTAAGTTTGGAGAAACGTAGAAACAAGACTCCTGCAGAATCTGGGGAGTGAGGGAAGGATTAGCAGAATCAGAGAAATACTGAGCTTCATTGTTGCCACCCTACTTGTATCCTGTCCGGATGACTCTGAAAACACTAGCAACACTTCTTCTATTGAGTCCTACCAAAAATGGAGGCCCGGGTATCTCCCTTCCCAGTACCAGGTCATAGTATTTCCCAAAGTCACTCACAGAAATTAAGCCTCTGTAGCAATGACCACCATCAGTGCTTCCAGGCTATGGCTGATGCACAGTCAGAGAAAAAGTTTAAACACACGCATCTAGTGCTTTCTTTTCTTTTTTTTCTTTAATTAATTTTTGTTTTTTCACATCTTCATTGGAATATAATTGCCCTTCCCCTGTTGGCCACTTCACTCTTCTGCCAAGTGTCAAAACAGAGCACAATGGGGGCAATCCTGCCGCAGGACACTCCAGTGAAAGTCTGTTTGGCAATTCATTTTCAAAAAATTAATGGCAAAGTAATATCAAACTCAGAGTGCCAACAAGCCTTGTTTACACCTCCACAAGGGGATATGGATGACATTTATTATTCTACCTAATGACAATATTCAGAAATAGCTCACCCTGTCTCCAAGAAATCCCTTTGAGGAATTTCTCCACCTAACATGTCCCTCTTTTATAGGAAAAGAAATCTGGCTTCTTGCTCTCAGATACATAACTTGACCTACTGGAATTCTGGTGAGAGATAACATTCTAACTGAGAAGCAGCATCTGTACATGATTGGTTGTAGAGGTAGAATAACCCAGAACAATTTTAGTTAGGAAATTTCCCAAGGAAGCATAGAGATAGGAATCCTACATGAATTACCTACTGAAAGTTATTTACTCAGTGGCCTGCATTTGGTATTTGGTGGGAATGGTGCATAGAAATAAAAACAATAGAAATCTACTTTTATTGATGAAGTAGATCTCTCATCTAAAGACTGAGACTAGCTTAAATCCCCATTCTTATGCCTTTGTCCACACATATTCTAACTCTTGGAAGTGACTGATTTATTCTGCACCATATTTATTCTATACTACATGTATGGAATTCCTAGGAAAAGAGATGGGATCAATCAATCCTTATTTTGTAAGTCAGACTCTCTCTTAAATGCATTAAACACGCTGATTTTCCTTCCTTGTATCTCCATTTCGTACTTCCATAAACAAAAATGGGCAAGAGTTAATGACAACCAACAATATTTATTGAGCAACTAATATGAGTTCTGCTCTCATTGACCAGTTGGGATTAATATAACTGAAGTGGTAAGTAAATCTCTATAATGCAGTTAATTTCTAGCTCCTCCATGATGGCTAGACTGTCTCCTATTACATTATAGATTCTTGAAGAGATGCATCCATTTTGATCCATCCAATGGAATAAAAAATCCACTTATTCGTACAGGTTGACCTGCTTTGCAAACAGCATCCAGAATAAAGGATATTTTTGGAGGATTAACTTACACAAAGCACGCAACTCTTAAGCGTACATCTCAATTGATTTTTACATGTGCACACATGTATAGAACCACTCATATCAAGACAGATATTACAACTGTTCAGCATCTCAGAAGCATCTCACACCCGCCTCTATTAATAGTCCCCAAAGGTAAATACTGTTCTGACCTCCGTCATGGTAGATTAGTTTTGCCTAATTTGGGATGTTTTATACAGCATCCATGTCTCTACTTAACATATTCAATCTTTCCTCTATCTGCTTGAGCATATGGAATACAGTTAAAACTGTTTTCATTTTTGTCTACTCATTCTATCATCTGTGTCATTTCTCAATCAGTTTCAACTGATTGATTTTTCTTCTCATTTCCTGCTTCTTTGGATGCCTGACAATTTTTCTTTAGATGACTGATAATTGTGAATTTTACCTTCTTGGGTACTGGATATTTTTGTGTTCCTGTAAATATTTTTGAGCTTTGTTCTGGAACATGGTTAAGTTACTTGGAAACAGTCTGATTTTTGGGGGTCTCGCTGTTAAGCTTTATTAGGTGGGACCAGAGCAGTGTTTAGTCTAGGGCTAGTTTTTCTCAACTCTGAGTTCTCTCTGGTTAGTACTCTACCCAATGCCCTGTGAGTTACGAGGTTTTATAATCTGGGTTGTGGTAACAACAGGAACCATTGCCATTAATCCTTTTGGATGGTTCTTTCCTCGTGTACGCACACTAATTAGTACTCGGCTGAAGACTCAAAGGGGACTCTCTGCAAATTTATGGGTTTCTTTCTCTGCCCAGCCCTCTCCTCCTCATATTCAGCCTGAGAACTCGAGCTACCTTGATATCCCAGATTCTCAGCTCCATCTGCCCTACTAGAGAGACTGCTGGACTTCACCTGCATTTCCTCCTCCCAGTGCTGCAATGTGGATGCTTTCCTGGTGAAGGCTGGGCTTCACCTACTTGCTTTCCCATCTCTCAGAGATCACTGTCCTTTGCTACCTGTGGTTTAATGTCTTCAAAACCATCGTTTCATATGTTTTGTCTGGATTTAATTGTTTCAGGCAGGAGAGGAAATCTAGCCTCTGTTACTCCATCTTAGCCAGTAGCGGTGAGTCCTTTTTTTGCCTATTATTGAACTTCACTTACATGCAGTCATATTGTATGTTCTCTTTTGTGTCCGACTTCATTGACTCAACATTTTGTCTGACCCATCCATGCTGTTGCATGTATCAGTAGTTTCTTTCGTCTTTTAAATTTCATTGTGTTCTTCAGTATTTCTACCAATAATATTTTTAAATTGGTGTTGAAATTAATAATTACCCCCAGAGCCTTTTATAAGCATGTTAGTCATAGCCTTTGAGTTTGACATTTGATAGCTATGTTCCCTTGAACATGTCACTTAGCCTCCCCACAGTCATGGGCCCAAAATTAATGATTTGGCTCAAGTGTTTTATAAGCTTAAAAATGCTCTAAAATATAAAGTGATTTTAACATATAGAATCAATGTTTCCTAGTGTTTTCTTCACAACAAAGCAAGAATTTGGTATCTACCCAAATAATTGCAATTCTCATAGAATGCTTCACTGAGTGGGAAGTGGAAATAAGTACTTTCCAAATACACAGTACTAGGAAACTCTTTAAGGAAGACAGTGATGCCACGGAGTAGCCCAGATATCATTATTCAGTTATCACATGGTTAAGAGACTTAATTTGGCCTAGGCAATAAATCAGGGTAAAAAAGAGTATGCTAGATTATGAACACCTTTTAAAATCAGGAGCACACTGAGTAGGTACAAGCAGGTTGATTTTCAGTGATGTCTGGACCTGGCACCAAAAAGAGAGTTTATGCATTTTCCTATTTGGATATAACTTCTGTTGTATTAATGAGGTAAGAAATTCCATTTTTATAAGAGATACGTGTGCTCTGATAATATGGTTATAATGACACTGAGCTCAGTAAAGATAAATACACTGCAGGAATCTATTCTGCAAATATAAATTCAGTTTCTCTCAATGCTTTGAGTTTTTCTTTTTTCCTTAATTTAAGCTCCTAAACATTAATTATTCTGATATCAAATCACATACTTTCATTAGTTTGAGGACAAACTACTCCCATACCAAACAAGTGTTTTGAGAGAATTTCACCTGACTCAATGTGTTCTGTAAGAGTAAACGTATCAGGTCTCAGCTTTTCTTGTCAGTGAGGACCCCTCTGAATTTTCAAAGGCATTGGTCTTCTAGAAGAAACATCCTGCTCCTCTCCCACTGTCAGCTCTTCCAACTGGTAGCCAAGGTGGATGAGCCACAGACTCCTTTATATTTATTTATTTATTTATTTTGAGAGTGATGGTTCATTTGGGACAATGGAGTTAGATTGCTTCTGCCACTTGTTAACTATGTGATGTTAGGAAAGTTATTCAACCTCTGAGTTTGTTTTCCATTGGTAACAGCAGTAGCCTTATCTACTAACAGATAAAATTCTGCATATAAGGTCTTTGGTCCCATGCCTACCACGTAGAGCTCAGTGTTAGCTGTGCTTTTTATCATTAGTCAACTTGCTTGGCACCTCCATGGTCCTCCTTTCAAGGCTGCCACCCAACTACTGTGGCCAAGAAGGGGAACTCCAGCTGCTCACCCTTATGTCCACACACACTGAAAGGCTGCTCAGAATGACAATCTTCCCTTTTTATGGCTGAGTAATATTCTACTATATATATATATACCACATCTTCTTTATCCATTCCTCTGTTGAAGGACATTTAGGCTGCTTCCATGTCTCGGCTATTGTAAACAGTGCTGCAATGAACATTGGAGTGCATGTATCTTTTCGGATTATGGTATTCTCTGGATATATGCCCAGGAGTGGGATTGCTGAATCATATGGTAGCTCTGTTTTTAGTTTTTTAAGGCACCTCCATACTGTTCTCCATAGTGGCTGTACCAATTTACACTCCCACCAACAGTGCAGGAGGGTTCCCTTTTTTCCACACCCTCGCCAGCATTTATTGTTTGTAGATTTTTTGATGACAGCCATTCTGACCAGTGTGAGGTGATACATCATTGTAGTTTTGATTTGCATTTCTCTAATAATTAGTGATGTTGAGCATCTTTTCATGTCTTTATTGGCCATCTGTATGTCTTCTTTGGAGAAATGTCTATTTAGATCTTCTGCCCATTTTTTTGATTGGGTTGTTTTTTTGATATTGAGCTGCATGAGCTGTTTGCATATTTTGGAGATTAGTCCCTTGTTGGTTGCTTCATTTGCAAATATTTTCTCCCATTCTGAGGGTTGTCTTTTCGTTTTACGGTTTCCTTTGCTGTACAAAAGCTTTTAAGTTTAATTAGGTCACATTTGTTTGTTTGTATTTAATTACTCAAGGAGGTGGGTCAAAAAAGATCTTGCTGCGATTTATGTCAGAGAGTGTTCTGCCTATGTTTTCCTCTAAGAGTTTTATAGTATCTGGCCTTACATTTAGGTCTTTAATCTATTTTGAGCTTATTTCTGTGTATGGTGTTACAGGGAACTCTACTCAATATCCTGTAATGGCCTACATGGGAAAAGAATCTAAGAAAGAGTGGATATATGTATGTATATAACAGATTCACTTTGCTGTACACCTGAAACTAACACAACATTGTAAATCAACTATTCCCTAATAAAAATTTAAAAGAAAAAAAAAAGAAAAGGAAAAAAAAGAATGATAATCTTCCTTTGAACAAAATATTCCTGGTTCTGAATTTTGCATACTGCTGTGTGGCTTCCTCTGCAACCTGCTTGCCTTGGTTTGTTTAATTTCTTGAATGTTCTCATACTGTAGTGATTTAGGAAAGCAAATTCTGAAATCCAGCTGCCTAAGTCTGATCTACATCTATCACTTACCATCTGTGGGACTTGGGTAAGTCAGCTACTTAACCTTTCCAACCCTGTTTCCCCATCTGTAAAATGGGGACAATATAAGTACCATGTTAGGTTACTGTGAAGACTAAGAATTTGCAGATAGTAGAGACTTTGCACAAAGATGGCACTCAGTAAGCACTCATAAAACATTATTTTCTATTAATAAATAGTAAAGATCCTATGTTATAACCACAGATAGGATTGGTCTATTATCTGCTGCTATCAGGTAAATCCCCTCCTCCAAGGTAGTAGAAACAAAGGTTCATTAACCAAGAAAAAGTGGCTTGAAGAGGAAGTTACATCTCACCACTCAAAACATCCTAGTCCTCTTGGTCCTATGAAGACAACCTCCTTCTACTAATGATACCTTCTATTAGGTCTATAATAGATACTATATTTATATACATAGATATACACATCTATGTGTATCTAAAGATCTGCATGGTGGTAGAGATGACAAAATGGTACCTTGTCAATTAGATGAACAGATTCTGTCCTGGAATGGTGGCTGTCCCTCTAAAAGGTTAACTACCTCAAACCTAAAAGTTCAACTGGGAACAATCCTAGGGCCAGCCTTCCTTTGTAGAGGTATAGAAATCATTGAAAAACTCTTCCCAGCATCCAGCTTTGAGGAAAAGTGGATTCGTTTGATGACATTAACAAATGAAACCAACTTAGAAAAATTCCAGTACACCCCATTGTGGGCCTTCTGTTGAGGTTCCATCCACAGAGGCTTCCTAGGAGGTTAGGAGCTGCTTTGGCATTTTAAAATTAGTTTTGTCAGAGGGTGATGAGGAACCTCCCCGGGTGTCCTCTTGTCCTGATGTTCAGTATCTCGTTAATCTTTGTGCTTATTCCCTAGATCCATCATTCTCTTCCAGAATAATTAGATGAGCATCTTTGGTCTTAGTGTAAGAGACTCAGAGTACCCTGAAGGGTGAATGTGATGGTTCATCCCCACCACTGACTCTATGTGGTTCCAGCTTTGGGGGAGCAGGATTACAGGTGTACCTTTTTGTACAGATTAGCTTTCCTTCCCTATTGCCCCCGTCACCCCCTACCCTTTTATGTAAATGGACTTGTCGGTGGAGGACAGAACACTCATATCCTAGAGGGAGAGATGTAGTTCCCCGTCTTTTCTCTGACTCTGCCAAAGACCTTGCACTTGCCAGGTCCTCTGCCTCACCCACGTGCCGCCCGCTTCTCCTCTGTCTCCATTCGGGACTCGGCTGTGCTCTGGGTGGGTAGCCAGCCAGGGGTGCCCTCTTTACCCGTCTTTGCCCTCTGACTACCTCACTCTCTATCATTCTATCATCAAACTTCAATTCAGAATCTTCAATTGAGCCAGATTTCTATTCTCTCCCTCTCAGCCGTATTATCATACACCACACGGAGTTAGGTGACGCATGTGTTTTTATTTTTTTAAGATTTTTAAACTTTTAATAAAAATAAGTTATTTGAATATTGGATTTGTTGTTTTGCAGAGACGTTGGCAAGGAAATAAGACAAAGGTCAGAATGCTTGCTTCTATAAACCGAATTGTTGAAACTACTATTTCCTAAAAGCCAGGGGCAGGAGATAGTCAGTACGGGCATTTCCAAGGATTTCCTGGCTGTATAGGTGAAAGGTGGGTGTTGTCTCAGACAAAAGAGGAGACAGGAGAAGATGGCATATGGGGAGTAAAAGGAAAACTCATTACTCAGCCACTCACCTTAGTTCTGTGGTTTGTGAACCCAAGTTTTCCTGTTTGGCAAAGAAACTATTTGTTTGACCATTTTTGCTCCAGGCCACGCACACATTCTATCTTCCACTCAATTCCCCTAAATGGCCACAGACATACTTAGCACTCTTGGCAATTGAAAGAAACAACAGTTTCACCATTAGGGAAAAGAACTTAGGAAAACATTCCAAAGCTATAAAAGCATTCATACCCTCTGAACCAGTAATCTAACTCAAGGAATGTAATCAAATGAAAGAAGTACTATATACAAAGGTGTTTTTTTTTTTTTTAATATTTGTAATAGCACAATTAAGAGGCTAAATTAACAATGGAAGAAACCAAAATATGTTATGGTTTATGAAATCAATAAGATATTATACAGCCTTTGGAAACATTCATCAAAAGACAATAGCAATGCAGAGAATGTTCAATGCATCATTTTCCAACAACAAATTTGTATCCACACTCTGAATATAACTACTTAAGGACCATATCTACATGTGACCAAATATCAGGAAAAACTATGAAAAATGAAAATGGAAACCTTTTCGTGAGTTATTTTGCCTTTTGTTCTTTTCACTATAATGTTAGAATAGAAAAAATTTAATGTTGGGAGTGTATGTTCATTCACAAATCTAGTTCCCTGAGAAGGTTCCTGAATGGAGTTAACCTCTACCCTGGACAATCATTTGCACCACCTCTGACAAAAAAAAAAAAGAAAAAGTAGGGACAACATTGGAGGTGGAAAAATGATAGATTGCTCTTTCCAAAAGAAAGGAAGCTACTTATCTCTAAATGCAGTTATATAATGAACGACGTTTAAAAGGAGCCATTGTGAGAGCTCTTCTTTGGGGAGGAAAAAAAGGGAATATTTGGGGAAGTATGAAGTGAGGACCTTACACTTCTGAGTTTACTCTGGAGCTCCAGAGGAGGAGAAACACTCTTGAGAAATGGCCAGCCAGGGGTGGCTGGAACCAGAGTGGTCCTCCTGAGGGCTGCGGCTCCCTGGTTCAGTGAGAGGGGAGTTCCCTCTCTGATGATGCGTGGAGTTCATCTCAGTGTCAACCAAGTGTCTGAGCACCAAGGACATTCCAGCCAAAGACACAAGAGCACCCAGCCTTGAGGGATCATCTCAGGATGCACTTGGTCCCAAACATCAAAAGACATTTAAAAAAGCATCTGGATCATGAGGAGATCAAAGAAGCTGTCCGATAGGGTGGAGGAGCATGGAAAGGCAGAAATAACTAGACCAAGTTTTCCCTCCAAAGAAAACAGTGGAGGATCCACAATTGCAAACTTCAAAGAACATGAAAGAGAGCGAAAGAGAGCCACTGGGAACAATGCCGTGATTGACCTTCACTGGAGGGGATCAAATTGAGGAAGCATAGAACTCACAAACGACTCCACCCTCACCCCCAAGCTCACGTCCCTAATGTCGCCTGGATCTGCAGTCCCTGCCTGTATACACACCGTATGAGTGACTCCTTTAACAGAAACAAGAGATGTGGCTTAGATAAGCGGCAATCAGAGATGCAAAGGTGGTTAACTACATACCGATCAGCATCATTTCCTCGTGTTTAAAGAAGAAGAAACTGAGGCACAGAAAGCGAAATTGCTCTATGAGGAAGGGAAACTACCGCTTCTCACCAAAGCTGATTGGCCAGGTCTGAGGAGCACGGCCCGACAGCTGTGAGCCTCTGGCAGGGGACTAGGAACAATGTGACAGATTCCAGCAGCCTCCGATAATGCTAATTAGATTTCCTGATTTCATTTCATTGTTTTAATTTAGGGAGGAAACAGAAAAGGGCTAATTTCCTTATCGAGGGTTCCAGATATAACGGGATTATGGAGATCTCTGTCCTCTGCCAAGGAAACAGTTCATTGTAGTTCCACAATGCCTAGGAACCTCCTAGATCTTTGATGCTGGGAGGAAAGCCAGAATGCAGTGGGTGGGAGCAAGGGAGACCATGGAGGCAGGGGACACAAGAGAGTTGAAAAGGACTAGGCAGTGATAACAGCGACCAAGTAAGCCACTGTCACTCAGTGGCCAGGAGTGGAGATAAGAAAGGATCAAGCAGGCTCCAAATTCCAGGGAGATCCCTCAAACGCAGTGACAAACCTAAGTCCTTCCCTCAGGGAAATGGAAAAAGTAGAGCAGGAGAAGCAGGGCTCTATCCAGAGGATCCTTTTGAGCAATCAGGGGACAGCATCAGAAGAGTCGGTGGGCAATTTCTCACATTCAGCAACCCTGGATATACTGCTGCAGAAGTGAAATCATCAGAGGTGAGATCAGCATGGGAAATCCCAAATCGCAATGCCTACTATATAAAAAGCACTAAAAAAATGGTTTTTTTTTTTTTTTAATTCAGTTCTTAGAGATCCTGAGGGTGAAAAAAGGATACCCGTAGCCAAGACTCTCGGCAGTGACTAGAATTCAGAGCCAGGATAGAAAGGGGAAGAGTCCTAGGCTTCAGAAAGCTTTCATTTTCCTCAAAGAAGTTTGTGGTTCACCTTTAACCTGTCTCTTGAGAATGGGGCTGCGCATGTGTTACATGCAAATAAATAGGAGGGAAAACGTGAACAGATAGAGAAGAGACTGTGGCAACTGACTTAATATTGAAGACACCATGGTGACAACCATCTGCTTTCCCAGCATCAATGTGCCCACCACAGATTTCCGGACCAATAGTGAAGACTGAAAGCTATTAAATAAGAGGCAATGAGAGGAACCCCCATAATGACCTGATAATATGCCAAAGAGATCCATGGTCAGGACCCCCAACTCTCTAATCCCTAGTGAGAATGGTCCTCTGAGCGGGACCTGCAGACCTCCGTTCTCCAACCTAGAGCCTGGCCCTTCTGGAGCAAGTAACACAAGGCAAGGCGAGGCTTAACTATGTAGGATAACACTTTGGGATGTGTCAGGACAAAGGGCGCCATCAAGGTCAAGATCATGGTGAAGACAAGTAGACCAGCTCCATCCTAGAGACCAGTTCCTGGGAAAGTCTTCAGGAAGTGTCATTGCTATGGGCTTGAGCCAATATAGAGCAGCTGGGGGAGCTCTGAGACGGAGCATGGCTCTTAGAAACCAGCCGCTCCGGTCCCTACAACACCCCTGCCAATATCCAACAGCCACAGCAGTCATGCCAGGATTGAAATATCTCCATTCAGACCACCCCCTGCCCTCACGAAAGGTGAAAAGACCAGATCATCCTGGAGAGAAGCAAACCCTCTCTGAGGTCCTCTTTTATAAAAACCACAGTCACCATCTCCATCCCCACTGTTGAGGGGCCCACCTACTCTGTGGGCAAGGCGCAAAGGCACCAGGAGCAAGAAGAAACTCTCCACACAGGCCCCTAGGTGGAGCAAGCAGGGGAAGTCGATCAACGGGAGTCTCCAGTGAGGTACCTCCAACCTCTGGGTCGCCCACCAGGGAGAAACAGTCTACCTGCCTTAAGGGCCAGCAGAGTCACAGCCTGGGTCTGGAATCCCACAGACCTATGATTTCCTTTACAATCATAAAGGATACACCCCAAGAGGAAGCATTCCACAAATGGATCAGAACTGCCTTTGGGGATTTGGTTTCTATCTTTTTCCCTTGAGGAGACAGGGATGAAGTTAGCAAACAGCAAGAGATGTGTATACACGGGTACCCAGGCAAGATGTCTACACAGAGGCAGAGTCATTTTCTGCCCAGCACCCTTTTATGCCATCTCTGGTATATATCACAGTCACTGGCACAGAGCAGATTGTTGCATAAACGAAATCCACACCAAGTTTGCTCTGATTTTGATGTCCCCTGCAAGATGAGAGAAACCAGATCCTAGGAAAGAGGGCACAGACTGGGGCAAGGGGTGGGGCGGGAGAGGCGGGGCTGAGAGGATACAATCTGGAGCATTTTAAAGCAGGACAGAATGTAGGTCCAAAATTAACTAAAATCTAGGCACAGGAGACTGCAGGGCCTGAAAAAACCATCCAATTAATTGGAACCACGCACACACCCTTTTGGCTTGGAGGGCCCTGAACAAATGCCTCCAATTTCCCTTCCTACCAGGCCCACCTCCATAGAACTGGCATGTTGGGTTAATAATAATATCTCAGACAGTCCCTAAAGGGGAAAGAACCCATAGGTGCTGAGAAGAGAGGTCCAATAGGAATGCCTCTTGGGTCTCAGTCCCAGGAATTACCGTGCTGCTTCTTAATCACAGATCTGTGGTAATGATCATGTTTCCCTCTTTTAAGTGGGATAACTTAATGCTTAGAGCTAAACCTGTGACTCCCCTCTACCAAAAATATAGTGAGGTAGTAGTGGTAGCTCTTGACTTCAGGTTACTAGGACCTGCCTTTTCCCTTTGGCACAGTTTCTTTACCTATTTTTTTTTTTTAATTTCCCATATCTCATTCTATTAGAGTGTCTCATGTCTGTGTGACACTTTAAATCCTTTTTGGAACAAGGCAATGGTTTTTTTTTTTTTTAAGAAGTCATTAAGCCCAATGTACAGTGCTTGGGCCCCTGGAAAAGAGTGATGGCCACACGCCATCTTTGTTCCGGTGATGCAGGGCCCATTGTTTGCTCTGAGAACCTCTTGCTTCTGCTAGCAGCGGCTGAGATAACCTGCCCTGCTTCCTTCACTGGACACATTTCTAACTCTCTAAGTCTCTTTCCAACCTCCAGCAGTATGGGCTCGAAGCCGGGTGGCCACGAAGATGGTCAGATATGTGATGTCCCCTGAAGAGTTCTGGGTAGCTGAGGGGCAGGGGCTGCAGAAGGACATGTGGAAGTTAGCCTAAGGTGGAAAAAGATAAAGAATGTCCCTGGGAAAGGGAAGAGAAGGCACAAAGATTGGGAGCTACTATGTGGTTAAGTGTGGCTCCAAAGCTCATGGAAAGAGGAGTGATGGGATAAGAGATAAGCAATGAGAGCTGTGCAGGAGTCACATCATTAAAGGCTTTGCTAAGGAGTCCAGACTCCTTAGGAGCCAGTGAAGGATTTTAAGCAGAGAAATGCCTGAATCATATTTGCACCTTAGGAAAATGACTTTGACGGGGTGTGAAAGATTGACAAGTTGGAGTAAGGGCTGGACCCAAAGTCATCTGGGCAAGATTTAGTGAAGGCCTAAATTAAGGCAAAGACAGTGGGATGCTGAGTAAACTCCAGAGGTGTCTGTGACACAGAATTGGCAAAACTTGATAGCCACATCCAAGCAGAGGGTATCGATCTGATTCTCAGAGCAGACTCAGGTTGCTCAGACTTCACAAACGTATTAGATGGTGATGTCAGTCAGTGGGTAATGTCGAGCGGAGGGTGAATGGAGCAGGATATTCAACACAGACAGTTTAGGCGAGGTGCCCAGGATACCTTCCATGGAGAATAATAATGGTCAGATTAAATGGGTCTGACATCATTTCTGCAAAACAATATGGATATGTGCACTAAAACTCTGGAGAAATACCATTCTATAGAGAGAGAGGACAAGGGTTTAGAAGGATATACGCATAGATGTTAACAGGGACTGATTCCATGTGTCAGTATTTTTTTTGCTCATCTATATTTCCTGACCTCTCCATAATGATGTTTTACTCTTATATTAAAAAACACAACTTTGAATTTCAAAAATAAAAAGAAACATCATACATACCCCAATCTAAAGAAACAGGCTTGGGGCTTCCCTGGTGGCGCAGTGGTTGAGAGTCTGCCTGCCAATGCAGGGGACATGGGTTCGAGCCCTGGTCCGGGAAGATCCCATATGCCGCGGAGCAACTAGGCCCGTGAACCACAATTACTGAGCCTGCGCGTCTGGAGCCTGTGCTCTGCAACAAGAGAGGCCACGATAGTGAGAGGCCCGCGCACCGCGATGAAGAATGGCCCCCACTCGCCGCAACTAGAGAAAGCCCTTGCACAGAAACGAAGACCCAACACACCCAAAAATAAATAAATTAATTTTTTAAAAAATTGTTTAAAAAAAAAAAAGAAACAGACTTGAAGACACTGAGCACAACGTGTGTGGAAGCCATGGTTGTGTCTAAAGCAACCCAGAGACAGTGTGCAGGGTGAGATGAGAGCTGTGAGTAGACCTGTGGGCAAACTGAGGGACTGAGCAGCTGTAAGGACCTAAGAGAAAGTCTGGAAGAAAGTAGTGTCCCAGAAGCCAACGTTCTTGAAAGCTCTGATACTGTAGCTTCTAAGTTCTTGATGGCAGGACAGTCACACGTTCAAATATGAATTCTCATTCATATTTGAACTCCATCCCACTGGCACGCTCCATCTTCTAGCCAGAACCTACAGAGTAATGGCTCAATAAATGCTTATAAATAAATGTGATCCTAATTCCCTCTTAGCCGCTATTATTTGGACTCCTATTGAATACGCACTCTGGGACATTTTCTCTTAGAATATAATTAGAAAGGGTTTGCAGAGCTCATAAAAACAGAAGGAAATCACCCCTTAGGAGACTTATTCTCCTTGAGAGAGAGAGAGTTTAATAAAGCTTAAGACAAACTCCATCTTATTGATGTGCAACTGTGGTGGTCAAATACCGGAGCAGCAATACCGAGGTCCAAAGACAGAGTTTAAGAGGCAAGTATCACTTCCAGCTCTATTAAAAATATCCCTCACACAAGTGGCCATAAAAAGAGAAGGGCCGTATGTCTGATCATCAATATCTACAACCCCTCAGCAGCAACCCCACCCCCACCCCAACACTGATCCCAGGTGTAGCTGAAGGTAAGGGACTATAAAAATTTTATTCAGGTATGAATATCTCATCTCATAAATACCTCATCCACTTATGAATGAGGCAGGAAGAGAACATGAAAAAAGGGGGAAAAAAGAAAGATTCCCAGGCTTGTTGGATTTATCTTTTCACTTATAAAAGAGATTTATTGTTATAATGTTGATACAATAAAGATTTTTAAAAAATGAAAGCACACCGGTTGAAGGAAAGTAACTGCACCTTGGTAAGTCTAAACTCCTGGGAGGCAAGAGTGAATGGGAAGAGCATCTGAACTGAACACACAGAACAGCGACTCAAAGAAATAGAGAGAAGATGGAGAAAAGAAGTCAAAGATCTTTCTTTCCTAATTCCGGGAAGTTATTCGTGTACATATTCAGCAATGTCTCAGAATATCAAAGTGTTCTCCATAGGAGATTTTCCCATCGGTCAAAGGGAATCCCACCCCCAGCCCGAACACAGGAAATTAGTTTTCTTCAATTGGAGCCACAGAATCCTCAGGATCCACCAATGAGGACAGAGAATCCTACAGAAGCCCTGGTGAACTTCACGATGGAATAAGCTTTGAGAGTCTCCCCCTCATTTTATTCCTGTGGAGACTGCTAAACTTGCGTGGCAAGCCAACAACCATCCCAGTTGGAGGTAGACCATTACCAGCTAACTGTCCAAAAGTCAAGAACACACCAGCTACAGGGACAAGTGCACCCTCATATGAGGAGACTTCCCAGAAGCCATTCATGTCACTGCCCACAGAGCTTCGCCAAGATGAAGAGCCCCGGAAAAATGCTACAAAATAAGCTGAGCCACAAGCCAAAAAGGGGTAGTTAAGACACCTTCGGGCTAGAGGGCTGGATCAAGCTTTCTGAGAAGAGGGTGAAGTAGGGGGATCTTGGCGTTCATAGTGGGATGGATGGGACCATGTGGGTGACTGTTATTATCCTTCAGAAAGACTCCAGCTGTGCCTGAGGATTTCCAGAGCCTACAAAGCCTCCGGGACCTGCTGCTCCTTGACGGCTTCTCTTCCAACGCGGAACACGTCGGGGGCTTGTGCCTGCCACTCACAGCCAGCACAGTGCTGTCACCTAAGCAGAAATCAAGGTGCCGCTGCCTCCTTAAAATCAGTCACTGCCAGGAGTCACCTGGGAAGCAAACAGGGAAATAAATAACCATCTAAAAGTGGTTTCTCCTTGACAGTGAGAACTCTCTGCAGGATTCTAGCCAGGGGTGATGGGTGCCATTGTGAATTTCACTGGCAGGCTCTGGCAGCTCCATGTTTCCTGATCAAAACATAGGTTTTTAAAGGGGATAATTACAGAGGACAGATGGATATGAGGCACTCACCTTAAGAGTTCATGGGATCAACATTCTCCTGGGAGAAAGGACTTCACTGAAGACTCTGGTTTGTGAGTAGGTGCCTGGGAGGATTCCAGGGTAAGTGTAGTCAGTGAGGGTGGGCAAGAGAAAGGATGAGATTACGACAGAAAATGCGGAACCCAAGGACACAGGGGCAGTAGCTATTAAACACCAAGGGTTAGAAGGGTTCTACAATTGATGGCTGGAGAAGGGAGAAGTAGGGGAGGGGGAGGCGGTCTTGGGACCAGAAGGAAAGATTTTGCAGGGCTCCTGTTCAATCCTGCTTTGGCATGAGTTGGGGTAGGGCAGTGATAATACCAGGCTTGCCAAGGACAGTGTTCCAGGCTCCCAGGGCAGAGACTCCCATAGTAGAAGAAGGCCAAAGACAGCAAATAGGAGAGAAGGCCCCCATCTCCCCCAACAATCTCTGAAATTCTAAAGCATGAGCTGGATCACCAGTCCACAAGTGAAATAACCAAACATGGTACCTATCACATAAGAGGCACTCACAAAATAAGAACAGTTTATGGGTGCATCAAGAGATCAAAGACTATCTATTCCCTTCCTCAGAAACCTAGAAAGAGGGAGAAGGCACCAAGGCTATCTAGGGAGTTCAGCATATACCCAGAACACAAATTCAGAAGAGAAGAGGAATTCATCTTTCTGACTGTTACTGGTCCTCAGGTTATGGCCTCTGCAAACCCTTTCTAGTTATATTCCAAGAGGAGAAGAGCCAGTGATATATGTTATGAGCCAGTTGAGGCCAGATGATAAAGGGTGGTGTGGTCTAGAATATATCAAGTCACTCTGTGAGGAAACGACCATGGACTTGCCTTCCTGGAAAGAGGAAGGTTCTACCACAAACTTCCTTAAAGCCAGTGAGCCCCACAAGGAAGAGGAAGACATTGAGGTAAGAGCACTTGTGAAAACACAGCTCTGACCCTGACAGGCTGCCTTAGACGGTGACCACCCCCTTCCCTGCAGGCTCGGCTGCCGCTAAGGGCCTTCCACACTGAAGGCACTTCCGGGGCCCCCTGGTTCCTAGTCGGTCAGGGCTTTGCCTGCTCTGTAACCCACTCCATAAGTGGGCAGATAAGATGATCCAGAAAGAAGGACGCATCCAGATCAAGACCCGGAGGGCAGGAGGCCAGGGCCATGGAGTGACCACTGTGAGCGTTGGTCCTCTTGGTGTGAGTCGCCCCAGGGTAACCCATAAGGTGGAGGGGACTCTGCCAGAGGATGGACACCTGACTTCCTGGCCTCCTACTCCAGCTGCCACAGAGCAATAAAACCTCCCCCACATCGCATGATCAGACCAACTATACTAAGACTGAAATGCCTCCGTATCCAGGCCACCACTAAGTGAAAAGGAAATGAAAAAACTCTGGAGTCCAGATCCTGGAGTGTGCTCTCTTTTCCAAGGCCACAGGTACCAGTACCACCTCCGTCCCCAGTGCATACCGTGCAGAGAAAAGAGAAGGCTGCCATTTTTGAGAGTAAGAGGAAAGGATTCCAGCAGCAAGGGGTTGCATTAGAGATACCCCCCCATGTCCTAAGCACCTGGGATAGAGGCAGTCTCTGAGAAGAAGGTGCCAGAGCACTCCCCGCCTCGGCTGAGACTCCCCACTCCCTGATAGGGCTGCAGTTCAACCACAGTAAAGGCCTGGCTGACTGAATTCAACCCAAGGATCTCTATGGGGTACCTACTGAGGGGTGGACCCAAGCACCACGAGTATTCAGCATGACTCTGGTGATACTCTGTGCAAGTCGTGGTAAAAACCACTGCAGACAATGAGCTGAAACATAAAATCCCCAGATTTGTCCAAATCATAGGCTTGCATCTGGAGGAGGGGAGGAGAGGAGCAATGAAGAGAAAGGAGAAAACAAAGAGAAGGGGAGAGCGATTCTCTGGCAGCTCTATGGACTCCTCACAGGAGAAAGACAGGCCAGGCCAGCTCAGACTAGACTGGAACCTCCTGACCTTTCCAGGGTTGTGTGACAGAGCCCTCAGCTAACGCTCCCAAGCCAGGAATGGAAAGAGGATCAAAGGACCCCTTCAGGATGAGGAAGTGCGATTCTGGGCTTCTCTTTATATAATGGGGGACTTCCTCCGGAACAGGAAACCTAATAGTAGTGAATGAATGAATGCTAATGCTTCTTTCCCAAACTCAAGACCTGGTATGACTGAAGAAGAGGAAGTAGACCGCTGTACAAGAGTTAAGCACAACAGGGGTAGAGAACACCCTTTCCAAAGAAGACCCAGTTCCTCGTGGAAAATCCCTTCTCAGACAGCTCTCAGGATGAGGTTAACCAAGCAGGGTCATGTTGGATCAGACAAAATCTCCCCAGCAATAAGGAGTGCCTGGAGAAGGGCATAATCGTGGAACAGCCCTTTCTCAGGTAATCCTCCTGGGTGTGTGGTCCCCAAAAAACCCACCTATTTAATAGAGACTCCTATTTCTGCGGCTGCTGACCAGGATATAGACTTGAACTCAACAGTAGAGACGAGTTCCCCAGAAGTGCCAGCTCTAGCAATACATATTGCCATGTACAATTCTCAAATCCATTTTTTTCCCCTTGGTATCAAAACCAGTCATTCCAATTGCATCACCTGTGAGAGGAGAAACTGGAAAGCACTGTCTAATTTGGACCCACATGAGAGTTTGGCAGCTACTGACAAATAAAATAACGAACGAGAGAAGAATTCAGAGTCCATTCCTTAGCAATGGGAGTCAAAATGGGACATAAATCCTGCTGTCCTCTTAAAGATGAAGCCTGACTTGCGGCAGTTATTCATTTGCCAATAACCTTTAGTATTTGAGAGGTCAAAAGCCAGATGACCTAGTCCTAAAAAAAAAATCATGCCATCCTTCTTTTATCAAACCCCATTTCTTCTGAATATCCGTGACCTGACAGAGAGAGCAGGGGAGGCTCAGAGATTCAATGCTGAATACAAGATCAGAATTAGGGTCTGACATATGCCCAGAATTGCCCTCTAAAATTGAGCTGTTGCCCACTTTAGACACTTTTTTTTTTTCCTATTCCTGGCCGTCGAGACTACTAAAATGTCTTCCTCCCGAGGAGTTGTTGCAGCCCCACCCCCTAGGCCAGGTTACAATCAAAGACACACTAAGAAATGCCATAGCCAAGCCCTTGTACCCTGCCACCTCTCTTATTAGGTAACCATCTTCCTCTAAGACCCTGGGGCCACACCGCAACTGGGACAGATGCAGAGGGACCAGCTAACACACAGAATCCAGGCAGCGCCTGTTCTGGAATCCTGTTTAGCTCTAATCTGGAGACACAGGCTTCTGTAGCAGCCAAGCCCAGGACGGAGGATCCCCTGTGTGCCCATCTATAATGGGGCCCCCATTTTCTCCTTTTGCCCTGAGGAAGTCTGATGGTGGAAAGGGATTTATTTCCACCGTGAGAGGGAGTTACAAGGAAGCGGCTTTTAGTTCAGTATTTGAGGAGAGAATGTGTCAGGGCTGGAGCTGTTCTACAAAAGGTTGAACAGCCAAATAAGAGGGTCATGGGAAGGAACTCAAGCAAGATGGGTAACCACCACCAGGGACACGAGGGGATGATTTCTGCATTAGGCTGTTGGCTTTTACCTCCAAGATCTGAATTTCTAAACCCTTATGGGCCTGGACCATATCTTATGTATCAGTTCCTAGTCAAGTCCTTGAAGTGTTTGCATTAATTTGCTTATGATTTTATGTCCAGCGAACAGGCCATTGAAAGCTGCTCATCACAGGACTGTTGTACCTAAAAGGGCCCAGTCATCTCATGCCTGAGACTAGCCTGTAAACAGAAGCAGTTTTCAGGGCAAGGGCTCCAAAGAGGTTTCTGATTCTTGCAGCCTTGGTAGGAAATGGATTCCACGCACAAACCCAAGGTCTTGGCCTCGGAAGAAACAGGAGGACCAATCCATTCTAATAGCAGCACACTGATCCTGAAAGGAGTAGGAGCAAGGAGTGCGGGTGAAGAGGCCATTCACTTGGAATAATTCTTAGTCTCTGAAAAAGGACACTGACCCATTAACACCCCAATCTCTTCAGATTCCCAGTGAGTGACACTCCTGGACACACGACAAGGCTTGTTACTCTTCCCTGAGGGATCAAGTTCTGGGGCAACTGATCCCTGGTTAAAACATATTAATGTTTGAGTGGTGGGTATCAGCCCCTTTCCAGAGATCATGATGTGATGGGTAAGAGAAGAGTAGGGACAAAAGAATATGACCCACCTGAATAGAAAGGATAGAGAAGGGAGCCTAAGGAAAAGGAACTCTGGGGACGTGGAAGGCATATTTCTTCTCAATCCCCCTTGGACAACAATCAAAATGTCACACATTTTTTTTCTTGTTTTTAACTTGTATAGTGAAACAAAAATCACCAAATAGCAAAAATAATTATTACCCTGAAAAACATCTATCTAACCAAAGTATCTTTGCAATAAGTTAGCATTTTGTTTATGAAATACCATGTTCAGCCCACAAGGACCCTATTCAGATACTGACAGGAGTTCCTAATACCCTGTGACCCCAATCCCATTTCTTCTCCCATTTCTTCTGTCCCTTGCTCTCCTCGGAACTGCACCCCTCTCTTTGCCTGCATATCTTTATCTTGCTGCTGAAGCCAAATAAACTTCCCCCCCCTTCCTTTTCCTTGCAAGCCAAACTCTTTCCTGCATTAGGTCCAACTGAGGCCTTTTCCTCTCCCCAGACCAACTCAGACTATCCCAAGTCCATATTCAATCTTCCTTCCTCTGACTTCCCCAAGCACTTCACTGATACAACCAAATTCAGCACTCGGTTTGAGAAGCCTGACTCCCGCCCTTTCCTTAGTTGAGGGAGGCCCACAGAAAGGATCTGGGCTTAAGATGAAAATGGGGTGTGTTCAGTCTTTTCTTAGCCTGCTTACGTTGCGCTCTGAATCTGTTCAAATGCTCTGGCAGGTACTGAACCCACCGTTGCGCTTCAGCGTGGGATATGGAAAAAAGATGACCCTTCCCTGGATGCACTGAGATGGGTGGTACCCACGCCCATGAAGGCCCAGCAGTGGTCCTTCATCCATACTAGAAATGCTCAATGCCTGCAGTAGCGTCTTCCATGTTAAACATGGCTAAATCACCGTAGCTCCCCCAGAATAACATCACCCCAAGATGGGTATGTGAAACCCAAGCTGGGGAATAAAGTCACTGGGTATACTCCGTCTGGTCATGGAAATCAGCACGCTCAAAACAAAGGCTGGCTTTTAGCACCACTTATTCTTGGAAACTGGTCTTCCTTTACACAAGTTTGTGTCTGTGCTTTTGTTTTATGTAATAAGTCATTCAATGAGTGCTATGGGTGGGGAGAGCTGGGGAGATGCTTCCTCACCCAGCATCCCTTAGACCACTGATGTCTAAAACTTTGCTGGGAGGACCTAGAATGAGTTAGTCCATGTTTAACTGTACTGCATTATTGATCTCCCTCCAATAACCAAAAGAAACCATTCCAATTTCATTCACAAGGAAAGCCTGGTAGAGTTTCTAACCCAGCATGTCAACCAAAGGACAATGCTGTCCAGCTTTCTGTGAGATTATTTTTAACAGTGAAGGTCCTCAAAACCATGCCACTACATCTCTATCCAACACTTAAGCACTTCACCAAACAGATCCACATTCTACCTTTGCTATATTCACACTGTTTTGCTACAACTTTGTTATTTGCCCTTTTTATCCCGTAGAGCAAAAGTTTGTCTTGGACTCCACAACTGTGGAGTTCTAAGCTCTATAATTTTACTGCCCACACCACCCCCCAGACAACAGATTTGTCATCTGATCTGAATTCACTAATGTTTTGCTTGGATTTTTCAAAATAAACTATTAGAGTGCTCTCAAGCTCATGCATCAAAGAAACGACCAGACGTGTGTCTAGGTTTAACAGGGTGATTTCTTCTTGCAGTAGTCTCCACAGCAGTAAAGCTGCACAGGTCTCCTGGCAGGTAAGTCAGCAGCAGTGGTCCAATTAGCCTTCCTTGGCAGCATGATTACCATTACTTCCAAGACAGCAGCAGTGATTTTGCATCCTAGTGATTACCCTGAGAGCGTAAAGTAGAAGATCTACTTTCAGAGGGCCTAGAAAGCAACTTTTGCATCAGCCAGACTTTCCCCTTTCGAAACAAAAATGAACTTCACATCTTTGGTTATGCTATGATGCAAATGAAAGAAATAAAGCACATACTGGAAATGTGCAGCTTCGGACACCCGAAACAGCTAGTCTTTTAAAGCAGAAAAGGGTAGGAAATCTCAGTTTAAGACTTTGAATATAGTAAAGACAGCTAAAGAAGAGAAGAGACCCAACCATACCAACACTCCCACATAGTCACAAAAACATGCACATGCTACATATGTATTTTTTCAATACCAGCAGTAGTTATAAATTACCTCCTAGATTTATTAAAATATAACCTTTTGCCCTAGACATAAAAGTGAAGGGATAAAATACAAATAGAGCAATTAAATTCCATCCCTCCTGCAACTCCGTTTAAAATGCACATAAAAATAATTAGAAAAAAAAATCACTAGGGAAAAGCAATCCCAAAATGTCAGCCGCAAGGCAGTATTCATACAGCTACTGTTTAACACCAGTGTAAGGTTAGGGCGAGTATCCAAATCTTGTATTAAGCTAAATCAATTCCTTTCTCTCCACCTGTAAATGAAGTACAGTAAATATGAACAGTGTTCACCCTAATACAGAATAGCAAGTTTTAAACATCCTGTGCCAATTTGTTTTCGTAGATACACAGCATATAATACTCAAGTGGAATCACTCTGTAGGTCTCTTCATCAGAAACCGTACAACACTACCTTTTAACGTTCTTATTTTTCTACTGCTAACAGGTTTTACCACTCATGATGGCCATCATTTTTACTCTGATCTTGAGTTCATTAGGAGGCCAAGAATGAAGGCCAGAAAAATACCACGGGGGAAAGATGGACCGTCTAAACAACATGATATATGATTGTTTCTTCACATAGCTGGAGGATAAAAAGGCTGATCTTATGCCTATCCACCCCATTCCTTTCTCCTTGTTCTATTTAGTGACATGCTTTTCAGAAAGTATTAAAAAGGGAGACTCTTCTCTCTCTCATTCACACACACACACACACAAAGTGCACACAATGTGGATCCCTATCCCAGGACATGTGACCTCCACAAACAGGTCCATGGTCCCACACACAACCTTAAACTTCTTCTGAAAACTAAAACTCCTCCCCCAATTTAGGATCAGTCTGTGAGAAAACAGTATCTCTTTATGATCCACAGTCAAGAGTGAAATCAACTTAAAAAAAGGACAGAGAGTCTTCTGAATTAGGATATGGTAGAGATGATAAAAGTGGTGCAGAGGGGCAACAAGAAATATGCTCTGTCTCAGAAATAAGACTCAGTCAGCAGTAGCAGGGTGGGCCTGATAAGGGAGGCCAGACCAGCCATGGGAAGCAAACACAATACAGGAATTCCCCAGCAGTAGGCAATAGGCAGAGACACAACTATAGGAGAGGCCCGGTGGTCATCTGCAGTGAGGGGGCAGAGCACTGCATCATGGGAGACTGGCAGCCTGGGCAAGCGTCCAGCAGCAGGCAGGGTCACCTGGCAACAAGAGGTGGACACTCAGCTATGAGGACCCTGGGCCCGTATCCCAAGCGTGTGAGAGGGTCCTGGCAGATTGTATGGCAATGGGGAAACAAGAGGGATACACAAGGATAAGGGGAAAAGACAGTGATCTGTTACTGGAATGTGGATACAAGGCACGGGTCATGGGAGGGGCACAACGAGCCACCTGCCACGAGCTGTAGCCGACTTGAGGCTGAGCTATTAACTCTGAACTCCAAAAAACTGAGTACCTCCAGGCTTAACCCTCAAAGCTGAGGGGCAACGAAGGTGGTACTAAAATAATGACTGCATAATTAACAGCATTGTCCACTGAAAAACACCCAGGGCATAAGAATAACTAGAATCATCCCTACAACTTGCCCCCATACTCCTCTTTAATCTTTATAAGCAACAAATATTTATTGAAGGCTTGCTGTGTACCCAATACTGTGCTGGTTGGTTATTCAATCCTGAACGAGACCTAAACCCTATTCTCAAGGCTGTTCCTGCTGTGTCTCTGATGTGGCCTTCATAACACCGGCCCCCATTACTGTTCCCATGGCTGGAGAGGTGGGACTGTTTCGGCCTGATGGTGCTTTAGGGAGGAGGGAAGGAATCTCTATGCCAGACCCTAACCTCAGCTCCTTCTCTTCAATAACACCTTTGAGAGGTTAAGGCAGTGACAACCAACCCGAAGCTAACGCAGGCATCACCCAGTCTCGGGCAGCCCCTGCCCTGCCAGGATGAGGCATGTCCCAACTGGTCTCCCAGGCGGAAGCTGGGCACAGACTGTCAAGGGACAGTCAGGGAAAACTGGTTGCTATATCAAGACTCAGGAGGCACAAAAGCCTGGCCAGGACTGGGTTGGAAAACTGCCATCTCTGGGCATGTTAGTGGCTTGTGGGATCAGCTGGGTCCTCCAGGAGGAAGATGGAAGTTTGGGGCTGAAAAACACACATCCCATATTCTGCTCCCAACTTGGCTGCTGGAAGTTCAGAGAAGGACAGAGTTAAACACCTGGAGTAAACTGTATAGCCTCTAGCTGGAATCCCAGAGCAGCGATGTTACAAAAGGGAGCATTTGGGGCCAGGAACAGAATCGGGGGGGGAAACTGGCCACATTCTCCGTGACCCGCACAGATGTTCACAAAAGAAATTCAAAATACTGTCCCGATCCAATAAAACTACTTGTTTTCTCTGTGTGCACATATATGTGCAGTGTAACTTAAAAGGTAATATATTTAGTGTTTCCTTGGTTCTTTATTTGTAAGTTTAAAAAGGCAAGTATCAAACCAAAATAAGATTTTGAATAAACTTTTTTATTTACTAAAGTGTAATTTTCTGTTCTTTGCAGCGTTTTTTTGTTTTGTTTATTAATACCAATACTTTCTAAATTATCCTGTTTAATTTGATGACATTGATTTACAGTTGATCCTTATTTTCAGGTAAGTGTTCTAAGTGTCTCTTGTTTTACTGTTTGTCATCAGCCAGGTCCCTTTTGGCCAAAACATGCTTTGGGCCACAAAGGAGTTTATTAGCCAGTAAAAAATGTTCTCTTTGTAAATACGTTCAAACCCCTCCTAATTCATTTTATGTTTCTGGTTTCCTTAGCTCAGGGATGAAAATGTTTCTGAAGGTTAAAATTGTCATAAAAACTGAAGCCATGTTACGATACAAATCTGGTTCCTGTGCTCTATGACATGCCACAGGAATTCTCTCATGCTTCAGGTCCAGTTCAAAATCTGAAGTGAAGGAATGCCACACCTAAATGAGCTTTCCTCTCTCTGCTCTCCCCATACAGAAAGAGGGCTATTTCTCTGCAACGTGTAGCACCTCAATCCATGAAATCATGGAGTCTGGTTCCAGGGCACTCATAAAACCAGTACTTTAAAGGAAGGTTTTTCCTAACAAGAAAGACAGCATGAACTCTTTCCACAGGTAGGCCAATTTCTTCACAGTTGACAGCACTACTGGTTCCTTTCTGTCCCAGTGCCTTTGCTGTTTGCTTTCATGACATGGAATGGCCTGTGCCCTGGAGTCTCCTGCTGACCAAATCCTATCTTGACCTTCAAGGCCTAGCTTAAGACCTATCTTCGCCCCTCAGATTCTCTTGGTCTTCATCAGCCAGCTTGCCCCCTCTGGCCTCCGCCCCCATACATGCTCAAATACATCTCTTGCAATAGGTGCTATCCCATGACATAGCATTCAGTGCAGAAAAGCGTAAAAAGTATAGGGAGAAAGCTTGATTGAGAAGGTCTCAGATCCCTGACAACAGAGGTAGCACAGTGCAGCTGAGTCCATGTGGTTTAGGGAAAAACACAAGCCCTGGGCCGCCGTTTCCCATTCAAAAACTTCATGGAGTTGTTGCCAAGCTAAAGTTGGTTTAGGTGACAGCCACTTTCCTAAACACTGGAGCTACAAAGATGAGTAAGATAAAACCCTAATCTTGAAAAAGCTCACATTCTGTAGGTAAGTTATTTGCAATAGCTTTAGGCCCTCTGGGGGAAATGGTTAAGTAGCATTTGGGGAAGAGTCAACTGGAAACAGTAGGGGAAGAGTTGGAGGGGGAGAAACTGGAGTCTGAAGCAATTCCAGAATTGCACACCGCACTAAAGGCTGGAAAAGAGAGACGGTAGTAGGAATGGAGATGGAAAGAGAGACGGTAGTAGGAATGGAGATGGAGGAAGATTTGAGAGCTCTTCCAAGTGGAAAAAAATTATAGGTCTTGGTTCATTTTGGACTGAAGAGGAGAGAGGCAACAGATGAAGAACCTTGACTCAAATATCTAGCCCAGGGGACAGGCCCAGGCACTGATAGAAAGAGGGTAACTGTGGGGAAAGAGCTGGTTTGGGTAGTGGAAGAGATCAACCTCCACAGAGACTATTCAGGTATGTGCCCCATTGACAACTAATGCCAATCTCAAAGCCCAACAGCTTCTTCTTTCACAGCCCCATTGAGTCCTCTTCGTCTTTCTACCCTTGTCCCTCTTGCTTTTATCTGTAGAAGATTCAGTGGTGAGATGAACAATCAAATAGGTTTGCCAGACCTAGGCGAACAGTGCCCACCACTAACAAGAGGTACACTCCCCTATGCATCTTTTTTATTGGCCCTACTTGACTTTTAAACTTAAAATGACTTTAGCCTAGGATAGCCCATGTTCCTCTTGACCATTCCTTCAAGATTATAAGCACCCAACTGTCCTCTGAAGCTCCCCAGGCAAAGTGAGGCATCCTGGTCCATTACAATTGGAGGGTGGTACTTCCACATTCTGAGCCAGTAAACTGCCACCCAGGTCCCAGCAGAATCTGCCTTCTGTGGATCTCCCAACCCCTACTCCCAGACACTGAGCATGCTCACTGCAAATTAAGGAGATGTTTCCTTAAATAGTGCCTAATTTATATAGATCAAACAAATTTAATGCATGCATTTCCTTTGATCCAACAATTCTGGAAATTCATACTAAGGAAATCATCAGACGTGCACATGAGTGTATGGCTACAAAGGTATCTATTGAGACATCCCTTTAATTTGCAAAATAAAAACAGCAAAAATGCAGGGACAGTCTGAATGCAGAACAGTAAGGGAGTATTTAAATAAATTGCCACATATCCACATAATGGAATATTAGAAAGACATTTAAAATGTTGTAAAGGCATTTTAATGACATAGGGAAATATTTGAAATACATTTAATAAGTGAAAACAGATAACAGAACCACATAAAATTTTGTTCTCAATTTTGCAACATCCATACACACACATGGATACACATACATCACACACATACACAAACACCCCCAAAGAAAAATAACCTCAGAAGATGTAACTATTGTTATCTCTAGGTGGAGGGATTAAAGGTGATTTTTGTTTTCTTCTTTGTACTTTTCTGTATTTTCCCATTACCTTTGAAGTCTTTTTGTAATCACTTCAAAAATTATCAAAATAAAGGGAAATGGGCCATGAAATACTTGGAGGGAAGAAACCTGTGATGATGACAAATATGCCATGGAACACTGATTCCTTCTGCACCTTAAGAGATTTTTTTTCTTGCTTGAACCCTAAGATGATCAGTCTTTCCATCTCTTGCCTGAGATACCTGAGAGCTTGTATTTCAGAGCTTTTCTTTAATCTCAGGGCTTCTCTCAATAAAATCTCTATTCTTCCCTGTCTAAGCAATGAAAGACCACAAAAATAGGTATTTGGATACAATCATTTCTCTTTCTTTTATGCTCAATGAGTTGATTTTTGCCAAAAGTTAATGACTGGATCCCTCAGTTCCTTATTCTTTGGTTTAATAAGGGATTAGATAATAGACTGGAAATAAATTCTCGTCTCATTGACCTAAATTAACTTTGCTTTTGAGATCTGGAATAGCCTCAACAATTATCTGAAACGAAATGTATATAACTATATCCCACCAAATGCAGAAAACCGTAGCTGATCCCATCATTGAAACATGTCTCATTAATGCCACTTATAATAAATCCCCCAAAGTCTTTGACTAACGTAAGCCACTGTTGTCTGTGGGAGATGAGAACAGGAAAACGCCGTGGTAGGAGGGAGTTTCTTTTCCAACAAGTATTTCTATGGAGGGATTTATCTTGATAGCAAGACCATATGTTGGCCAAGCCTTGCTGTTTGTTATTTAACAAGTCTACATACCACCATGGGCCTCTCTCCTCAGCAATACAGTTTACACATGGTCAGGGAATTACTCTCTCTGAAACACCCTCTTCTGGCACACTCATCTCTCCTTCACACCTTACATTTGTATAGCAAGTCATGATTCACCAAAGCCTTTCACGTAAAGGATCCTATGGGATCTTTATAAGAACTCTAGAAGAGAGAGTTTTACAGATAAAGAAACTAAGTTCAGAGAGATTAAGTTACTTGTCAAGATAGTCTTGCTAGTAAGGGGTGGTCCTCAGATGAAAAACAGTTTTCTAACTTGTGATTCAGTGTTCTATCAGTAACCCTAAGAATCCCATAAGTTTGATTTGCTATTGAGTTTTAAAACATTTTTCTCACCCATAGGCATTTAACCACTTCCACACCGTCTCTCAATAATGATGTATGTGCCTGTTGCATGTCATCATTTCAAACTCATTCCAATGAACACCATCCTCGGATGATGGAACAGAGGACACCGGCAAGCATGGAGACATTCAATCCACTAAAGCCCTCTGGGTAGGATGTCCTTCATTCACCAGAACTGCCAGTAACCTAGAGAGCTTGACACTCCTGATCTTGTCACGTGACGTTGTGACTCCTCTCCCAGTCCTTGGCTCTTTTTCTCAAGTCTGACTCTGGCATGCTGCTTACTGAGAGAGCTGATATGACCTCTATTAGCAATTACCTGACTGCTATTTGTAAATGTCTATTAATCTCCCCCCTCTCCATGCACTCACATACACACAAAGACATACCCTAGACCACAACTGCCCTGAGAAGAGATATTACGTCTTACTCATCTTGCTGTATCACCCCCATTGCCAGCAGGTGCCTACACTTTTTTTGCTGCATCACATGGATCAGTATATTTTTAAATTAATTATTTGAGTGTTTACTAGAAAGTACAGCTGTGCAATTATAGTTATATGTTTTATGACCCACTTTTCCCCCACCTGCCTCTACTCTCATTTTTCTTGCATCACCAATCCTTTCATTCATTTTAATAGCTTTCACCAAATGACATTCTATTTTATTTTATGGGACAGTCATCATGAGGTCTCTAAGCTGTTTCAACCTAAGACTCCAAGAATTGAATTAGTCTGGGAAAAGTTTGGGAAATCACTATTAATTTATTCTGTGTTTCCCATTTAACTTTTCTAGGCAGAATATTCTCTCATCCTTAAAAAATGTATTCGCTTCTAAATGAGGATAAGAATTTCATTTTCCTAGGTCAACTAGCCCAGTTCAATATTTTTTGTTGCTAGGCTCAATTATAAAATAGAAAAACTGGATGAAAACCCAATTTTATTATATAACATAGTCACATGAGCCAGGTTATAAAATATTGCTTATCGTGTCTTTTTAACCATGTTTTTAAGACTTTTTAAAAAATAGCTTGACAGTATTTAATTTTGTTGGTAGAATAAATTGTCTAGATTATTTGTTTCTTGAAATGTAGTTGGAACTGGTAGCTAGTGCATCTTAGAAAGTGAATATTACATGTATACTCACTACTATATATAAAATAGATAGCCAACAAGGACCTACCATATAGCACAGAGAACTATACTCAATACTTTGTAATAACCCAAAAGGGAAAATAATCTAAAGCAGAATAGATACACATATATGTATAACTGAATCACTTTGCTGTACACCTGACACTAACACAACATTGTAAATCAACCATACTTCAATAAAAAAATAAAATAAAATAAAAAGAAAGTGAATATTACATTTAAAGTTGTGATACAGGACTAGGGAAATATAATCTCTTTGATACAGGGCCCTGTATTTTAGACCTCACGCTATAGGATTGGTTGAGAACAACTTCAAGAGAGATAGCTAGCACGTATGCACCGCTCGACCCCCGCAACATGCAGACTCACACATCTTTAGGTAGAGTGAGATTCTTTTATAAAACACGGATAGGGCACTTAATGCAAACTTTAAAATGCTTAGCCTATAATTTTCATTAATTACTGTCTCCAATACAGAGTGCTGCTGGGAAATTAAAACATAAAAGTCATGCTTTTTTCGCCTTGTATTTATTGAGCAAGAAAAAGAAATGGAACAATAAGAGATACACTAAGGAAAGTCTCCCTGTTTATAATATATTAAAGACATTATTTTAAATGTGATTCTTTGTTCCTCAGGGGCCAGCCCTTTCCCTGAACACAGAATAAGCACAGTCTATGCTCCTGTAAATGTTCTGGGCTTTCACCAACAGTCCTCCATAGTAGGCCTGCTTTGTCACAGCCTTTCTTTTAAAATAGCGAAATTCATTCGGGATATGGGGAGGAAATCATGTCATATTGAGACAATTAAGTTTATGATTTCTACATCTACAACGAAGAAAGAATAAATGTGTTGGCAATGGAAAAAATGACTATTTGGAGTATGTTTTCAAAGGTTCTTGCTTGAAAGAAATTAATTATATTCTGATTTTATTCTGATATATTATATTCTGATTTATTCTGATTTTCACTTAGGAAAATACATCTTTTCCCCTGTGTTTCACTTACACTCTAAAATAGAAGTTTCGTATAGATGAAATAAATACTGAGTTACACAATTAAAAGCATTATGTAATTAACAGCTCTTGAGAAATTACAAATACATGCTAACTTTTTCCAAAACTATGCATATCTTCCCCCAAATCCCTGATACCGGGCCCTTCCATGCCCAGTTCACTTTTGCATATTTATAATTGCAGCTCTCATCTCCTAAACATCCCTGTCAAGTTTTCCTCCTAGCCAGATGACTTAAAATCCCATGATTGATATTATTTTTTGTACCTGAGGAAAATAACCATGTTACATATTACCTCAAACTTTTATACCATCTTTGGGCCCTGCATATTTTATCAGAATCTCTAAGCTTCTTTATTCTTTGCCCAAAGACAACTTCTCCCTAGGTTCAAGATCTTTTCTGACTCTGCAGAGGTACCTGCCTCCTTCCTCAGCACCCACTTACCAGGTTTTGTTTTCATTTGTCAGTAATATAGTCTTTTGCTCAGAATTCCTTGAAAGTTCCTTGTGAAGATAATATACATAGACCCCAGACAAGCTCCTTTCTTTTCTTCACAGATGATGAAGTGGTACAAATGGTTTGAGAACCTGAAAGATCTGGATACAGATAACAGTTCTATAGCATACATAAATGGAATAGCCTTTCTGTACCTCAGTGCTCTCATCTGTACAATGGGGGTCTATTGGGACTTCATAGTGCTTATTCGAGGATTCAATGAGATTGCACCTATAAAGGCATCAGTACACTTCCTGGCATCCCCTAAATGTGCCCTCTTAACCCTTCTTTTGCCCTCATTAAATTTTTAATCAAGTATCATTATTTCTTCTCACTATAGACTCCAGGAGTTAAGTCACTCATGCTTCCTATAACTCTTTGGAAATTCCTTGAGATGAACTGTTATTAGTCTCCCTTAACTTCATCTCATTCATCCATTTCATGCAGATTATAAATCTATTCTGTTGGTTAAAACTCACAATCTTATTCACCCCTTGCTCGAAAAACTACAAGAAACAGCAAAGAAACACAATCATGGTTTCCAGGTTTTAAATAGCCTATTCTTTTTCTTTTCCAAAAGTTTGGTCAAGTGCAAACATTTCAAACTTGAATTCAGCACTTTTCCCAAGCAAGGCAATCAGTATATACCAATACCAATTTGGCATGCCCTTGCACAATGTGATATTCAACATAAAAGTGGGTTATAAGAAGCAAAGAATCAGAAATTGCAATAAAGGAGAGGAAGGTAAAAAATTCTAATGGAGTTCAGAACCAAAATTGAGCTGTCCAAATCTATTGTTTATATGTGGGCTTAATTTCACCAGAACTGCTTGCTCAGCTTAACATAAATCCAGGGGGAAAAAAAGCCACTTCCACATGAAGAAATATGAACTAGAATTCATAGATACAGCAAGAAAAAAAGTTCACCTCTCATCTATCTACATGAGCAAAATTATTTCACAAATGTTCTTTCCGATTCATGGTTTCTACTTTGTGACAGTTTTAGATGGAGGCCACAAAAACTAAAAGGCCTCTTTCGTAGCAGAAGAGAACAAGAAATTTGCTCTTCATATTACACTGAGGGATGACAACTAAGTCACTGGTGTTTCCAAAGATGGGATACTGCTGAGTTTGCAAGTTTGCCCCCTGAACACTGGCCTTCATAGGTTGGGGTGGGACCAACATGTTCAGAGATCTCTCCGAAGAAAGCAGGGAGTGTGCAGGTTCTTTTTGATAAGCGCTATGTATCACTCTACTTTAGATCTTTGAGTTCTCAGTTCAGGGAATACAAAGGTGACCCAGCAAGGCAGGGCACTCAAAAGGGATGCTAGATATTATCCTCACCCCATCCTGCCCTCCACCTACCTTCTTTTAGAGTTCAAACTGAAAGAGAGAAAAAGGAGGGAGGTTCATCTATTATAACAAAGATGCCACCCTGGTGCTGGATGTGGATAGTCGGGGAGGTTGTTGCATGTGTGTGGGTAGAAGACGTATGGGAACTTTCTGTACTTTCTGCTCACTTACGCCATGAACCTGAAAATACTCTAAAAAATAAAGTTTGTTTCTCAAAATAAAAAAAATAAAATAAATAAAAAAAATAAAAGGGAGGGAGGGAGGGAAAGAGAAAGGAAAAGAAATTTTAATACACTTCTAATTCTATGGTAATCTTCCTTGAGTTTGACTACATATTCTTAGGCTATGAAAGGCTGCCTCAGACTACGGACAAATTTTCCCAGATGTCAACACCCAGTAGAATTCCCAGTTGAAAGGATGAGGAGATTATTGCTTCCCAGAGCAGTTCTTTCCTTAGAATGTTCTCTGTGACTGTGAGCTATTGCCTGCTTATGATTCGGGCTACCAGTTTAGGTTTTGCCCTATTGAGTTATAGAGAACACGTGTGTTTCTTCCCCACCACAACTCTATAAAGTCTTAAAGTCTCCTCTTAGATTTATTTTGTTCTTTATTAAACAGGACATCTTCATTCCTCGCATCCAATCCATTCACAAAATATCACAGTTCTGTACAACTATAAAAATGTGGCATTGATGTCTTGAGCAGCACCAATGAACTCTGTCTGTAGGGGATGGACAGCCCTAATCCTTTCTTCTCTATAAACATTGGTTTCCAGTGCAGTTGAAATGTAGACTCATTTGTAGATGTCTAACAAGAAAACAAATGCTAGAAATATTTTCCAGAAGAATGACTTTCATGGAGTTAAGATTTATCCCGATCGGCAGATCTCCAAAAAGAAAACTTCCTGTCCTTACTTGACATCCACATCTCCAGAATACGAAGTTACTCCTTCAGTTAGATAAGTCAGTAGGTTAGTCATCATGAGTTGCATTTCTAAGTGGGGTCTACAAAGGAATTCAGGGCAATGAGAAGGCCTATATCTATCAAAGATAGATAAACCACAGAGCTATACATTCAATGCAACTGTTGCAAATTAATGGCTTCCCATCAAAAATGATAAATTTTATTGAGCAGCATCATAGATTCTGAAGCCGGATGTGCAGTGTATTCATGTGATAAAAGAAGATGAATGCTTTCTGCATATATCACCCTGAATTTGGTTCTTTGTGAAATACTGAACAATTTTTCCCTTTGCTTTCGAGTTTATCAAAGCAAAAATACCTAATCCATTCTCAAGGTGAAGAAACAGATTTTGAGTTATTATTCACTGAATACTTTTTTTCTTTTTTACCAATGCCCAGGCTTTTCTTTTCCTATTCCCACAGTCAAGATAGTCTGTAGCCTTACCTAAACTATAAAGGATAAAATGGAGATTTCCGATACCGACATGTAGCTACTAAAAAAGCAAAGAGAGAGCTTACTTCTTGAAAACAATCTGGTGCATTCATTTTCCACAAAGTTCCCATCAGATGTCATCAAATTCAACACGCTGTGCAGATGGGAAAGACTGACTATTGAAACAATTAACTATTGTGAGTCATTTCCTCAATCTGCTTTTGTTTTAGCCAATATGTCATGTGGTGACAGACACTGTTAAATTTCACAAGCTCTACTGTCTTCTTGGAAACAGCATAATACAACTGACATAGCTCAGCTTGATAAATCTGCCAAACTAATGATGGGGCCTCTTTACTCCTACTTCTCAATGCCAAAATCTAAAGATATGATACAGAACCTATTCAACAATAAGAGCACAAAGTTCATTTTATTCTCTCTGAATACTCCCACTTGATCACCTGCTGGCTCTTAGTTTCCTAATCCCTTTGGATTGAGGTTAAAATGAGTAAGGTAAAATTTTCATTAATTCAGTCTCCACTATCTCAGAAAAATGCTATCATGGAGCCTGAGTTTTCCTGAAGTCTTGCTTCAGCTTGGTCTGAAAGTTTACTGCTTTAGATGACCTAGTTGACCATTTCCCACTTTAGATGACTTTTAGATGATCAAAAGCCACTTGCCCTAATCTAACTGAAACATTTTTCTAATCTTGGATGTATGACTTTACTATCCCATGTGCGTCCTGTCATTTGCACATCTAAGGAATAGGGGGTGAAAAAGCATGGTGTTGTCCCATTCCATCTTATTTCAATCAGGAAAAGAGTTTCCTAGGCAGCTTCTCTTGCACAAGCTTCTAACTCACTAACCATTCCTTTATCACTCCTTCATTTGCATGGCACAGTACCTCACCATCTTCTACAAGTCAGCTCTGACTGGCTCTAGAGGGAAGTACAGTGAGTCCTCAGAAACTCAGTAAGCCAGAAGCCAGGTCAATGCCCACTTACTAAGGCTACAGACGTGTTAGGGGATCTGAACCAGCTTCAGAGCCAGCTCCAAGAAGAGGAGGCATTATTCAAAAGGAGTGACCAGTCAACTAATATTTGATAAGGGAGCCAAGAATATGCAATGGGGAAAGGATAGTCTCTTCAATAAATGGTGTTGGGAAACCTGGGTAGCCACATGCAGAAAAATGAAATTGGACCCCTATCTTACACCACCCACAAAAATTAACTTAAAATGGATTAAAGACTTAAAAATAAGTCTGAAACTGTAAAACTCCTCGAAGAAAACATAGAGAAAAAGCTCCTTGACATTGGTCTTTTATTATTATTATTATTATTATTATTGGAGTATAATAGCTTTACAATGTTGTGTTAGTTTCTGCTGCACATGAAGTGAATAAGCTATATGTACACCTATATCCCCTCCCACTTTGACCTCCCTCCCACCCCGCCATCCCACCCATCTAGGTCATCACAGAGCACCGAGCTGAGCTCCCTGTGCTATACAGCAGGTTCCCACTAGCTATCTATCTTACACATGGTAGGGTATTGATGTCAAACCTAATCTCCCAATTCGTCCCACCCTCCCCTTCCCCACTGTGTCCACGTGACTGTTCTCTATATCTTCGTCTCTATTCCTGCCCTACAAATAGGTTTATCTGTACCATTTTTCCAGATTCCACATCTTGACATTGGTCTTGGCAACAATTTTTTGGATATGACACTAAAAGTACAAGCAACAAAAGCAAAAATCAATAAATGGGACTACATCAAACTAAAACCTTCTGCACAGCAAAACACAATCAACAAAATGAAAAGGCAACCTACAGAATGGGAGAAAATATTTGCAAACCACATGTCTGATAAAGGTTAATATCCAAACTATATAAAGATCTCACACAACTTAATAACAAAAAAATAAACAATTCAATTGAAACACAGGAAGAACTGAATAGACATTTTTCCAAAGAAGACACCCAAATGGCCCACAAGTACACAAAAACATGTTCTCTAATCATCAGAGAAATGCAAATCAAAACCACGAGATAAGACCTCACACTTATTAGAATGGTTATCATCAAAAAGGCAAGTGATAACAAGTGTTGACGAGGATGTGGAGAAAAGGGAACACTTGTGCACTGCTGGTGGCAATGGGAATGTAAACTGTTGCTGCCACCATGGAGGACAGTAGGGATGCCTCTCAAAAAATTAAAAATATAACTACCATACGATCCAGCAATTCCACTTCTGAGTATATATTGAAAGAAAATGAAAACAGGATATCAAAAAGATACCTGCACTTCCATGTTTATTGCAGCACTATTCACAATAGCCAAGATATGGAAACCACTTAAGTTCCTGTCAGTGGATAAACAAATAAGGAAGATGGGGTGTATATATACAATGGAGTATTATTTATCCTTTAGAAAGAAGGAACTCTTGCCATTTGTGACAACATACATGGGCCTTGAGGGCATTATGCTAAGTGAGATAAGTCAGACAGTGAAAGACAAATACTTATATGTGGAATCTAAACGGAACTGAACTTGTAGAAACAGAGTACAACAGTGGATAGCAGGGATGGGGGGGGGTGAAGGGGAAGAAATGGGGAGATGTTGGTCAAAGGGTACAAACTTGAAGTTAAAGATGAATAAGTTCTGAGGATTTAATACACGGCACTGTGAATAGCATTAAAAATACTATATTACATACTTGAAAGTTGTTAAGAGAGTACACCTTAAACGTTCTCACCAGAAAAAAGAAATGGAATCACGTGACATGATGACGATACTAGCTAATGCTATGGTGGTAATCATATTGCAACATATAAGGGTATCAAATCAACATGTTTCTCACCTTAAACTTACACAGTGTTATGTCAATCGTATCTCAATAAAGCTGGATAAAATAGACAAAAGGAGCAACGATTCCAGAGAGTACAAAGGCAACAAACAACCCAAGATTAGGCAGAACAGAGCAGATGCTATGCAGGAAGAAACCAACAGCTGGGTTTCTGGAAGTCAGCAGAAAGACTGTCCAAACTTGGCACACTGACTGGTCTCACTTCAAATTCATAACCACCCACCTGAAATGCACCTTAATATTTCTGGCAGTCATACTACATTTCTCTAGTACATTTACTCTCTACTGTCATAGATGACTTTCCACAGCTCACCTCTTTTGAAACCTCTCCAGCAACTCCTTTCCTGTCCATTCTGATGACCTTGCTTCTTCCTCGTTTAAAAATATTGAAGCGATCAGAAGAAAACCTCTGTGGATTTCTACCACTGCATCTATATACCTACCAACATCTGCATGGATGTAGCATGGTTTTCCACCTGTGAACATACTCTCCATTCACCTGTCTAAAGCTAATCCCTCCACCGGAGCACTAGACCGTTTGCCTTCTCAAGGATATGGATGCAGGATTCACCCGCCCTCTTCTCTATTACCAAACTCCCCTCTCTACTGGGTCTTTTCCCTTTTCATACAAATGTGATCTTAATTCTCCCACCTTAAGGTGTATATATATATATATATATATATTTAAATTTTTTATTAGAATATGCTTGCTTTACAATGTTTTGTTAGTTTCTACTGTACAGCAAAGTGAATGAGCTATACATATACATATATTCCCTCTTTTTTGGACTTCCTTCCCATTTAGGTCACCACAGAGAACTGAGTAGAGTTCCCTGTGCTTTACAGTAGGTTCTCAGTAGTTATCTATTTTACACATAGTATCAATAGTGTATATATGTCAATCCCCATCTCCCAATTCATCCCCCTCCCTTTCCCCTTGGTATCCATACGTTTGTTCTCTATGTCTGTGTCTCTATTTCTGCTTTGCAAATCAGATCATCTATACCTTTATTTTAGATTCCACATATGTGTGTTAATATACAATATTTGTTTTTCTCTTTCTGACTTACTTCACTCTGTACGACAGTCTCTAGGCCCAGCCACATCTCTACAAATGACCCAATTTCGTTCCCTTTTACGGCTAAGTAATATTCCATTATATATATGTACCACATCTTCTTTATCCATTCATCTCTTGATGTACATTTAGGTTGCTTCTATGTCCTGGCTATTGTCCATAGTGCTGCAATGAATATTGAGGTGCATGTGTCTTTTTGAATTATGGTTTTCTCTGGGTATATGCCCAGTAGTGGGATTGCTGGGTCAAATGGTAGTTCCATTTTTAGTTTTCTAAGGAACCTCCATACTGTTCTCCATAGTGGCTGTATCAATTTACATCCCCACCAACAGGGCAAGAGGGTTCCTTTTCTCCACACCCTCTCCAGCATTTATTGTTTGTAGATTTTTTGATAATGGCCATAATGACCAGTAAGTGGTACCTCATTGTAGTTTTGATTTGCATTTCTCTAATTATTAATGATGTTGAGCGCCTTTTCGTATGCCTCTTGGCCATCTGTATGTCTTCGTTGGAGAAATGTCTATTTAGATCTTCTGCCCATTTTTTTGATTGGGTTGTTTGTTTTTTTGATATTGAGCTGCATGAGCTGTTTCTATATTTTGGAGATTAATCCCTTGTCAGTTACTTCGTTTGCAACTATTTTCTCTCATTCTGAGGGCTGTCTTTTCATCTTGTTTATGGTTTCCTTTGCTATTCAAAAGATTTTAAGTTTAATTAGGTCCCATTTGTTTATTTTTGTTTGTATTTTAATTACTCTAGGAGGTGGGTCAAAAAGAGATCTTGCTGTGATTTATGTCAAAGAGTGTTCTGCCTATGTTTTCCTCTAGGAGTTTTATAGTGTCTGGCCTTACATTTAAGTCTTTAATCCATTTTGAGTTTATTTTTGTGTATGGTGTTAGGGAGTGTTCTAATATCATTCTTTTACATGTAGCTGTCCAGTTTTCCCAGCACCACTTATTGAAGAGGCTGCCTTTTCTCCATTGTATATCCTTGCCTCCTTTGTCATGGATTAGGTGACCATAGGTGTGTGAGTTTATCTCTGGGCTTTCTATCCTGTTCCATTGATCTATATTTCTGTTTTTGTGCCAGTACCATACTGTCTTGATTACTGTAGCTCTGTAGTATAGTCTGAAGTCAGGGAGCCTGATTCCTCCAGCTCTGTTTTTCTTTCTCAAGATCGCTTTGCCTATTCAGGGTCTTTTTTGTTTCCATACAAATTGTAAAATTTTTCGTTCTAGTTCTGTAAAAAATGTCATTGGTAATTTGATAGGGATTGCATTGAATCTGTAGATTGCTTTGGGTAGTATAGTCATTTTCACAATGTTGATTCTTCCAATCCAAGAACATGGTATATCTCTCCATCTGTTTGTGTCTTCTTGGATTTCTTCCATTAGTATCTTGTAGTTTTCTGAGTACAGGTCTTTTGCCTCCTTAGGTAGGTTTACTCCTAGGTATTTTATTCTTCTTGTTGCAATGGTGAATGGAACTGTTTCCTTAATTTCTCTTTCTGATCTTTTGTTGTTAATGTATAGGAATGCAAGAGATTTCTGTATATTAATTTTGTGTCCTGTGACTTTACTAAATTCATTGATTAGCTCTAGTAGTTTCCTAGTGGCATCTTTAGGATTTTCTATGTATAGTATCATGTCATCTACAAACAGTGAAAATTTTACTTCTTCTTTTCAATTTGTATTCCTTTTATTTCTTTTTCTACTCTGATTGCCAAGGCTAGGACTCCCAAAACTATGTTGAATAATAGCGGCAAGAATGGGCATCCTTGTCTTGTTCCTGATCTTAGAGGAAATGCTTTCAGTTTTTCACCATTGAGAATGATGTTTGCTGTGGGTTTGTCATATATGGCCTCTATTATGTTATGGTAGGTTCCCTCTATGCCCACTTTCTGGAGAGTTTTTATCATAAATAAGTGTTGAATTTTGTCAAAAATTTTTTCTGCATCTATTGAGATGATTGTATGGTTTTTATCCTTCAATTTGTTAATATGGTGTATCACATTGATTGATTTGCATATACTGAAGAATCCTTGTATCCCTGGGATAAATCCCACTTGATCATGGTGTATGATCCTTTTAATGTGTTTTTGGATTCGGTTTGCTAGTATTTTGTTGAGGATTTTTGCATCTATGTTCATCAGTGATATTGGCCTTTTTTTATGATATCTTTGTCTGGTTTCAGTATTAGGGTGATGGTGGCCTCGTGGAATGAGTTTGGGAGTGTTCCTCCCTCTGCAATTTTTTGGAAGAGTTTGAGAGGGATGGGTATTAGCTCTTCTCTAAATGTTTGATAGAATTCGCCTGTGAAGCCATCTGGTCCTGGACTTTTGTTTGTTGGAAGATTTTTAATCACAGTTTCAATTTCATTACTTGTGATTGGTCTGTTCATATTTTCTATTTCGTCCTGGTTCAGCCTTGGAAGGCTGTACCTTTCTAAGAATTTGTGCATTTCTTCCATTTTATTGACATATATTTGCTTGTAGTAGTCTCTCATGATCCTTTGCATTTCTGCAGTGTCAGTTGTTACTTCTCCTTTTTCATTTCTAATTTTATTGATTTGAGTCCTCTCCCTTTTTTTCTTGATGCATCTGGCTAAAAGTTTATCAATTTTGTTTATCTTCTCAAAGAACCAATTTTTAGTTTTATTGATCTTTGCTGTTGTTTTCTTCATTTTTATTTCATTTATTTCTGCTCAGATCTTTATGATTTCCTTCCTTCTACTAACTTTGGGTTTTCTTTGTTCTTCTTTCTCTAGTTGCTTTAGGTGTAAGGTTAGATTGTTTATTTGAGATTTTTCTTGTTTCTTGAGGTAGGATTTTATTGCTATAAACTTCCCTCTTTGAACTGCTTTTGCTGCATCCCATAGGTTTTGGGTCGTCAAGTTTTCCTTGTCATTTGTTTCTAGGTATTTATTTCCTCTTTGATACCTTCAGTGATCTCTTGGTTATTTAGTAGTGTACTGTTTAGCCTCCATGTGTTTGTATTTTTTACAGTTCTTTTCCTGTAATTGATATCTAGTCTCACAGCATTGTGGTCAGAAAAGATACTTGATACAATTTCATTTTTCTTAAATTTACCAAGGCTTGATTTGTGACCCAAGATATGATCTGTCCTGGAGAATGTTCTGTGTGCACTTGAGGAGAAAGTGTATTCTTCCGCTTTGGGTTGGAATGTCCTCTTATAAATATCAATTAAATCTATCTGGTCTATTTTGTCATTTAAAGTTTGTGTTTCCTTATTAATTTTCTGTCTGGATGATCTATCCATTGGTGTAAGTGGAATGTTAAAGTCCCCCACTATTATTTCACTACTGTCAATTTCCCCTTTTATGGCTGTTAGCATTTGCCTTATGTATTGAGGTGCTCCTATGTAGGGTGCATAAATATTCCCTACTGTTATACTTCTTCTTGGATTGATCCCTTGATCATTTCGTAGTGTCCTTCCTTGTCTCTTGTAATAGTCATATATATATAGGGGGGGGGGGAGAGAGAGAGAGGGAGAGAGGGAGAGAGAGAGAGACAGGGAGAGAGGGAGAGAGAGGGAGAGAGGGAGAGGGAGGGAGAGAGAGAGGGGGAGAGAGAGAACAAAGAATCCTCAGAGATCACCTAGGTCAATGGTTCTCAAACCTGAGTCAACATTAGAATCCCCTTGGGGAGCTTTAATAAGAATCCCAAGACCAGGTCTCCTGCTCCTCCAGAGATTCTGATTTCCTTGGTCTGAGGCATGACCTGGGCATCAGTATTTTGTGCATTTCCTGTGATTCTAATGTGCATCCGAAGTTAATAAGCAGTGATTTAACCTAGATTTATCATTAAATGAAGTAATGAAAGTTGAGGGAGGTGAAGCAGCCCATGCCAATCCAGACAAATAATCAGTGGTGGAGCCAAGACGAAAATCCAGCAAAGCTGATCCCCAGTCCACCGCTCTTTCGACAACATCAGGCAATATGTCATACACACAAATGTAATCTTTGGCAAAGAAGTATGAACGCCACCGTAAGTAATGAACTTGCTCATTGTTCACCTCCACGGAGGATGTTGGCCTTTTAGTCTTCAGTCACAATAGGAGAGCTTAAAACTAGGATGCTGAGAAGCTGAGTGTAACAGGGAATGTGAAGAAACCCCTGCCATGGTACCCACAGCAGATGTTTCAGAAGTTTCGGGATGGTGAGGGACCCAGGGGAGAATGCCAAGGAGCAGCATGAGGTGCGGTGTGATAAATGGACCTGTCTTTTTCCCATTACAGGAACATAGCAAGTTTCAAGGAGCGAATCAGAAACCTAGAATGATTAATTGTGTGGTCTACAATGAGCCCTGTTGTGTTTGTCTATGAATTCCTTTGCTCTGCAGATCAGACACACCAGGTGCAGAGAAACACCTGGCTATGATGAACCCTCTGAATTTCCTAGTAACCCAGTCCAGAAAAGGTCAACAGGGGTTTTGTTTACAGGTGAACAGTAGGAAGGGAATCAAAGCTGATGAGAAAATTGATGTGGTGGAATAAGAACAAAAGCATCCCTTTAACATCAAGCCAAGCTGCTGTCATACCTCTGGCTTTCTCTCCTCTTTTTCTAGACCTACTTGGCATCAATGAGAAACAAAATACTTTAAGGAAGTCATAACTTCAATCTTATGTATCCCACCCACTGATTCAGCTGACCTGGCAGTCACCTTTGCATTCTCCATAAGGAAGTTTCAGCTAAGCATCAGCGGTGGAGAGCATAGCAGTTGAGCTCATGGGTTTCTGGGTCCAAATCCTGTATTTTACTATCCATATAACATTGCACAAGTCACCTAAAGTTTCTGGGCTTCTCGACATTCCCTACCTATAAAATAAGGCTAATAATACCCACCCTAGGAGTCTTGTGATGATTGTATGAGACATGGGTGTAAGGTGCCTGAAACAATCAATAAATGATAGGCATTGTTGTTAAACAAGATAGCAAGGAAGATTTCTGTTATTTCTCTTTAAACTGTTACAAGCATTTTAACAATACTGTTTGCATACCAAATGAATATGTCGATTATACATCGTTGTTGCTCCTTCCCTAAAGCTGATGAAGTACACTAATATTTAATTAGCTAATTTTGAACTGTGGAGGCAACATGACTTGGTAGAAAGTTCTAGATTCAAATACCAGCTCTATTGTTTACTAATTGTGAATCTTGGACAAGTTGTTTAATTTCTCTATGCCTCATCTGTTTTTTAAAAAGTGAGAAGGAAAATACCTCATTTTCAGGGTTGTTGTGAGAATTAACTGAGATAATGCAAACATCTAGTACATAATAGGTATCTATAATAAGGGATAATTGACAAGACAGCACATATAACCTCTCTGGTAATAAAACTGCTCTCCATTTTTAATGTTCCTAATTGTCTTCACTAATTCATAACAGCATTTCTCCCAGTTAGTTTGAATTTGTTATGTTTTGTCATAGGTTTAATTCCAAGTAAAGCTAGATGACAAGCGACCACTTCAGAATGGTTTTTGGAGAGGGTATTATCTAAAACAGATTTATGTAGACGCAACTCTTTAAAAAATATCCAAGAGAAAAAAATTTAAACCTGTTTTAGTCAACCACAAACCTTTACAGAGGGGAAGAAGCTTTTACATTTATCTTCTCTATGGGTAAACAATTTGGTTTAGCTTAATTGAAATCAAGGAGAAAAAAAGAAAAGAACACAGATCTATGTGAAACAGAGTATATCTATGACAAATGTTTCCAAATATGTGGTAAGAAGATTGGTACGTTAAATATCTCTAGCTTGTCTTGTTTCTAAAAAGCCAAGGCAGTTAAATTAGTCTGATTTATTTCCTAAAGTGGTCATTTGGATTATGTTACCAATAATGGAACATCAGTATCTCTAGAAGCAAAAGATTCGAAATACATAAAGACATTTTTATGGTCTGCCAAGCCTATTTCTAAAATACTCTAAATCTGATACTGCCTTAGCCTGGGTTCCCTGGGAGTAGACACTGAGACAAAGATTCATGGGAAACGGTTAAAGAAGTGCTCCCAGAAAAAGAACTGGTAAGGGAGAGATGAGCTGGACAGAGCAGAGAAAGACAAGCAAGGCTTTTCCCATGGAGGGTAGCCTGGGCCCGATCCTGCAGAGAACTCTGGAGGGTTAATTACACCTCCGAGTGGTCCCACCTGGAAGAGAGGTGGAGCTGTCCTCCTGCCATGCCTGTCAGCCATTGGCCAGGGCCATCCCGGGAGATGAGACATAAGCTCCCAGACACATCCGGCTCTCTAGAGCAATCCGCCAAGAAGGATCGCAGGTTCTGACCCTTGCAAGTAAAAGCACAAGGACGCTGGGGAAAAGGCACCCGGAAACAGGAAAAGGTAACCTTCCATAGAGCAGGGAGGGGATGAGAGAAAAAAAATAAAGTCAGAAACAGTTAGCTTTCCTCTCAATTTTTCCAAAGTAATTTTTTTCTTTCATTATACCCCAGCTTTTCTATTATCAATGTAACAAACAAAAAACATAGACACGGTTGAGGCATACATTATCCCCTATAAGTAGTGTTGTATCAATCCAACCTAGATAGGTAGATTTAGCAGGAAACAAGCTAGTGTGTTTAGATCAAAAATTTTTTTTTGTATTATACACTCAGTTAATTCAACATGTGCATATAGGTCACTGAATATGAGGGAATTGCTATAATTTATTTATACTTGTGAGACAGCAAAAATTTACAAGTATAATAGCAATCCCTTATATTAATATCCTATACACACACTTTTAAGAACACCCATATGGTTTTTGCAAATCTTTCTGCCAATGTTATTTTGTTTTGATTCTATTTATTAAAATGTAATTTCATGCCTGTTGAAGCTAAAAGTAATAAAATTGAGTGTACATTTTGTACGTCTTTTTAATTTCATTTTTCCAGTTATTCATTTTTATTTTGTTTGATGATATTGTCAGCCCACGACAGCCTGAAAATTTTAACAAACTTGGTCCAGCACAACGGCTAGTTTGAGAATCACTGCTGGACCCCAGTCTGCTTCCCCGATGCCTGGGGGAATGAGCTCAGCCCCAGAGGAGGAGGCAGAGCTGGGAGGAAAAGGCGAGGAAGAGACACACCCACATTTATAATAATGATACCATAATCAAAACAGCTCTGTCTGAAACAGGGTAACAAACGATTCGAGATAGGATATGAAGTCAGCTTCATAAATTATGAAAGCTAAGTCAAGATTGCATTGGTTCTGAAATGATTTGAACAAGTTTTTCCTCAAGACTGAAACTAAAAGCAAAGATGCAAAAGTAGGGGTGCCATCTTGTGGAGAGAGCAACCAACACCAGGGCCAGCTGTGCCCTCATCCTCCTCACCCCCTAAAGCCAGCCTTTCCCCCTTCAGGGCCTCATAGTCTTTTTTAGAACCCCTTTCTTTCAAACACAGGACTCCAGAATAAGAACAACGCCCATGCCTGCCCCACTTTCCTTCCCAGCAGAGCGGCGTGTGGTGAGATGGCCTTTGAGTCGGCCTCTTTAATCATGGGACATAAAGATTCCACCTACTCGTGGCTGGAGGGAGCCCCTCTGCGGACCAAAACCCTTTGTCCCTGCCTCCCCCCCTGCCCCCCCACTGTTTTTTCCCATCTTTCACCTGTCACAGAAAGCCGATGAAGCAGGCAGAAACCTGGGAGCCAGCGCAGGATTAGCTTCACTGTGTGCAACAAAGGGGTGGCATGTGGGGAGAGCTTTGACGTCACGTGCTGCCACCAACAGTACTGTTTTCAGGAAACGATGGTTGTGAGGGATTTAAGAAGTCATCTGTCACTTGCTTGCCAGCGACACCACACAACGCAGGCTACACCTAAGAATGGCAATCCCATTTCAATGCTTTTTTTTTCCAACCATTACCTGAGATTTAACTTAATATGTAACCATCTATATGCAGAAATGTCCTTATATTGGAACATCTATGTTTCAACCTCTGCTGTCTGTAAGCAGTAGACATGAAGAGAAAAATATATAAAGAGAGGTGATCTCCTTTTCTTTTACTTTTTCCTGGATTTCTAATTTTTCTAAAGTTTTACTCATAATTTAAGACCATTTACAATATACCCCTGTAAGACCTTGGGATGTGAAGGACAGAAATACAACTCAAATACCCTGGGAATAAGGGGGAAGAAAAAAAAGGAAATGGGTTGATTCACACAACTTGACTTCTAGGTGGGCTTCAGGCATGGCTGGATCCAGGGTCTTAAACAATGCCACTGGGTATGTCTTTCTATCTCTCAGCTACACTTCCTTTTACATGAGTCTTTGTTTTGAATACAGGCTGTCTCCATATGGCTGGGGTAAGGACAATCAGCAGTGGAGGATTCACATCTCTATCCCCAGCATCTTGACCTCAAAAAGTACAAAATACTCTTCTACGGTCACTCAAACAGAGCAGTCTCAGAGAAAACTACCCTGGCCCCACTTGTGTTATATGTCAGCCTCTAGCACCACAAAAGAACTATACAGGGTAGAAGAAGGGTGGTTCAGGAAGGAAAAGACCTATAATTTGGGGTAGGACACTGAGCACCCTCTACTATGTGCCTGGATTAGTCTAAGAGAATTGTTTCCTATTCCTGCATTTTTGGCCCCAGTCTCTATATCCAGGGACCAGGTTTGTCAATGCAAGGTCACACTGGCACCCGTGGTGACCCACAGATCTCCAACTGAGCAGCAACATGACAAACATAAGTTAAAAAGACCCTGCCAACTTGAAATACACAGTGATCAGATGGAGCATTCCTTCTAGAGTGTTCTTCTACATGAAGAGCATTTTAGAAAGAGGGAACAGCAAGTGCAAAGGCCCCGAGGCTGAAACAGGGATACCATTGTATAGATGAAGTTGGGTCACAGAGGCTCCTGAGAGCCTCTATGATAAGGAGTCTGGCTCTTATTATTCCAATGAAGCCATTGGAAGGTTTAATGCAGAAACGTGCCATGTTATATTTATGGCTTACATGTTGTGGGAAACACCGTCAGATGTTTTTGAGAAGAGTAAATAAAGAAGCATGCCTTCCTGGCCAGCCAAAAAAAAAAAAAAAAGACCTTGCCAAAATTCTCTGGAGAAAAGCAGGGATTAGATGAGCCAAAATATCCCATCTAATGGTAGTACAGGGTATAGTCCAAAGGAAAGCAGAGACTCTGACTGTTTTTTATCACACACTTCATGATTTATCTCAAACATTGCAGAGATGAAAAATAAGGAAGTTTTCATATTTTATGGGGAAAAAAAATCTATGGAATACATAACAATGATAAAAAGATCCCAGAATAAATTTTCCTCTAGCCCTAGATCTGTTCTCATCTTACTGTATACCCTTAAGCAAATAATTTAGACTTTCTGGTTTAAAAAAAAAGATATGAGAGGGAAAATAAGAAACATCTGTGGGCAAAATTCTTTCTGTATCAGGATGTCAAAAGGGATTTTTGTGGTTGTTGTTCTTATATTGTAAATAAGCCCCAAAGCTGAGTACTCAAAACTGCAAGCGTCTCACATTTTGAAGAAGGTGTTCGGCTATTGGGATCAACTATGCCTACGGGGCTTTCTGTGATGCCCTGGGACAGACGCATCCATCACTACCCACAACCACTACCCCATCTCATCACAGGGCTGCAGGGGGAGGCAAGCAAACCCAGTGGAGGGTATGGGCTTGTGGTGATCTGTTACTTCTTCCACTGATCACACAAGGGAAGCACCAAGAAATGTTTGCAAAGGTCGGGTCCAGCCCCGTCCCACCCGCATTCTCTGTTCCCTCCCAGGGTGCAGAAGAGCATTTCCTAAATTTTACGCAAAGGAGCCGAGGGGCTTGGGGAGGGGCGCAGCAGGAGTCTTAGGTCCACCTTGGGTGGCACTGGGCCAAGTGTGTATAGTCCATTAACATAAAGAGTTGCTACTAAACTCACAATTGTTTGTTGTCTTGCAATGGTGACTAGGCAAATTATTAGTGGAACAGTGATTCCCCATATCAAGCCACCTATATGCACACTTGTATATGTGCACTTGTCTATATCTATTAAAAAAATCTGAGAAGAGGTATGACAAGTGCATCCCAAAAGGACACTGACGGCCCTCCAGAGGGGTTCCCTGGTGATAGCAGAGGCCAGGGTGAAGCTGGCAACCTCCTCAAGGAAATCCTTAAACCCGATGATCACCATGACAACAGTATTAGAACTGTTTGTACCACCTGAGCCAGAGTCCCCTGGGACCAGGATCCCTTCCACTGGCATCTCAGCAGTCACCTGAAGGGAGTTCTACTTCCCCACCCCTCCTCTCTGTCCCTGAGCAGATGAGCCAGCACCACAGAGCCAGGCCATGCCTCTCCATCCTTCCCAAGCAGCCAGGATCACAGCACCGGCCCATGCTGAAAGCAGAAGGAAACCAGCTTGAAAGTGAGATCCATGAACAGGGCTAGAAGCTGTGGTACAAGAGCCAGAAGAGTCAGAGTGATGGAGGTGAGTGTGCTGCCTGAAGCAGCAGGGCTGGACTGAGCCCAGGTGAAGAAGCTGGACCCTAAATGGAGTCAGAGCATGGTAAAGAAATTTCTGAAGCAATCCTCATGGTGGCACCTGCAGTTTGGCATCTTTTTTGGCCAGTGGCAATCCTCTTTGTATAGAGAGGAAGTATAGAAAGAAGACTGGTCCCTGGCCCAGCATGCCAGGAGTTAATGCTGGCTAGCTGTGTGTTCTTGGGCAAGTTGCCCAACGTCTCTGAGCCTCAGATTCCTCATCATAAAATGGAGACTATAATAGTACCTAACTCAGAAGACTACTGTGAGAATTAAGTCAGTCAAAATATTTAGAACCATTACTGGCACACAGGAAGACTATGTTAGCACCAACTGTTATTATCTGTTACCCAGAGTCCTTACTCTCATCCCTAAAAGAATATGATGATTTCTAGAATAGAGTGTGTTGATGATGACAAACTTCTCAAATAAATAGAATACAGGTAGGTCTCTGCAGCAGAAGAAACTCAAATCCCCGAAGGACTGAATGACTATTTTGCTATATTCCTACTCTATTAAATACACAGTTTGGTCTGACTTTTTCCAGGATAAATTAGTAAAACTCCAGTTCAGGTTAGAATATATTTTTGAAGTATTTCAAGATTCTATAAGACAGAAAATAATGCACCATCTGTATTATCTGGTTTCTTGTCACACACACACACACACACACACACACAAACGAATGTCTTTCCCTTAGCATTTAAGAAAATGAACAGAACTGAATCAAAAGGACCGCTCTTGCCTACTACACCACTCTCCACACAAGAGCCAGCATGATCTTTTAAAACAGAAATTAGATCTTATCATCTCCCTCCACAGTGCAATCCAAACTCCCTTCTTTGACCTGCCAGGCCTTACCCTATCTTCCCTCAAGCCTGCCAAGTTCCTTCCCTCCTCAGATTATTAGACCTGCTGTTCCCTTTGCCTGAACACTTTCCTCTATGGCCTACTCCTACCCCTCATTCAGGACACGACTCAGATGCCACCTCCTCAGAGAGCCTTGCAGGATGACCCTTTTCAAAATAGTGCCCCCATTTCTCTCATCACTGCACCCCATGACCTGACTTTATAGCACTTACCCAGCAACTCTATCACTTTTTTGTTTAATTTCTGCCTCACTAGCATATAAACTCCCACCAGAGTAGAACTCGGTGTACCTTATCTACTGCTAAATGTCCAGTGCCAGAAAAATACCCAGCACAGAGAAAGGAACACAGAAATCTTTATCAAAGGAAGGAAAGAAGGAATGGTGAGGAATTCACTTTCTGTCAAGACAGTCCATTCATTCCATCCCTCAGCTGAAAACTGCCTGATTTTTCACACATTGTATCCTAGTGCTCCCAGCTCTGGAGCAAAATATGGAACACATCTCCCCTCATTTGGACATGATAAATATTTGTTGGATGGATGGATGGACGGACAGATGGATTTTGGTCTCAGTCTGTGCTATATCAGAATCCTTACACACTGTTAAGTGATTTTTTTTTTGCTGTGTTGGGTCTTTGTTTCTACGCGAGGGCTTTCTCTAGTTGTGGCAAGTGGGGGCCACTCTTCATCGCGGTGCGTGGCCCTCTCACTGTCGCGGCCTCTCTTGTTGCGGAGCACAAGCTCCAGACGCGCAGGCTCAGTAGTTGTGGCTCACGGGCCTAGTTGCTCCGCGGCATGTGGGATCTTCCCGGACCAGGGCTCGAACCCGTGTCCCCTGCATTGGCAGGCAGATTCTCAACCACTGCGCCACCAGGGAAGCCCTACAATTCTTTTCCTTCTTTTGCTCTTCATCTGTCATCTCTTTGTGTCATCATTTGTCAATTAAAAGACGTATATTTCAGGTGATCACTTAATATTTTCTTGGCTAGAAGTCTCCATCAATGTCAGTCCTTAGAGAAACATACTTGAATATTTTCTAGGTATAGAAAACTGTTACCATGATGCCCTCTCCCCACAAGTCTACAATATATTTCACTTGTATCAAGTGAGCTTTCCAACTTCATCTCCCAAGCAGTAAAATCGCACACTTTCTGCACAGTATCCAGTCATTGCCCTTGGCAGTTGCAGCAAACAGCCCTTACTTCAACCCCTTTCTTCTTGTCAGATAAGGTGTCTTACCTTCCCCCAAACTGGCACCCTCCCACTCCTTACGCACAACCCCCATCCTCTGGCCCTTTCCTTGTCTCGCCGTCATTTTTCTTCACAGCGCATCATAAATGTCAAGTCCTCATCTTCTCTCACAGGTTCCACCCACTTCAGAGGTGGCATCAGCAACTTCCAGAGTGATCAGAGCTTTGCATCTTAACTTCATCCATCAAAAGCCTATCCGCACACCCCAGCTCTGTGGAATGATTCGCAGTCATTTTGGTTTTACAAGAAAACTAACCATGTAGAGTTTTTGAGGTGAGATGAAAGAAGAAAGAAAAATGGTTGCAGACTCAGTCCTGAAGTCTAATCAAGAGAGGTAAGGAACTCCTGCCAGAGAGGATTTGACATTGCTCAGTGACTTTCCAGATGGAGGACACTGCTCAAGGTTGACACTCTTTACCCAAGAAAGTCAACAGTGCCTCAGAACTCAGGGCTGTACTTGAACTATGGCCCCTGCACTGTGCTCTCTCTCTGCACCTCCCAGACATACCCCTGTTATACACACACTCACGGGCACACACACATACACACATCTTGCTCACTTTCTAGCCCCTCTAATCCTCAGCAAAATATCTGGTCCATCATAATAATGGGGAACATTTTTCATGTATCAGACCCTGTGCTAAGCATTTCACAAAAAAAGATCTTATTTAACCCTTCCAACCACACTAGGAGTATAACTGTTATTTTCTCCATTTTACAGAAGAGGATTCTTTCACAGGTTTACCTCTCTTATTTATTCCTCTTATTTAATCTGCGTTTATAAGAAGCTGTTATTGACCACACTTTTTAGAAGGAAACTAAGGAACAGAGAAATTGAATAACTGAATAATCAAGGCCACCATCTGGTAAGTGTTGTAGGATGGATTCAAAACCAGGACTCTCTAACTCTGCCACCCATGCTTTTTTTTTTTCTTTTCTTTTTTATTGGAGTATAATTGCTTTACAATGTTGTGTTAGTTTCTGCTGTACAATGAAGTGAATCAGCTATATGCATACCTATATCCCCTCCCTCTTGGACCTCCCTCCCACCCCAGCCCCCCATCCCACCCATCTAGGTCATCACAGAGCACCAAGCTGAGCTTCCTGTGCTTTATAGCACGTTCCCACTGTTATCTATTTTACACATGGTAGTGTATTTATGGCAATACTAATCTCCCAATTCGTCCCACCTTCCCCTTCCCCCTCTGTGTCCACATGTCCGTTCTCTACGTCTGTGTCTCTATTCCTGCCTGGAAGTAGGTTCATCTGTACCATTTTCTAGATTCCACATATATGCATTAATATATGATATTTGTTTTTCTCTTTCTGACTTACTTCACTCTGTATGACAGTCTCTAGATTCATCCACGTCTCTACAAATGACCCAATTTCGTTGCTTTTTATGGCGGAGTAATATTCCATTGTATATATGTACCACAACTTCTTTATCCGTTCATCTGTCATTGGACATTTAGGTTGTTTCCATGTCTTGGCTATTGTAAATAGTGCTGAAATGAACATTGGGGTACATGTGTCCTTTTGAATTATGGTTTTCTCAGGGTATATGCCCAGTAGTGGGATTGCTGAATCATATGGTAGTTCTATTTTTAGTTTTTTAAGGAACCTCCATACTGTTCTCCACAGTGGCTGTATCAATTTATATTCCCATGAACAGTGCAAAAGGGTGCCCTTTTCTCCACACCCTCTCCAGCATTTATTGTTTGTAGGTTTTATGATGATGGCCATTCTGACCAGTGTGAGGTGATACCTCATTGTAGTTTTAATTTGCATTTCTCTGATAATTAGTGATGTTGAGCATCTTTTCATGTGCCTCTTGGCCATCTGTATGTCTTCTTTGGAGAGATGTCTAGGTCTTCTTGCCATTTTTTGATTGGGTGGTTTGTTTTTTTGATATTGAGCTCCATGAGCTGTCTGTATATTTTGGAGATTAATTCTTTGTCCCTTGCTTCGTTTGCAAATAGTTTCTCCCATTCTGAGGGCTGTCTTTTCGTCTTGTTCATGGTTTCCTTTGTTGTGCAAAAGCTTTTAAGTTTAATTAGGTCCCATTTGTTTATTTTTGTTTGTATTTTCATTACTCTAGGAGGTGGGTCAAAAAAGATCTTGCTGTGGTTTATGTCAAAGAGTGTTTTTCCTATGTTTTCCTCTAAGAGTTTTATAGTGTCTGGGCTTTTTCTTTTATAAGCTGCCTGCTTCCCCAAAGTAACCTGCCATAAAACATCCAAAACCATACAATTTAATGATCAAAAATACATTTTACCAAAAAGAGAAGTAGATGTACACGGATAGCTGGGATGAGTTAGCTGCTACAATTGAGTATTAATTTAACTGCCAGCTAGAACAAAAATCATCAGCACTGGCCTAGTCCTCTGGGTGAGGCAGCGTACAATCCAGCAGATTCAGTTTTTATATACCTAAGAATAAATGTGCAATGCCCTGTCCTGATGTGTTAGGAGGGATATATTTACTTTAAGCACGTGTAAAGTTGTCAGAACTAATATACGCACAGCATATAAGCATGATTACAAGAATTTACCCTTAGCGCAGGGTGCCTCCGTCCTGCAGAGCCTGACATGGGTCGAATAGTGGAGAGAGAAAGAGGTCATAATGGGGAAATGAAGGAAAAAGTATGAACATTGGCTAAGGCATTCTGCCACCTCCTCTCACCCACTCAACAGCCCTGTGAACGGGGATTAACAGTCACCATTCTACTGTTGAGAGTGCTAAAAGCCAAATAAGAACTAGAGGAATAAGATTTGAGACTAGATCTGTGGCCCCATTTCTTTTCTTTTCTTTTTTTAACATCTTTATTGGAGTATAATTGCTTTACAATGGTGTGTTAGTTTCTGCTGTATAACAAAGTGAATCAGTTATACGTATACATATATCCCCATATCTCTTCCCTCTTGCGTCTCCCTCCCACCCTCCCTATCCCACCCTTCTAGGTGGTCACAAAGCACCAAGCTGATCTCCCTGTGCTATGCAGCTGCTTCCCACTAGCTATCTATTTTACATTTGGTCGTGTATATATGTCCATGCCACTCTCTCACTTCGTCCCAGCTTACCCTTCCCCCTCCCCGTGTCCTCAAGTCCATTCTCTACGTCTGCATCTTTATTCCTTTCCTGCCCCTCGGTTCTTCAGAACCATTTTCTTTTTTTTTAGATTCCATACATATGTGTTAGCATACGGTATTTGTTTTTCTCTTTCTGACTTACTTCACTCTGTATGACAGACTCTAGGTCCATCCACCTCACTACAAATAACTCAATTTCATTTCTTTTTATTGTGGCCCCATTTCTTTAGAGTGAAAAGATGGGTGTCTCATCCCAGTCCCAACCCTTGCTGGTTGAGTGACCTGGGGTAAGCTCTCTTGACACCTGACTCACCACCTATCACTGGGTAAAAGGACTCACTGGGTTGGTGGGAGAGTGAAGATGAAATAATGGGGAGAAAATCTCTTTGTAAAAGATTAGAGCACTTCATAAGTTTGAGCTTCACTACTTCTGATTCAACTTTCACAGCTTAGTGCCAAGTCCTTTCCTCAGGAACACTCTCCCAAACCTTCTTGACAAGACTGGATCCCCAAAGTCTACCTTCTCCTGTGTGTGCCTTATGAGAGCCCCAGTCTGACATTTATGCGCTGATTGGCTGGTCTGCCTGCCCTTCCAGTCTGTAGCTCCATGCAGGTTAAGACCCACCTGGTTTTGCCCAGCATTATCCTAGCTACCATGTCCAGTGCTCAGTAGGCACGAAATAAATACGTGTGCATTAAATGCATCAGTATATTAGTATTAAGGTAAAAGTCTACATTTAATCATCTTAAAGTATACAATTATAATTTATAAAATTTGTAATTTTATAGAATTACAAAAAGAAAAATTACACCCTATTAATTTCCTAGAAGCCACACTTCTAATCATCCTTACCATCCAGAACCTCGAGGTTAACAAGGAAAAAATGTCTTCTGTGTGGAAATGACTGGCATAAAGTCCACACACTTGACTCCTGAGGAGAGGTGGCTCCACCCTCAAGCCATCATTCTGACAATCGGACATAAAAGAAGGCAGGGGGTGACAGCGGCTGGGACACCTGACAGCTGGTGAAATGACAGCCGACAGTGGCAGGAGGAGACAGAGTGTGACGTGCACGTGGGCTCTCCAGCAAAGCGGTCCAGAGACATTTAACGCGGGGGCCACCAGCCCACACACCTCCAGCGTCCCCTGGAGACACCCAATCACCACACAGGACGATGGCTGATGGTCAAGGGAGGGCACTGAGTCTTCAATAAAGGGAAATTAGGTCTGAGACACTCAGTGTAGAAAGAAAGGGGCACGGTCAGAGATCCCAGCAATGTCTGTGGCTGCTAGAGGGAGAAGGAATATGGTTTCAGCTGTAAAAAAACTTCCCAGAAGCGGAAAATGTATAGGTCATCTTATGACTGCTTTGCAGAACTGAGGTGTTGGTGAGTACATGCTTTTGCTCAGGCATAGGGTAGGACCAGTTATTTGTGTTTACACCTCCTCTCTCAGATGTCTTTACACCTCCTACTAAGGTCTTACAAGTGATTCCCCAAAGCAAACCTCAGAGCATCACAATAGTTTCTTATATAAGTGACCTAAGTAAGACAGAATTCAGTCCTCATCTCTCCTTACTAGCTGGGAAAGCATGGAGCCTAATTTCAACTTACAATGCAGTGGGCGAGGGGGCCCAGGTGGTATCGAGGGCAGAGAAGAGGGGCAGGGTAGTAAAGATGAAACTATGATCATTTGCAGATTTAAACAGAGAAAAGTTCTTAATTGGCACAAGGCAAGAAAGTCTCAGTAAAAGCCAAGACGGAAGAGAGGTTTGCTCTCATGGCTAGAATTCATGCATTCATTCATCTAGTTGGCTTACTAGCTGTCTAACCTTAGGCAACTCACTTAACTACTCTGCACTTAGTTCCTACATCTGTAATCTGGGAAAATGATAGTGTCCACCTCACAGGATTAGAGGAGGACTAAACAGCCCATATACGTAAAGAAGGGTAGTGGACTATAGGAAGAGCTATTTGAGCACAAGCTATTGGTACTGTTAGTATCATTATTGTTGCTAATACGCACCTGCTCTGTGTTGTGTACTAAGCTCTGCACGGCAGCTAGGGCAAGGAAGAAGACAGATGATAAACAAACAAAACCAATAATTATAGCTTTAGATAAGGGAGAAAATAAATAGAAAATGGTCTGAGAGGATGACCTTAGCCGGAATAATGGGGAAAAGTATCTCTAAGGAGTTAATATTTAAGATGAGACATCATTTGTTGTAAGACCGGGACGAAACTTGCTCCAGGCATAAGAAACAGTAAGTGCAAAGACTAAAGAACAGAAAGGTTGGGACAGGGCATGTTCAAAGAACGTTTAGGAGACCTAATGCGACTGGAGCCGAGTAAGCCAAAGGAAGAACAAAGTCCAAAAAGGTTGGAGAGTAGGCAAAGGAGAGTAGAATGACAGCCTGAAACTACAGACTTCATCCCAATACAGACGTATCTCAGTTAAAAGTCACATGCCCTTAGGCACATACCTGGGAGGATGAACAGGGCTCTCTCTCTCTCTCCTCATTTTACATATCTATGAACACGCATAATACAGGACCATGCCCAGGAATAATCATCATCCTATAAACCTTCTCTCCAAGTATCCTAAATAAATAACGCGCTCCTAAAGCTAAGTAGATACTTATGACCAATTTGTAACTATCGTATTAAATTCTGATAAGGAGAAGAGGTTCAGGGAAAGAACCAACATTAATCCAGCCCCTTCTAAGCATCAAGCACTATTCCAGACACTCAACAAGTATGTTAAATCCCTTCATTCTCACAGCAGCTATATGAACAAGCTATCCCCATTTCACAGGAAAAGATACTGAGCTTAATACCAGAGATGTTAAGTAACTTGCCCAAGGTGGCCCAGCTAAATGGCAGAACTTAGATTTGAGCCTAGATCTCTCTGGCTCCACCATGCATTCCACCTATTCACTCAATATTAAGCACTTCTCATGACAGATTTTATTTAGTTCAGTCCCATTTCCCTTTGACATTTGACTTTTTACCTTTCTGGTGACCAGGAGCATAGCAGCTAAGAGCCAAGACAGTGGCAGCCCCAGTGGAGAACGGCTGATGTGAAATTCATTTGCCGTAAGTGATAAAAGAGACCATGAAGAAGATCCGTATGAGCTACTCTACTCGGGACTTCTTTAAGAATAAATGTTTTACGATGAAAAGAGAAGTTTAGAGCTTTTGAGCATCCCACAGATAGAAAACTAATTTGCCTTATCAATTTTGTCCACTGTGCTTGATCCTTGGGATAATCTGTGAGCCACTGTATCAGCCTCACTTATATTGTAGTCTTTTATCATATGGATGCAAGACATATTTCTTGCTGTCAAAACTAATCAAAGCATCTAAAGAAACCAAAGCAACCTTATTTACTTCCTCAGAGATCACAGCAAATGTCCTACTGGTATTTTTTTTTTTTTAAATATTAAGTTGACTTTTTTTTTTTTTTGGCTGCACATCAGGGCACTTAAATTAAGAACAGTATATCTTCATTTCAAATGTCAGTTGATATCCCTTAAATGTTTGCTTTTTAAAAAAAAATGAATTCAAGTCTAAAGCTGGCAATAAAGGACACTGTATTATTAATAATTTAAATCAAAGTTTAATGCTTTTGACATCACAAAGACACAGATCCCATGTTGTAATAACCTTTGGCAAATGGATGGTGAACTAAACATAAGCTTCCAAGACTGCTAATCCTGAAAGGTATGATACAGATGAGAGTAGTTAAATACAGTGATTATTGATATATACTCTCATTCCAATATAGGGGAGGGATAGAGGTTGTTTAATTTTAATGTCCCCAGAGGTTGACTTTGCTCCTAACATTTATAAAATATTGAAAGACAAGAAATGGTACAGATGTGAATTTCGCAGTTGGTTTTTTTCAGTTGCCCTTGAAAGCAGCTGCCATAAATCTTGGATGAAGCCAATAAGGCTGATGATTTTGATCTTCAATTCATTCTTTTCTATCCTTCAAAAGGTAAATGATCCTGATGGAATTAGAGCCGAGCAGAATGGCTTTCTTCTGTGATCTGCATAGCCAATGATGCGCTCTGCCATCATTAGCAAAGTGGAGCCAGTTCCCTCGTGAGGTTGGGCCTGTGCACTCGGGCTTGAAGGCATTTTTTGAGGGAGAAAGACACTTAAACATTGAGCTGAGAAGCTTTCCATTACCCCCCTCCCCCCTTCCTCTGACTTCTCCCTTCCGTGTCGTCTCAGCAGAAAGCCAAAGTGTGAGCTGAATGTATGAGAATCAAGCACAAAACTCAGCCACCAATTCCTGGGTTGGTATTTGAAAAAGTCTCAGCCAAAGATTTTTCAGTCTGACTCTGAAAAGAGCACTGCCAAAGTTGTAGGAGAAGCAGGATTTAAGGCAGTCCATGGCTTCCCTTACAGAAAATTCTGGGGTGTCTCCCACTGAAACATGTAAATTGGACGAACCCTTTTCTAACCCTATGGTAAAACAATGTCATTTTCCTAAGTCCCACTCAGCCATACGGAAGACAGTATATCCTGTCATTAGGGACGGCAATAAATGTATCTGTGTGGGTTTGCAACTCTGCTTCAGACCGCAAGGCAATCCCAGTTAAAACAACCACAGAGAGAATCATCTATCTTCATAAATTCAGCTGCAAAGAGAAATTCATCATGTTTACTGTCTTTAAGAAAAGAGCGAGTCTTGTAATAAAATGTTCTCTCGTCCAGATTCTTTGTATTTATAGGGTCCTTTTCTTTCTGCTTTTCACAGAGCCTGGCACATTCTAAACCACGGGCTGTACCTTCATTAACATAACATAATAAATAAGTTATGGGTCTTGAAATGAAGAACGTGCTTGGAGAGAATGAGGGAGGGGCGTCCCTTCGCTGGTAAGTGATATCCTCAAAGAGCTTCCAGCATAAGAATTTGCAGAGCTGAGCATTTTGAACCAAAATGCAAAAAAAGACAAAGGGCCTTTGTGAAGATAGACCCCACCTTTTCCTCCTTCCTCACCCCAAAATCACAGAGCATTTTTGTGGGAATTTGTTCCTTCACTCGGCAAACACTTATTAAGCACTACTATGTGCCAGGCATTGCTAAAATAACAATATAAAAGTAGTGAAATGGCTCAGGAACAATTTTTTTTGTTTTACTTTGAAACATTTTTGCTGTTGCATGCGTGTACCCTCATACACTCACATAATAGGAAACTGATCACTTTTCTAAGAGGAATGTCCCAGAAAGGGCTTTCAGGCTCATCGTGGTCTTTTTCTCCCTCCCTGGGCCATAGAAAAGTGATAGCCGATGTTATAAGCCCATCTAGGAACCACAGAAGTTCAAGGGCTGGAAGAATGTCTCTGAGCCATAGTGGTCTTTGAGCGCTTTTATGGCCCATTTGTCAGAAGTTTTGTGGGGTGTCCCTTAGCTTTGTCCTTTAAATCGTGTAATTCCATCAATTCCTGCTAGCGCGCTAGAAAATTTATATTACCTTCATTTTATTACCTAGCTTTAAATAATTTTCTAGGAGGAGTATTTCTGAACTCAGCTTCTTTCGTTTCTAGTCTTTTTGGTGCCGCAGATTTCAAATGGGGAAAAGACTAAATTCTGGAAATTAATGGGACAGAGTAAGGCCTCTGAAGTCCAATTGCCTGGGTTTGAATTCTGTCTCTTTTATTAGCTCTGAGACCTTGGGGAAGTTACTTAAGCTGTGATAGCTCACTTTTTTAACCTTTAAATTGCAGTTCCAATCCCTACCTCACAGAGTTATGATAAGGTTAAATGAGATAACACATTTGGATGAATGCCTAAGACATATAGGACACAATAAACCAAAACTGTAATTACAGACTGGTGAATTTAAATTTAGTTCCCAATAGGAAAAGAAAAAGTTGGACTATTTGAAAACATTTAGAAAACTAAAGGAACACTAGCAACAATGGACAGATTAAGACCAAATCTGGCAAATAAATTTCATTTCATTGTATGACAGGGCTAGTAAATTGGAGGATCTGAAGAGTCCAGAAATACCATGTGTCTAGAGTTCCCTAAGTGGTCTGTTGTGGTCTCTGACAATTAGGGTAACCATAATACTCTTCTGCCAAACAAGAATACTTCTGAGAGCAAAAGGAGGTACTGCTTAATTAGGGCTAAACAAGTGTAAACCAGGTAAACACGGACACTCCTGGGCAAACCAGCCCAGATGGTCATCCTATCTATAATACCCTTTGGATGACAAGGCAATGAGCTCAGGTGGTTAGACTGACTCATTTCTATTTAAATAATCATACCCCAAAGGAGATGATTTGTAAAATCCCCTAGAGCTCTGCCCTCCCAACTATATCTTTACCGTTTTTATCGATGACCTGGATAAAGACACAGATAGAATATTAATCAAGTTTACAGATAGCATAGACTGGGACAGAAGAGCTAATATGAGAGATGTCAGAACTCAGGTCTGAAATGATCTTTAAACTGGAACATTAAAGCAAACCAAATCAATAAAATTTTAAAGAAATAAATGCAAAGTCCTACATTTAGATTCAGAACCATCAATTGCACAAATGGGTTGCAGAAAAGGTTTGCAACCCTCTGTATGAATGTTTAAAACTGCCTATAGGTTTTGGTTGACCACAAGCTTAATAAGAACATTTAAAAGGCTGCTGGGTTAGAGTATATTTGCTCTGCCTTTTTCCAGAGAGTTGTTATAGATCTAATAGACTAAAAAAAAAAAAAAGCGATGCTTTTAAGTCATAATAAGTCAGGACCACTGATAAGGTGGCTGTTGAAGGGATTCTTACACTGAGGACACTGGACCCGATGATCCCTAGGGTCTCTTCCTATGTTAAATTCCTCTGAACTTTAGGACTGGGAGCTTCCCAAAAGGCAGAGCCTAGCTTCTGTGGGCACTTAATTGTTTGAAGAATAAATGCTTGGATAAAAAAGCAAATAATGAATGGGTGAACATAAATCTGTAGTCTCCCATCTTTCCTAGAGGATATTTCTGCCATCACTGTTAGAAAAAGCCTTCTTCATAAAAAGAAAAATGTTAGAGGGGACTTCAGCAGGCTTCTGCTTAAAATGTCCCCTGAACCTGATATAATTCAATCTAAGTGTTCTTCTCTATGGAATCAAAAGTTCAATTCTCTCACAAATTACAGACTAATGCAACTATTTCCCCTCTATATAGAATCTCTTTTACCAAGTAAAACAAACACCTGGCGATAGGAAAGCTAATGCTTCTGTTGCATTGCTTTTTAGAATTTAAAGCACTGATGACCAAATACACACACTTCCCTTGGAATATCGGGAAAGGGTCACACATACACTTCCCCAGTGAGTTAGTTATTGTAGTTGTAAAAACTAAACTCTCTGCAGCCTACAGTAACACTGATTTAAAGCCCAGTTCTCTGAGTGCACAATATAAATCCTTCCAGCCAAATGTCCACTGATCTGGAACTAGAAACCACAAGACAATCATCTTCAAAGAATCTTACAGTGCAACTAATGTAATGCAATAAATTTAAAAGACTGGCTTGCTTTTCCCTTCTTCTGCCACAATGGAAAAAAACAACTGCACAAAGACATGAACCAATAATATTACAAAATGGAGCTGGATCAGTAATATATGTATTTCTAAAATTCCACTAATTTGGATAACTGAATTTCATTTTTTTTCTTCTCCAGTTGTTTTTTGAGAGTGTTGTAAAATTACACAAGTTGCTAAGACACCCATATCCATGCTCCTATGATATACAGGACAATATTGATATCTGATAATATCAACTATCTATCAGAGTGCAATTTCTTGGGTTTAGCTACCATTAAGCATCTGTTAAACTTTGCATATGCCTCAGTGACAAATGACTGATCTGATTCCAGTTGCTTAATTTTAACTGAGTATCAGTGCAGTCCTTTTTCTACCTAATCTTTCTTTATTTCTCTTCTTTCTTTCTCTTTCTCTTTTTTCTTTTACTTTTTTTTCAAATTCTGGCCAAGAAGAAAGAAAAGTGCTTTAATCCTTCACTTACCTTTAAATAAAATGTTCAGTGATCTCAGGCAAACAATAAGTCATAACGAAGACACAGTGATTCAGGCAGTAATCTATGGGCACATAGATCATCCTGCAACGGTACATTAATCATCACACTTAAAGACAGGGCAAGTGGGATGACGTGTTTTCAGTTGTGTCTATTGCAACTCAGTGACATTCAAGTATTTTTAATCTGGGCCACTTCTGCAAACTGCATTTTAATCTAGAAACATTTTCAAACCACACCCTGCACAAGATAAAAGCAGCACCAGAAAAGTAAAACTATTCCTTCATATAAAATTTTTTAGTAGTTAAGAAATTGATAGGAATCATGTCCCTTTCCAAAAAGATTCAATCCTAAAAATAAAAAATGCTCCATGACAAAATCCAAGGTGAGCTATCTGCAAACCATGGGATCTTGACCAAGTTACCTAACCTCTCCAGCCCTCAATCTATTTATCTATTAAATGTGAATAACTGGGTCAACCCCATAACATGCTAGTAAGAGGTACCCAGTTACATATACAAAATCCCCAGTAAGGTGCATGGCATGTATTAGGTATTCAAAATTTGTCCCAATTACTATTGTTTCAAAAGTTTTTATCTTAGACACCCCTCGTGCTTTTGATATGCTTTAAACAGCACACGGGGGTTTCTGATTCAGCAACAGGCACTATATACAAGGACAGCTGAGGACATCAGAAGCTCCCTCATATCTGGGAGGGTGACTCTAGGTAACAGCCCCTACCCCCTCTCACTAAAGTACACTTCTCTTCCACAGTGGAATCTAAGACTGAATGCCAGCACCTGGTACCTGTTCCAATGTGACTGATAGCTATAAGTCTTCTAGTAAATCAAAAGTTACTCCTCCCCCACAGAAAGTTTGGGAGCCCTTGATCCACTCTATGCCAAACAGGTTGTTGCATACATAAAGATGTTGGGAATCCTGTAGCTCTGGCATATCAATAAATTACTAACCTCTTGTATTGTATGGAACGATCCTATAATTGTGTATACACAGCCTATTGTAAACATTCTATGAAAGATCATGAGATTCCTTTAAATAGTCCTTTTTATGTTGTAAAATGCTAACTCATTGCTTCTAATGTCACCTTAGATTATAATGTTGTAGTTATTAAAGTTAGTGAGTTCATAAACCACAGGGCTTTACCACCATTCTGGCTAGACTCCCAGCTCTGGGGACAATCCCCAACTCTTTGGTAAAATCAGAAGACATCTGTGGCTCCTAATTATATGAAATGATATTTGTATCTTCTAAGTCTGACTTGGAACACGTTTGAGTCATCCAAGACTGAAAACTGGCCAGTCATTGATTTGTTGAAGCACAAGTCATATCATTTTTAAGTTTCAAAGCCTCAAAGGGGGGGAAAGCACAGCCATATCCAGACTTTGGACGACTCTAGGGCTATAAGCACCTGGTAGCTGACCAAGAGAAGGACTTGAAGATACTGAGAAGAGTTACTATTGGGAGAAGTGAGAATGGCTGGGTAGAACTAGAGAGAACAAATAAAAGTTTGCAGTGTTGGGATAAAAATACCACTGATTCTAAAAAGAGAATCCAATAGAAAGGCGAAATGAAATGAAATAACGTATACGACATAGTTAGCACAATGCTTGACAAAGAGTAACTACTCAATAAACAACAGTAATGATGATGATGAGGATGAAGATAAAGATGATGATGATGATACTTTGCCTAACAGACTCTGAGACTCCAAGGACTTCCAAGTATAAAAACTACTTTTTATTTATTTCTGTGTGTCCAATATCTAGCTCAGTGGCTAGGAGATAGAAGATATTCGATTATCATTTGTTGAGCTGAATTGACTAGAAATGAACAGAGAATTGCCACTGATAAGGAATTAAGAAAAGGGAAAGTCCAGAAGAAAAAAAGGAAAGAGCTCATGGTTGAAATCAAGGTGTGTAAAAAGAAAATGGAAGAGGTAAACATCAGGCCACGGTTGAGCAATGTTCTAGAAAAACACTGCCCACCAAGTAACTAAGCAGTCCCTCCACTGAGCTCCACAGACCACAGTCACCTGAAATCAACGTGAAATAAATCACTGTTTAAAAACATGGACCTCTTTGCATTTCAAAGTTTAAAACTAAATTTTCTCAAGTAAGATGAGTCTGAGTAGCTAAACAGAAATTTTTAAAAGGGAAGGGGAGTGGGCATTCAAGGGTGTACAAGAGTCTGTTTCGCTAAGGCTGGCAATGAATGATATATAACTGACAAGCAAGGGAAGAAAGGGTACCCAGCCTTAATCAGTTCTGAATAACACTCCCCATTATTAACAACAATGACAATCTCTAATATGTCTCTAGGGTTGATAGTGTCCCAGGACATGTGCATATCTCAGTAACCCAATGAGGTAGATGTTACTTTACCCTCTTTTTAATGAGGAAACTGAAGCTTAGACAGGTTAAATAATTTCTCACACAGCTAGGGAGTAGAAGTGTTGTGTTTAGACACAAGTCTGCCTAACTCAAGACTGAATCTTAGTCATTCCCACAAACCAGCCATCTGTAATTATTCTGCAACACAATGTGCTCAGAGATCCTACTATACACGTTAACTTCTCCACTGTTTCAGAGGCATTCCATTGACCATAGGTTTTTAATCTGAGACCTGGGACTCCAGAAAGCAATTGCTTTAGAGTGTCTGTGAATTCCCTAAGATCAGAAGTGAGATGGCATGAGTGTATTGGTAAGTGCATTTTTCTGGAGAGAGGAAGGTTTACTGAGACAGCAATTCTTAAGGGAGCTTGTGGCCCCAAAACACATTAAGAACAACTGCATTAAACTATGCATTCAACATAGAAGGCTTATTCTCTATCATTCTGTTATGATAATGTCTCTCTGGAAATTAGTAAGGTTAGATAAATACTAAGCAGGTATGGATGACGAATTTGAATAAATTTAAGTCTATCACCACTATCTTTGTAACCTTGAATTTAAAGTACAGGTGGGACTTCCCTGGTGACGCAGTGGTTAAGAATCCTCCTGCCAACGCAGGGGACACGGGTTCAAGCCCTGGTCCAGGAAGATCCCACATGTCGCGGAGCAACTAAGCCTGTGTACCACAACTACTGAGCCTGCGCTCTAGACCCCGCGAGCCACAACTACTGAGCCCTCACATTGTAACAACTGAAGGCCATGCGCCTAGAGCCCGTGCTCCGCAACAAGAGAAGCCACCACAGTGAGAAGCCCACGCACGCATCGCAATGAAGAGTAGCCCCCGCTGGCCGCAACTAGAGAAAGCCCATGTGCAGCAGCGAAGACCCAACACAGCCAAAAATACACACATATATACATACATACATACATACATTTATTTTTAAAAAAAAGAACAAGAACAAAAGCTTTTGCTCTTAAAAAAATTTTTTTTTAAAAGTACAGGTGAGCATGAGAAAGAGAAAGAAAAAACAGTAAAAAAAAAAAAAAAACTTTTTCAAAGAAAAAGAGATGGCATTCAAAAAAACCCAGCTTTGTTAGCTATTCTTATTGTGAATATTCTGGGGAAGAGAAGAAAACAGTTTCACTTGTTCATTTCAATGCATTTTCTCATGTATGTAAAGAACTGTTTAACCACCAGGCAAATATAAAGATAGGGAGCTCTCTGGTGCTGCACCAATATCTTGAATCCCATCTCCCAGCACGGAGCCAAAAAGGACCCAGCTCACAATAGCTGGTAAACAGAGCTGCAGACCCATCACAAAGACGTGCCCAGGGCTTCTACTGATGATATGGAGTGTGGGCAGTGGAGAGCTGCGGCCAGTAAGGGCAACAATCCTCTTTAACACCTGCCCTCTCCCCAGTGAGATTCAACTACCCTACACAATTGCCCATCTCACTCTCTCCAAAGGTTACCAGGTATAGGTCACTGAAGGCATTTTTTTCTCCCTGGACTTTTTGTCATGTAGATATAATACTTCCCACTGGTGCTTTCTTGCTGGTACTTTTCAGCTTTCAATTTCCCTTTGGCAAAAAGGGTTTCTGCACACACACACACACACACACACACACACACACACACACACACACTAGCAATCACACACAAATAGACACAGACCCAAACATATGGGCACCCATAGCACAACTGTATACCATGTTAGTGACTGGGGAATATGTTCTGTGGCTTAAACTCCTTCCAATCCAGCTTCCCAATGGTACCCTGCCTCTCACTTGCTTTAACACATTTGTCTCTGCAGAAAAATTATTTTCCTTTAAGGGAATCAGGAGTTTTCTCCAGAGGCATGTAGTCAATTGTGTCTTGTCTTTTTTTTTTTTTTTTTTTCTTTAAGAAAAAAAAAGGCTAGGCATAAGCATTTTAGTTCTTATTTTATTTGGGATCAAGAGTTGTTGGGTTTTTTTTTTTCCCCACTGAAAAAACAAGATAAAGTGATTTGGCCTTTCCAATCTTACACCAACCCTGAGGTCCTGAGTTCAACCTTTCTCCAAAAAGAAAAATGTCAGGGCTGAAATGCACCCAATTTCACCTAATTTTCTGTGCCTCACTCTTCAAGAAGATGGATTGAGATGGCACACCTCACAAAACGGGCACAACGTACTTGAGAAAATAAGAAATGTAAGCCTGTGGTTTAGGTAACTGCACCATTCCGGGACAAGTTTTAGGTCCTCTACACAATTCTCATTTGATAGCTTACCAGGGCCAACTGTGTAATTATACAGAGCACTCTTCCTATTGGCAAGATCCATTGATCCTTAAGTGTACATTTTTCTGGTATCCAATAAACCAGGACAATGAGTGAGCAGTGTTTTCTGCTCCTGGAACAGGAAAGGGCTAATTAGTTGCATCTGCAGATTAATGACTTTCAACTAGAAAGGGAGAATGCAAAGGGATAAGCCACAACCACAGTGACAGAATGCAAATAAAAGTATTTATAAGGGCAAGAGGAGGGGTGGAGGCCAGGAAGGGCCATCGATTGCTTTTGCCCTCTGCACTGTGACACATTCCAATGAGGGAGGGCATTCTGCCAGCCTGACAGGCTTCGGCAAAGCTAAGGCATGAACAGAATCTGTTGATAGATACGCGAAAGGCCGGGAGGAGAGGCAGAGAAAGGAATTCTCTGCAGAAAGAGCAACGGGGATCAAGAAACCTCTCCCTCTTCTCACCCCAGCCAGGCTTTGCCTTCTCTTTGTCAGAGCGGCTTTCAATTTCAACTCGCTCTCCTTCTGCCCTGTCTCTCACCCTCATCTATATAAAGTTTGACTTGATAGCTAGCTAGAAAACTTCCTAGCAAGTATAAAAAATAACATGTTTAAATTCTCTGTTTATTCCCATTTCCTGAAATAACATTATGCTGCTGAGTTTTTGTCTCATTATTTTTAATCCTATCTCCCACATAAGTGCAATCTTATTCCTTGGACTTATTAGGTTAGTCAAAGCAAAGGTCTTTCCTGCGCTCATAAAATAAAAAGGAAGTGTGGGGCTGGGGTTTGCAACAGGATAGAGACTACTGGTTCCCAGAATTGGGGATTTCACTAACTAAAAGCATTTTAAATAAAACTGGGGAGATGCTGTAGGATTTGAAATTTTCTATAGTCCCAAGTAATTCACTGAAAACAATTCTTATTTACCATAACAACTATTGTATAAAAGAAAGTGTGCTTTAAAACTATAAATAAGAAAAAACAATCTCAGAAAACGAGAAAGACCTTTATTTTAAATACATTTAGCTTGGTGAAAAATATACTACCATCTCATCATACTTCTCATTTCTCCAAATACTGCTAGGATAAGCTTTCTGACCAGAGGGTAGAGCCCACTGGTGCTGAACTCTTGTTAAACTAGAAGCCAGGATACCAGCCTGAGAATGTGCCTGTCACTTCTTTGGGCCAGCCTTTCCTGATCCAAACCCCATCCCCAGGCAAGGTTATGACCCTTGTAAATTTTCACTGCAATCTGTACTTTTCTTACATTTGCACCTAAAAAAAAAACTGTCATAAACATATTTATTATTTTATTTCTTTATTTTTTATTAACTCCCTCTTTGTCTACACTCTGTCTCCAAGACCTACTTTTGCTTACCCATAATAGGCGACAGTAGATTTTTTCCTAAACTAGGTGAGATAAAAATCTCATTCTAGTTTCTACTCCGCCATTTACAGTCAGGTCACCTTTGGTAAATCATTTAATCAAGCTGTTTCTTGCCTCCTCAACCTGGTTTTGGGGATCAAATCAGATGATGCATGTGAAAGAGCTATGTCAACTGTAAAACTCTATGTAGCTGCAATTTACCAAAAGGAACAATGGATGAGCAAGAGTCGTCTCATTCTTCAAGTTATATTTCTCTTCTAAACAATTCTGTTAATTGTCTTTTGCGTAAGTCTTATCAGTTAAATTTCTCCTTCCAATTGAAACATAACACCAGAGTAGACCTAAAATTTCTAGAAGAGAATAAAAAGAACACAAGACTGGACATAAGGCAACCTGGTTTCCAGTTCCTTCCACCAAATAGGCATAGCACCATCTTTGGTTCTCTGTTTCTTTTTTCTTTCTTTTTTTTTTTTTCTAATTTATTTATTTATTTTTATTTTTGGCTGCAGTGGCTCTTTGTTGCTATGCGCGCAGGCTTTCTCTAGTTGTGGTGAGCAGGGGCTACTCTTCGTTGCAGTGTGTGAGCTTCTCATTGCAGTGGCTTCTCTTGTTGCAGAGCACAGGCTCTAGGTGTGTGGGCTTCAGTAGTTGTGGCACGTGGGCTCAGTAGTTGTGGCTTGCAAGCTCTAGAGTGCAGGCTCAGTAGTTGTGGCACACGGGCTTAGTTGCTCCAAGGCAAGTGGGATCTTCCCAGACCAGAGCTCGAACCCATGTCCCCGGCATTAGCAGGAGGGTTCTTAACCACTGCACCACCAGGGAAGTCCCAAGGGTCTCTGTTTCTTGATCAATACTGTGGAGGACATAGATCAGCCCCACAATTCCAGTCCATAGGAATAGTTCCCCATTGGGATGACTATACAGGAAATAAGCACCACTCAGTGAAGACCTAACTCCTTGCCATGCAATAAACATTCCTGAGCATTTGCAATTGGTTAGGCACTTCTATACAATGTCACTCACTTTAAATTATTCCAGAGAAGATAATTCAGCTATATAAAATTTATTAAAAGAGAATATCATCCCATTCTTCAAACTACATTTGATTGTCTTTCTTAAGATATCTTAAGCCATCTATCAAATCATTTTCCCTTGTTTTGAAACATTCCTCCCAGCATTGGGATTCTTCATAAAGACTTTTATTTTTTTCTAAACTGATGCTATACGTGAAAATAAAAACAGTTGAAGTTTCTCAAATTCAATTCAACAACTGTTGACTGAGTGCTATAAAAGAAAAACTATTGCAATAAGAGAGAGACGCTGAACTCAACTCCTCTGAAAAAGATGGGGGATTTTTAAAGCTGGGGTGAGTTAATGGAAGAATGCTGGAGTACTTAAGCTTGGAGGAGTGGTCAATGCAATTAGGTCATCTGTATTGGCTAAACGTCCTTACCAGTGTGAGGTTCCTAGCCCCATCATACCCCCCAGACACTGGGAGATAGGGACTCTATCTTTCTTGATGAATACTTTTCAAAGTGATGGTTCCCACTTCCTTAAGACATTCTCAATATAATGATATTTCCTTTTCTTCCCCAAATACAGTTATAAACCACTGTATCTGTTTGGCAGTGATATAGCATAACTTCAGGGTCTTTTCCATCCTACCCAAATCCTTCTGCACCTATTACTAATCTTCATCCTTTTGAAATGTTTGCCCACCAATATTCCATCAAATTTATGAGTAGCATACCGTTTAAAGTGTCAGCTTCCTTTGGTGTTTTTATTTCTGTCACTTGCAAATCTGGTTCGTCCTGGTCTCAGAATTCCTTGAGTCCTCGGCTCTCACCAAAGCACTCTCCGCTGCACTTTAAATGCCCCCCATCTCCCTGTCATTACATTTAACCACATGGTAAATTTAAAAGATGAGTCCAGATAAAGAAGGCTCGTTAACTTTAATGGGTCACTTTTTATGTTTGGGTGAAAGGCCTTAAACCCTTGTAAATTAGGCTGGGATTTATAAACCATGACAAACGTGATGACAAATACTGATTTCCTAGTAAATTCCTTCAACACACTATATCCCCATGCGTGATGAATTGGTAGTGCTCCTTTCTGTTATTATTTACACAAATGACTTTGACACCATCTCGATACATGGGCAATATACTTAAACCCATGACAGATCTCACAGATTAGGGTAGAGTCATATATTTCCCTTATTTGACTTCAAATAAAATAAAAAAAAAATAAAAACACAACAACAAAACTGACTATAATACATATATACAAGGGTAAGCTGGGACAAAGAGAGAGCGGCATGGACATATATTCACTACCAAATGTAAAATAGATAGCTAGTGGGAAGCAGCTGCATAGCACAGGGAGATCAGCTCAGTGCTTTGCGACCACCTAGAGGGGTGGGATAGGGAGGGTGGGAGGGAGGGAGATGCAAGAGGGAGGAGATATGGGGATATATGTATACGTATAGCTGATTCACCTTGTTATACAGCAGAAACTAACACAACATTGTAAAGCAATTATACTCCAATAAAGATGTTAAAAAAAATGTTTTAAATACATATATACACGCAGGCACAGAGAATTAAAAACATACTTTCAACCCTGTTTAAAAAAATAAAAGCAGACCAATTTGAGACGGATTCAGAGTTTCCCACATAACTGCTCAAATTACTGACACTGTATGGTTCTATTTCCCAAATTATACCCCTGTGGTAAGATTCCTCTTCAAGAAAACTAGAGAGATCAATCAGCTACAGCCATCACACCCTTAATCCCGCTGTTAGACTCTTAGAATTTTCTGCCACCAGTGAGTTATTGCTTGACAAGTGTTTAAATATTACACATTGTGGAGTTTAAATAAAGAAATTATTTACACAGGAATATAAAAAAAAAAGTATATTACCAATTATATAGTTCCCTGAACACTTAATCATGCAGCCAAGTGGAAAACCCTTCAGGAAATCTGTCCTCTACCATTTCCCCATAATGAAGGGCGCCTCAAGAAATACTCATTTAATCTCTGCAGCCACATTTCAAGCACCTAATCTCACTCTGCAGTGCACTCTGCCACTTCCTGTCATCCAAACAAAATGCAGGTAAATGATGGAGAAGCTGAGCTTATACCCTTTACATATTTACTGGCGAGTCTACTCTTAGTAATACATGCTGTAGTGTTAGACTCAATTTCATCCTCGAGTGGTTGGCAGACAATTTGGACAGGCTTACTGAGAAGTGGAGGATCTTTCCCTGCTTTGCCTTTGAGGGGAAGCCACCCCCTTATCTTAAGTGAATTAGTTTAAGAACTTTCCCCGCTAGTCCACGGTATCAGCAAATCAGTCAGGCCTGCCGAATGGACGGCTCACTTAAGCCAGCTCCGCCAGCTAATGGGAGAGAAGTCCGACGAGGCCGCCTCTGTGGAAGGAGGCTGCTCTCCGCCCCACCGGGCCCTGACGGATGCGTGTCCCGGTCACAGCAGCATTCCCTCATCTCCCAAAGGGAAGTTGGTGTAATTTGCTGGACAGAAAACCAACTCAATTAAGGTGTCATTTTCTTCCACAACAGGGGTCTGAGCCTGCGTGAACAGGAGACATGCTTCTTAACCATGCCTGAGGCTGCCTTTAAAAACAGAACCATTTCCCAGGTCAGGCAGGTCAGAGGCAGAGGCCTCTGACTGCAGGTGGTGGCGGAAGCCTTCCCCCTCTGTGCTACCTGCTGGGTTTTTACTGCAAGTCAGAAGCAGTTTAAAAGTCCCCTTGAAATGTGATTCTCATTCTTACAAAGTGAGGTAAATCTATACATACTTACATGAAAAGGTATCAAACATATAAAATTAAGGAAAAAGAAAATCCCATCTATATTTTTAATCTATATGATATGTGCAGGTGTAATTATGTGTGTGTATTTTTGTATATATTTATATGTACATACGAGTGTGTGTGTGCGTGTATTTGTCTATACAAGGAAAAACTCCGAATGGATCCACTTTCAACCATTATCAGTGGTTATCTCGAGGCATGGAATTCAGAAAATAAGAAAGAGAACACCAGGAATTGGCTATGAATTTTTGCACATTTAGAATTTTTACAACAAGCATATATTGCCATTATCATATTTGAGTGTAAATAAAGAAGTAATTTTCGCTTGTTTCCTTACTATGTTATCACCCTGGCCAACTTAAGCGTTAGGATTCAGTGTTAAATTGCAGATGGAAAAGGCAGAGCCTAAGCTCCTTCCCTGCTTAAAGCCAACATAATCTGACCAAGGTAGCTACAGAACAGATTGTAGACATTCACAGGAGCTTCCACGTGGGATTTTTGAGACCTCATTCTGAATCTTTCCCTGAATGTTCTGATATCATTACAGACCCAGCTCGGCATGCTTTATGGCTAATGAATTAAACGCATTTAGAGCTTGATCTTATCCCTCTCTTTTCAAAGCATCTTTTCCTAGATACAGCCCATGCTTTACTTGGTATTAGCCTCTTTATGGCTTTGTGAAAAAATATTTAAATAGTATTTTATTGGGATTTTTTTCAGGTATTTATAAGAAAAGCAGATTAAATCCCCCCATCCCAATTCTGCTTCCAACACACAACCCCTCTAGACATCAGAAGGACCTGCCTGTTGCTTTTCTGAAAGCAAGAGAAGGCCCATCATTCCGTAATTACTCTCTTGTGCAGATTGGCACAATATCAGAGCTAACACAACAGAGTACATAAAAGACCAGGTTATAAGATCTCTGCTGCTGTAAATTGAAATAATAAACTTTGGCAAACAGGAAGGACAGCAAATTCAATTTGACAGTCTTCTCAAAGCAGACTGAGAACAACAGAGGGAAGCTGACTAAATAGGATTAGAATCTATTTTATTTGATTATTACATCCTTGGATGAGGCAGCATGTAATGCAATTCCCCCAAATTGTTAATTCAGCGTTCACAAAATAATGGTAGAAATCAAATTTTCATTATGTTCTACATTCAAAATCACTGATTTTCAAGCTGGAAGGGAATTTTCTAACTTCCTTTAGCTTCAAGAACTCTTTCTTTAAGCAAACAGTAGGGTGAACGTCCAATATGTAAAACAGAGAAAGGGAGCTTGCTCTCTCCCATGGGAGAGCAAGGGCTGTAGCTGTGTCTACTTGTACCGCTTCCCAGGCCTTCTGAAGGAGCCTTTGGGGAATTCCCAGGTCTCTACTATGGTGTATCATTTGGAAAATGACCAATCCAGGCCATCCCCTTCATTTAAAAGATGTAGATGTTAACTCTTAAGATTTCTAGCTAAAGATAAAGTGAGGGAAGGGGGAAGAAAGGGAAACCACATTCAGACAAAGACATCTATGGGGAAATCAACAGTATAATAAATACATCGTGTAAAGGGATTAAGTGGTAATTGTTAACATTGACAATTTGCTACTTGCCAGGAATAGGGCTAAGCACTTTATGAGCAAGCATTCACACATTTGATTTTTACAAAATCCCTATGAGGCAGATACTATTATTATTACCATTAAACAGATGAACATGTTTAGGCTCAGAAAAGTTAAATGACCAGCCTAGAGTCACACAGCTAAGAAGTGGCAGAACTAATTCAAACCCAGGCAAGCTGGCTTACGTGGCAATGTGCCACTGTGCTCTTCTAACTGTTCTGTCCACCTCCCTTGCCATCACCACTTTTTTTTTTGCCCCGTCGCTTTACCCATAAAACAGTAGGAAGGCAACATTTTACTGGTTTTACCATATTCTGTGGACATAACTATGCACATCTCCTACTGGAACTAATATCCTACTCAATGCATCTGTGAAGACTGCCAAGGTTACAGTCCCTATTCTAATCAATCTAGCCAACAAAGACTGCTTCTATTAAGAATAAGATCCTCAAATCCAAAGAAATGACCAAATGAGACAGAATTGCACACATTCTGAAAGAGAACCTAAAAGCCAAAGTGGGCTTGAAAACCAGAATACACACCTCCTAAGAGGAAAAAAAAAAAAAAAAAGGTCAGATCAAGCTGGAGCATTTGGGGACAAAACCAGACCTGGATAAATACAGGATGGAAAGAGACAACCAAGGACCAAGTCACAAATAATCATGGCAGGAATCAGAGTAGACAAATTGAGTGTGAGTCAGCAATGAAATACTGTCATCAGGAAGGAGAGGAAATGACCACAGAATGCCCTGGAAGGAGTGTGACCCCCAAGGACTCCAAAATAAGCCTTCCAATGTCCCATTCATCAACTTATACCTTAAACACGTTCTGTGTCTAGTACTGGCCGTGACAGTTTTTAAATAACGGAGAGAAAATAAAGGCCAAAAAGCCAAAGTTGACTAGAAAGAGCAAAAAAGTTTTTTGGAGGAAGATTAAAAGATGTAATATTATTTAACCTACATGAGATAAAATTAAGGATAAAATAAAAAGAAGTGAGGGGAGTTCACAACTGTATAAAATATCCCTACATGAGAAGGTTGACCCCTTGCTCTCTATTTACACAAAAGAATTCATTCATTGGTTCACTGAACAAACATTTATCAAGGGCCTGCCATGTCCTGGGGATATGAATGTGGAACCCACGTCTAATTTGTGCCCTGAAAGGAATTCACAATCTAGTGGAGAGCTAGAAATGTAAATAAATAATTATCATTTCAGTGAGACAGACAATCATAGAGGCATACGAAGAAGAATGCAGGGACACAAAGGAAGAGTGATAAAAATGCTACCGCAGTGTGGTTGGGGCAAGGGTGGCAATTGAGCAGGATCTTGAAGGAAGAGTAGGAGATTCTGCAGAAATTCAAGAAAGGGAAAAATATGCCAGGCAGAGGGAAGAGTATGTGCAAAGGCACAAGAATGGGAAACCATCTCGCACATTCAGGGAATAGCAATTGGTGCAGCAAAGCTGGAGATGAGAGTATAAGAGAAGAAAAGCAGAAGATAAGCCAGAGGCATAGGCTGGGGCTAGATAATGCAGATGCATTTAGGTCAGCTAATAAACTGGGTATACACCCTAGCTACAACATCTAGCTACAACAGTTACAACGTCTTGCTACAAAATCAGAACTTCCATATCAGCTGGAATGGGGTCCCTGGTTGCCATCCTCCACTCCACTGGGACTCTCAGAGCTCCTCACAACTAAATGGTAATAACTGGGTCTAGGACCTCCAATCTCCTTTCCAGTTCTAGACCAGTGTCCATCTTGACGTCATAATGGTTATTTACAATGTTCAATATCTCCCCTGCTAACATTTTGGGACTTTTTCCATATCTGAAGGGGCACAGCTAAAGAGTTTCCAACAAAGATGTCACAGGATCAGAATGACATAAAAAAATTTTTTAAGAGTCCTTGATTGTCAAAGTAACCAAAAAAGAACGAAGCTTCTCTCCACGGAGATATCTAAGAAGACACACTGTTCTTTGTTTGGAGGATGAACAGTTCAACACTGCTGGTCCTGTATACGGACAACTGGGGTGAGATGCCTGAAGGGTTTCCACTTCATTGTGAGACTATTCCTGTGTGGCTAAGTCTTCCTCTCACCTCTTTAAAGGAGATGAGATGGGCAGGAGAGCTGGCTGGGGGCTGGCCTCTCCGAGTGACAACCTCTATCTCATAAGCGATAGAGGCATAGACATTGTTTTATGCTGAAATTCTTTTCACACTGCTGTGGCAGGTAACCCTGGCAGCAGGTAACACCCCGGAGTGGCCTCACCTCCCAGGGTGCTCCACACCATTGCCCTTTCCTCACCAGAGACGCAGCCAGGCTGAAGCATGGGGCCAACTTAACATTTCAGGAGTCATGAAGGCAAGTGGGGCAGGAGCTACCAAGGGGGAGGAAAGAACTCCAAGGTCATCCAGCAAAACAGGTAACTGCAGGAGGATCAGAACCCACATTTCAGCTCTGAATCTCGCCACTTAAGCTATATCTTTCCAAATGCACTATACTTCACCTAAATTCAATCATTTCCAAATGATACTATAAAAAAATGAAAACTCAGCTTTTTCTTTAAAAAAAAAAAAATTTGCATTTCTTGGTCAATCACATAACCCTAGCCCTGAATTTTCCCCTGCTCTTTTTTTTCAATCTTTAAATTACCTGCTGATCTACTACTGTGCAAGCATTTTTCTCCTCATTTACTGAGGATACCACTTTTTTCTTCTTTTTTTCTTCCTCCTAATGCTCACCTAATTAACAGTCAAGCAGCTTTGCATACAGAATCTCCAAGCTTTAACATTTTCCTTCTGATTAGAAGTTTAAAGAAAGAGCTGTTGAGTTTCAAAAAAAATTTTTTTTCCAGTAGTTTTATCTGCTCAACCATCACACCATCCATCCTGAAATAGGCCAACGTGAGCAGCAGCTTCTAAAACTCCCAGAGACTGGGAGACCTCTGCTCCCTGAGATGAACACTGGATGTTTCAGGAGTAGTGTCCTTTAAGACCACACTGTGGCCATATGAGCTTCATCACAGGTAACATACCAGAACCATCTTCAGAAAAACCTCTATTCAATTAATCTCTTTTTATTGTGCTATCCTCAAGAGTTATTAAACAGCCATGTTTTCAAACTTTTATTTATTCACTCAACAATCATTTGTTGAGTACCTGCTAGATGCTAGACACTGAACTAGGTGCTGGAATATCATGGTGAGCAGAAAATGTGATCCTTTACCTAAAGGAGTTTACAGTCTGTAACAGCAGCTTTCAACCTTGGTTGCATATTGGAATCATCCAGGGAGTTTTCACAATTCCCAGTGCACAGCCAGCCCCAGACCAGTCAAATCAAAAGCTCCTGAGGTGAGGCCCACACATGAATATTTTTTAAAGGTCCCCAAAAGATTCCAAAGGGTAACTAAGGTTGAGAACTAGACATATCAGTCAAATAATCATACAGATGTAAAATTATAATATTAATAAAGGCTACAAAGAATTAGTCACATTTTGAGAAGGCTTCAATGCACTCATTTATATAGGCAACCAAGATTTGCTGAGCCTCTGCGGCTTGTTTGAAACTACAAAGGTAACATAACTAAGGGCCATAACCTGAAGACCATCCAGCCATCCTTGGTGGCGATGGGTCAGAAGTGAACACGGAGCAATAGGGGAGTTCCGGTCATTCCCACCTGCTCCAGCGAGTGAACCCATGTGATTCACAGCAGGCAGGAACACTGACCACGGGGCACAAGTAAAACTGAGAGCCTGCCCCTCCTAAACGCTGGCAGGAGATCTGAGCAATGCCATTTGTTGAAATTCAGTGCTTAGGGGACCAAATGGAGTAGAGGGAAGTGGTAGATAATCTGGGTTGACAAGAGATGTCCAGGAGGATGAAACAGAAAACCTGATCTATTAGGTCTGTTAGCTGATTTATAAAGGAAAATAAATCCTGTAAGGCTCTAAGCAAGACTGTCTCGGATTTGCTAAGGGATATGTGTAGAATCCTTATATAATGGGCTGCTTTAAATAAACAAACAGCATTCTGACCTTACAAAAGCTTCTAGACACTGGAGAGGTTATTAAAATAAGAGAGGTGGTGATTCAGCCCCACCATTGCTGCCCAGAGAGCCCTCCCAGATTTGAAGGCCCTCTTTCTCCTACTTGTTTGAAGGATGGTCCTTCAAGAGGATACAGTTTTTTTCTTGTTTCATTCTGTGATTTTTTTCATTGTATCAAATAGGACTGCCCCTTAAAAAGCTCTTATTTGTTTGTTATATTCTTCTATTTTTTTTATGTTTAGTGTCTTTACATTACCTGACTTCATAAAGTAACTACAGCAACCATCTAATTGTCGCAAAGCAGATAATGTTCAATATTAAGGATCAGTGATACATGGGTATATACTTATCTTTAATGAGAAATGATTTTTTTAAAATCCTTCACCATCCAATTTTTAATTACATAATGACGATATCATATTTGTTCTTTTAAAACATGCACTCAGAAACACGCTAGGAAGCAAATGGGCTGAGAATTTTCCATGCTTCCTAAGATCCCAAGGAGAGAGTAGCTAAGACTATATTTGATTCCAAAGGGGAAGAGAGCTTCATTTTTAATAAGTACAGAAGATTTGGATTTAATTTAAACAGAACACAAAATCCACACTGTGAACTTACCAGCTTTGTTTCTGATGCCACATCATTTGTCTGTCCCGTGAAGGATTAGACTCTAAGTCTGGTTTTCTGAGGAATGGCACAAAATGGAACCCAGAAGCTTTGCAGGAACATAGTGCTAGGAAAGAGTCTCCACTCACACAAATCCTCTCTTAATGTAAAATGTAATAAATAAATGTGGAAACAGGGGGGAAAAAAAATAAGATGAATCTGTAAGGTTACTACCCAAAGGCTCATGCCATCATATTTTATACTAAAGGTAGAAAATTTGACACAGAGCTTCCTAGAAATTAGCCAAGTCCATAAGGTGATACTTGGCAGTTTCCTCAGGCTGTTGAAGCCCTATCTACTCTACTGAAGAGCTCAAAGGATTCTCCTGCCATGTCACTTAGAATGTCTCTACCATCACAAGCTCAATGCTCAGTCTTGTCATGTTGAAACAACCCAGCCCAATGCTATCCATTATAGCCTGTATTCAGCTAGACCCATGCTATCCATTATAGCCTGTATTCAGCTAGACCCTGAGCCAAATTATATATTCCAAAATAGGATTATACATATTTTATGTGGTGTGGTTAACATTCACCACAAACACCAAGACAATTTCCCAGTTCTTATGTTATAATATGGTTCTACCTAGTGATTTTAAGATTGTTGTAAAAAGCATTTGTTCCTCAGGCCACCTTTTGTAAAGCAATATCTGACCAGCATATATGGAATTTTTTTTAAAACACAAGGCCTGGTTAGGGTTTCACAAAGGACTGTATCTCCACAGTAGAAATAAACTATAATAAAGCAAATCATTTTAATAGGACAAACTAGAGCTATTAAACTAAACACACAAAAGTCAAACTGCAAAATAGTGTATGTAAAATTTTTCTCAATTCTTCTTTCCTTTTTTTCCTGAGGACATGCTTTTCATAACTTAGTCATGTGTGGCCATGTCACCTAAACTCAAATCTAAAGTTTTCCTTCCTTTGTAGATTATCACAACTTATTCGAAATACAAAATCAAAATTCCTAAGATCAATGTTTTTCAAAGGACAAGGAGCTCACTACTCAACCCAAGCACACACCACCCTTGAAAAACAAATGAACTGAGGTTGGGTTAGTTTAGGATATAGTGCCTGCAAAAACAAACATGCCATTAGCTTGTCCTATTCCCCAAGTGTCTTAATATTTGGCTTGCGAGAAAACAAAACTAAAACAAACAAAAAACTTTTAGTGGACTTAAGTAAGCAAACCACTACATGGCAAATTCTGACTCAGTGATACTTTCACAAATTCAGACTAAAACTAAAACAAAATAGTGTGCATTAAGACAAGACAGAGTTGGACTTTTATGGAACTTTGGAGTCAAATATGCCAAGTTTATTTATCTAAAGATATAGTTGAAAAGTCTTGAAACTACAAGAATCAAAAGAAATCCAGTCAGCATTTCTCAGGCAGGAAAGGTACACATCACCTAAGCGATAACTCTCATCTCTCGGGATCACTGAGAATGCTCTCTTCCTCCAAGTAAACTCCACTTTACCTAACCCTAGGAGGGTCTTGTATGGCAATAGCAACCTGCCCCAAAGTGATTTTTCACTGAGACAGCTACTTTAGAAAGATGCTATAACAATGACCGTCAGGAAGGGATGTCATTGAGTATAGATGAGGAAGCATAAAATTTTCCTTCTTAGAGTCAAGCTCTACACATCTGAAGGACTTAAGATAATAATCAACATGTTACATACCTGGGCACTCTGTTCTTTTGAGAAACAATAATTTTTAAAAAGGAAAATAAATGTGCTTAGAATTTTGCACAAGAAATTTAGAGTGAACAAAAGGTCCAAAAAATAATAGTTTCTGCATGCCATGCATATTGCCCAGTGTGCTAGATATCTTCTGCTTGTCTCCCCTTATTATTCACCCTCTGCCAACCTGTTTAGTGACCGGGGAGGCTAATCCACACGGACTGCATCGGTGAGCTCCCTTCATCTCTGGTTCCCAGCTGAGGTAGGTCAATGGAAGTTAAGGTCAGGCGAGCAGGGGCAGAAGGAAAGTAGAGGTAGGAAGCTGTGGGGGGAGGATATGAAATACGAAAGTGAGTAGGGACCAAATTAGAAAGATGGAAAGAGCTGAGAAAGATGGAGACACCAAAGCAGAAAGAGGGATTCAATATGATGCAGGGAGCCTAAAGGGAGGCAATAAAGTAAAGGATGAGAAACCCAGGAGGTGGGCTTAGCCCTTCCGGGGAGGCAAGACCCAGGCAGACAGAAGAGCTGCTTAGCCATGTTGCACAAGGGGTGGGGCTCTGCATGCGGATTTGTGTGCCTGAATGCCAGCTGACAGTGATATTCTCAAAGGGAGCTGGTTGAAGTGTCTTCGTTTTCAAAACAAGGTTTTTATCAGCCTCAGAGAGCTGCTTTAGATATGGCCTAAGAATCCTTGTTACAGGCCATAGTTGAAGAGAAGTGTTTCTCTTTCCCTCTTTCCAGGTGCAAAGAGGGAGCCTGAATAAATGGTTCATGAGTCCACTGCAATGCCACATTTCAAGTGTTTCATTTTAATACAATCTGTTTCGAGAAGAGATGAAGCAATCAGGAGGTTATTATGTCCAGAAATATATAAATATTTTAATCTGACTGGAGATATAAATCTGTACTGTACTCCCTGATTTCTTCCAGTCACCCCAAACCACTCTTATTATTCAAAAGCACTCACCGAATTCTACTTCATGAAGGAAAACATCTAGTGCCGAAGACTGTTACATATTCCCAACATGCTCCCCCAAACTTGAATGATAAGCAATTGTGTTCCCCTGGATGTGCCTATGAAGTTGAGCAAAGAAGAACATAAAATAACAGGAAGAACAGGAAGAAAACAAACCAAAAGCTAAAATTATCAGTGGAACTGATTAGCATATGTATAAGAGACACTTGTACAGATGCGGGATGCTTTCTTTAGAATGTAAGTTCTCAGAGCAGTGATTCTTAATCAGTTTTGGAGTTGTGACATCCTATCATCATTTATTTGCCTTTTATGATCACCAACCTCCTTCCAAAAGCATATTTTTAAATGAGAGGGAGTAATTTTATTCTCAAGCATTTGCTTTTATTTTTACTCTCCTTGAGAATCACCCTAGAGGATCATATCAGTCGATACAGTGATCAGTGGGTAAGAATCCAGAGGCTTTTGCTCTTTGCCTTTTTTCTTTCCTCTTGTGGCTATTGTAAAATAGCCACAGCTATAGCAATGAGTGTGGACAGAAGGAAGAAAACTGTAGTGAGAGCTGTTTTTGCAAGAAATCTTCAAAGTCTAGATAGGATTCGAAAACTGGATAGGACATTTTGAAACAGACCCAGAAGAGGAGGGGATGAACACCGACGTACTTTTCCCACGAACACTTGTATACCATTCTATTTCGGCAAATTTTGTGAATCCTGAAAATCAGTCTCCACGGAGGTTACTTCAGTGATTCACCTCATTGCAAACTCCATCATGCTAAGCCGTTTTCATGGACCTTATTGATTATTTGAGTGAATGTGAAAGAAAAGCAGCCCTATACAGAACCCGTGGTTTTGAAATTTATTTAAGGTATGGTTTAATTCTTCCTGTAAGATTTTGTTAGAAGCTCGCTGTATGGACTGAAATGCAGGACATGATGCCAAGTAATTCAGCTCCTCTGGGGAAGGCAGGTCTTCCTAAACAGGTTTCTTAGAATCAGAGTTGGAAGAGACCTTTTCTATTGCATAGGAATGTGCGTCCAGAAATATAACTTGAGACTACATACTACCCTGTGTTTCTTCCGATGAATTTTAAATGCTCATTAATCTTCATGACCCTTTTGCCAGGTGTGTAGCTACCAGATGTCAATTGCAGTTACCAAACAAAAATGCTGAAAGAAGAAATGTCAAATCTTAGACCATAAAATGAGCCAAAATACCCGTTGCCTGATGGTTTCTACCCATGCTCTCCAGTGATTCTTTCTCTCACTAGTAGACCAATAGGTCTCCAAAGGGCCTGGAAAACTTTATCAGGGAAGTGAAGTCTTCAGGGGATGGTGTCAGCGCACAACACTGATGAAACCCTACTGTGATGTCTATCTTAGAGCTAGAGAAGGAACATAAGATGGTTGTCCATATCACAACCCAAAGACTGAGAAACACTTGCCTACGCGTTACCAGAACAAGGGATCTGTTTGGTCCATTTGGGGGAGAAAAGGCCTTTTGAATTATCTGGTCATTTGCACAACCAGGTCTGGTTATTGATTTTGTAATTCCAAACAGACAAAGATCAGCTTTACTTTTTATCTACAAAATGGTAAGTGCAACCAACACTTCTGCTCCTCTCCTGGGGGAAAACAGTCTTGAAATTCTTTAAAAATACACTTTGCATTTTAGTCAGAGCAAAATGCAAAGACAGATGAAGCATTATAATATCACTGCAGAGCAAATGCTTAAATTCCATTTAGAGGAAATGTCATCACTGCATATCATGTTTCCTGTTGAAGGCTACATCAGTGTCATCAGAATGATGCCACCAAGACAAAGAGCAAAGAGAAGGCTGGGCCAAAAGATAGGGAAAGAAGTTCAAGGCAGATATAATGAAAAAGGGAATAATCTTACGGCTAAACAGCTTACTTTTCAAAGGCAGCACAAGGGCAAAATGCTTTGTGCAAAGAGAAAATTAGTTTCCAAAGTGCATGCATTCTACAAAGAGGCAAGTTAATTATTCAAAGCAGAGGCCCATGAATTCCCACAATTTAGTCATTCTATTCTGACACATTCAGGTCCAGTGAGCTGCTTCTTATCACTAAGACTTTGATAATTGGCTTAGACATATCAAATAAACTTTCTGGAGAATTCAGTCGTAAGCAGGTATGACATCCTAATAGGGGTTTTATTAGGCCTTTCTCTGCGCAGTAATGTATTAGCAATCACTGTGACATTTTCTGCTCTGGGGGGTTTTGGCCTTGCTCGTTTTTTACACTTGCTAGCAAATAAATTTATTCACGGTAGAGATCTAATCCAATACACTACTTTGTTTACCCTGGTTTCTAAAGGAACAGGCCTCTCAAAATTAATGAAAAGTGACATAAACATCATAGAAGAAAATGCACTGTCTTCAGCCAGGCATAACTGAATAGCAAGAATCCCTTCTGATTCCACAAACTTGGGAATTCAGTCAGTACAGCTTTGGTGTCCCTTTCCCTGATCCCACTTTTGCCTCTCATTCCATCTAGGGGGAAAAAAATCATAACCAATAGCGTGCGTGGATTAAATTTCTCCTCTTTAGCAACAACTGTAGTTCAAAAAAATTTCCCTGAGAAAATATCTATTGGATATTATCTAATACATTGCAGTTTGTTCTTTTGCTTTAATATTCCTGTTAACAAAAAAATTTTTCTAACGTCTTATTGCTGTATATTTACATACTGAGAGTGGAGTTATTATTTGGGTGGAGCTCAATGTGGAATAAAAAGGGAGCCTACCTACCAGCAAGGGCAGAACAGATGATAAAATCCAGTATCTTCTTACCTTCTTTCATTCTCTTCACTTGTGAGAACATTACTAATGGGAAGGGACATGAAGCACCATCAAAGTATTAGTAGTTTGGTCAGAGTGAAGAACATGTTGAGATAATATTAAGGTACTTTTATCACATAAAAAGGAGCATCCACAGAGGCCATCTTTGTAAAATCTCTATAATTTAATGCTAAATATTTTACCACCAGCTCCCCACTTTCCACTTTAATGAAGACAAAGGTAATACAGAATAATACACAGGAAATCTAAGTAACCATTGGTTTTCTTTCTCCTTCCTTTTATAAACTCGTTTTGGCCTGATATATGTGCTAATTCAGAAACACTGGCAAGGTCTAGTATCCCCTCAAAATATCTCCACTACCTGCTGGCTGATGCCTGAAATTTCCTAGTTAAACCCTTAAGCTACTTTGTTCAGTGTTAAAATTGAAGTATTTCTGTGAAAGATATTACGTTAAAGTTTGATCAGTTCTTTATGTCTTCATAAAGACTATCCAGCCCCCCTTCCTATCTCCAAATTCCTGACTTGGTAGGAGTGGAGTAAGACCGAAGAAGTTGTATTTTAAACAAACTTTCTAGATGATTCTGTTGTGCACTAAAGTTTGAGAACCACTGCCTTGGTGAATGAGTTGTAAAGCTCTTGTGAGAATAGGCATTGAGGAAAGGAAGGGAACTGAATTTAACTGATGACTCTTATGCATCAGGAACCATGCTAGGCAATAAATACATGCTATTTCATTTCATCTTCACCTCCTCTATGAAAAGACTTTTATTATTCCCATTTTACAGATGAGAAAACTTAATCTCAGAAAAATTTAATACCCAGCCAATGATTACATGGCTAGGAAGACTAGCATTAGAATCCATACTTCTAATAATAGAAGCAGTGGTTATATAATATTCATAGGCTTTCAGAGACGAAGGAAATGGTGATGATGCCATTTTACTGAACATATATTCTGAGTTTGGCAGTTTATTAGGCATTTTCCATATATGGCCTTACTAAATTCTTACAACTACCCTTTGAGATAATTAATATTAATTTCATTTTATATATGGAGAAACTAAATCTTAGAGAAGTTATATAACTTGTCCAAGTACACATACCTGTACTATGTAAGTAGAGAAGCTAAAATTCAAATCCAGATGCTGTGCTCATTCCCATAGACACTGCTGTGAGAGTCCTTAGTATCTGAAGGGTGAAAATAGTATCTGTGGTAGGCAGAATAATTGCCCTTCAAAGATACCTACATACCTAGTCTTCAGAACCTGTGAATATGTTAGGTTTCATGGCAAGGGGAATTAAGATTGCAGGTAGAATTAAGGTTGCTAATTAGCTGACCTTGTGACAGAGGATTATTCTGGATCATCCAAGTGGGCCCAATGTATCACAAAGTTCCTTAGTAGGAGAGGGAAACAGAAGAAAGAGAGCCAGAGGAATGGCAGCATGAGAAGAACTCTACCTGAGCATGTTGGCTTTGAAGATGACCAGGAGCCAAGGAGTACAGCCTCTAGAAGCTGGAAAAGACAGGGAAATCCATTCTCCCTTAGAGCCTCCAGAAGGAATGCAGCCCTGACATCACCTTGATTTTTAGCCCAGTGAGACTTATCTCAGATTTCTGACTTCCAGAACTATAAAATAATAAATGTGCATTATTTTAAGCTACTAAGTTTGTGATAATTTGTTATATATTTGTTATATCAATAGGAAACCAATACAGAATCTCTCCAAGTTAGAAAGAGAGTGGAGACTTGCTCCACAATTGTGTTAGAGTTAGCCCTGCCAAATTTAACTGAGTGACTGATACACATATCATAGTCGACCATGATTTGTGGCAGACACCCTCATTGACCCACTGAATGGCCATTCCTTTCCTTCTCTCTTGCTTTACAGGACTTCAGTTCAGGTTGGATCTCAGGTAGCCAGGTACGTCAGGAGAGATGGCCACTCCCAAGGCTCAGTGGATGCCTGGATTAATCTTAGTCAGTTGTGTTAGTTCTATTCCTCTTAGAGTCAGTGGTTTAGAAGAAGAACTACAACATAATCCTGGACATGAGGAAGGAGGGAAAGTCTGAAGAGGGGCTTCTGGAAAAGTTTTCCTATTCTTCAAAAGGCCCATGAGAAAAGACTCCTTTCTCTTTCTGGCCTTCGGTTGCTGTTCTGTGTTTGAAGCTGCTGTAGAAAGCTGGCACAGATTAGGAGACAAGCCTGGCAACTAAAGTCAACACATTATGGATTCAGCTCATGATGGCAGAGTAGAAGGACGTGCACTCACCTCTTCTTACGAGAACACCGGAATCACAACTAACTGCTGAACAACCATCAACACCAAAAAAGATACCCTACTTCCAAAGACAAAGGAGAAACCACAACGAGATGGTAGGATAGGCGCAATCGTGATAAAATCAAATACCATACCTGCTGGGTGGGCGACCCACAAACTGGAAAACAATTATACTGCAGAAGCTCTCCACTGGAGTGAAAGTTCTGAGCCCCACATCAGCCTTCCCAGCCTGGGGGTCTGGCAACAGGAGGAGGAGTCCCCAGAGAATCCAGCTTTGAAAGCCAGCAGGATTTGATTGCAGGACTTTCACAGGACTGGAGGAAACAGAAATTCCACTCTTCGAGGGCACACAAAAAGTACTGTGTGCACCATGAACCAGGGGAAAAAAGCAGTGACCCCATAAAAGACGGGGCCAGACCTACCTGCTAGTATTGGAGGGTCTCCTACAGAGGTGGGGGACAGCTGTGGCTCATTGTGGGGACAAAGACACTGGAAGCAGCAGTTCTGGGAAGTACTCATTAGTGTGAGCCCTCCTGGAGGTCACCATTAGCCCCACCAAACAGCCTGTAGGCTCCAGTGCTGGGTCGCCTCAGGCCAAACAACCAACAGGGAGGGGACATGGCCTCACCCATCAGCAGACAAGCAGATTATAGTTTTACTGAGGAGGTCCTGCCCACCAGAGGGACAAGACCCAGCTCTACCCACCACCAGTCCCTCCCATCAGGAAGCTTGCACGAGTTTCTTGGATAGCCTCATGCACCAGAGGGCAGACAGCAGAAGCAAGAAGAACTACAATCCAGCAGCCTGGGGAACAAAATCACAATCACAGAAAGTTACACAAAACGAAACGGCAGAGGATTATGTCCCAGATGAAGGAACAAGATAACACCCCAGAAAAACAACTAATTGAAGTGGAGAGGCAATCTTCTAGAAAAAGAATTCAGAATAATAATCATGAAGATGATTCAGGATCTCTGAAAAAGAATGGAGGCAACGATCAAGAAGATGCAAGAATGTTTAACAAAGACCTAGAAAAACTAAAGAACAAACAAATAGAGATGAATAATATTATAACTGAAATGAAAAATACACTAGAAGGGATCAATAGAAGAATAACTGAGGCAGAAGAACAGATAAGTGAACTGGAAGACAGAATGTTGGAAATCACTGCTGTGGAACAGAATAAAGAAAAAAGAATGAAAAGAAATGAAGACAGCCTAAAAGCCCTCTGGGACAACATTAAATGCACCAACATTTGCATTATAGGGGTCCCAGAAGAAGAGAGAGAGAAAAGACCTGAGAAAATATTTGAAGAGATATTAGCGGAAAACTTCTCTAACATGGGAAAGGAAAGAGTCACCCAAGTCTAGGAAGCACAGAGTCCCAGGCAGGATAAACCCGAGGAGGCACATGCTGAGACACATAGTAATCAAATTGACAAAAATTAAAGACAAAGAAAAATTACTGAAAGCAACAAGGGAAAAATAACAAATAATATACAAGGGAACTCCCATAAGGTTAACAGCTGATTTCTCAGCAGAAACTCTACAAGCCAGAAGGGAGTGGTATGATAAATTTAAAGTGATGAAAGGGAAGAACCTACAACCGAAAATACTCTACCCAGCAAGGCTCTCATTCAGATTTGATGGAAAAATCAAAAGCCTTACAGATAAGCAAAAGCCAAGTGAATTCAGTACCACCAGACCAGCTTTGCAGCAAATGCTAAAGGAACTCCTCTGGGTGGGAAAGGAACAAGCAACTTAAAACAACCTTGTACATATACAGACTGCTGTATCAAAACCTCATGGGAACAGCAAACCCAAAAACACACAAAAAAGAAAAAGCAACCCAAACACAACACTAAAGAGGGTCATTAAACCACAAGAGAAGAGAACAAGAGAGGAAAAGAAGAAAAAAGACCTCCAAAAACAAACCCAAATCAATTAGGAAAATGGCAATAGGAACATACATATCCATAAGCACCTTAAATGTAAATGGATTAAATGCTCCAACCAGACATAGACTGGCTGAATGGATACAAAAACAAGATCCATATATATGCTGTCTACAAGAGACCCACTTCAGACCTAGGGACACATACAGACTGAAAGTGAGGGGATGGAAAAAGATATTCCATGCAAATGGAAATCAAAAAAAAAGCTGGAGTAGCAATACTCATATCAGACAAAATAGACTTTAAAATAAAGCATGTTACAAGAGACAAGGAAGGACACTACATAATGATCAAAGGATGAATCCAAGAAGAAGATATAACAATTATAAATATATATGCACCCAACATAGGAGCACCTCAATACATAAGGAAAATACTAATAGTCATAAAGAGAGAAATCAACAGTAACACAATAACAGTGGGGGACTTTAAGACCCCACTTTCACCAATGGACAGATCATCCAGACAGAAAATCAAAAAGGAAACACAGGCCTTAAATGACACATTAGACCAGATGGACTTAATTGATATTTATAGAGCATTCCATCCAAAAGCAGCAGAAAACACATTCTTCCCAAGTGCACATGAAACATTCTCAGGATTGACCACATGCTGGGCCACAAAGCGAGCCTTGGTAAATTTAAGAAAACTGAACTCATATCAAGCATCTTTTCTGACCACAACACTATGAGATTAGAATCAACTACCAGAAAAAAAACTGTAAAAAACACAAACACCCATGGAGGCTAAACAATATGCTACTAAACAACCAGTGGATCACTGAAGAAATCAAAGAGGAAATCAAAAAATACCTAGAGACAAATGAAAATGAAAGGACAATGATCCAAAACCTATGGGATGCAGCAAAAGCAGTTCTAAGTGGGAAGTTTATAGCAAAACAATCTTACCTCAAGAAACAAGAAAAATCTCAAATAAACAATCTAACCGAAAGCAATTAGAGAAAGAACAAACAAAACCTAAAGTTAGTAGATGGAAAGAAATCATAAAGATAGAGAGAGATAAATGAAACAGAGACAAAGAAAACAATAGCAAAGATCAATGAAACTAAAAGCTGGTCTTTGAAAAGATAGACAAAATTCATAAACCTTTAGCCAGATTCATCAAGAAAAAAAGGGAGAGAGCTCAAATCAATAAAATTAGAAATGAAACAGAAGAAGTTACAACTGACACCACAGAAATACAAAGGATCATAGGAGACTACTACAAGCAACTGTATGCCAATAAAATGGACAACCTGGAAGAAATGCACAAATTCTTAGAAAGGTACAATCTCCCAAGACTGAACCAAGAAGAAATAGAGAATATGAACAGACCAATCACAAGCACTGAAACTGAAACTGTGATTTTAAAACTCCCAACAAACAAAGGTCCAGGACCTGACGGCTTCACAGGAGGATTCTATCAAACATTTGGAGAAGAGTTAACACCTATCTTTCTGAAACTGTTCCCAAAAATTGCAGAGGAAGGAAAACTCCCAAACTCATTCTATGAGGCCATCATCACCTGGATACCAAAACCAGACAAAGATACCACAGAAAAAGAAAATTACAGGACAATATCACATAGATGCAAAAATCCTCAACAAAATACTAGGAATCTGAATCCAACAATACATTACAAGGATCATACACCATGATCATATCCCAGGAATGCAAGGATTTTTCAATATCATCAGATCAATCAGTGTGATACACCACATCAACAAATTGAAGAATAAAAACCATATTATCATCTCAGAAAAAGCTTTTGACAAACTTGAGCCCCATTTATGATAAAATGTCTCCAGAAAGTGGGCATAGAGGGAATGTACCTCAACATAATAAAGGCCATATACAACAAACCTACAGCTAACATCATACTCAACGGTGGAAAGCTGAAAGCATTTCCTGTAAGATCAGGAACAAGACAAGGATGTTCACTCTCTCCACTTTTATTCAACATAGTATTAGAAGTCATAGCCATGGCAATCAGAGAAGAAAAAGAAATAAAAGGAATCCAACTTGGAAAAGAAGTTAAACTGTCCCTGTTTGCAGATGACATGACACTATACATAGAAGATCCTAAAGACGCTACTCAAAAACTACTAGAGCTCATCAATGAATATGGTAAGGTGGCAGGTTACAAAATTAATACACAGAAATCTGTTGCATTTCTATACACTAACAACAAAAGATAAGAAAGAGAAATTCAAGAAACAATCCCACTTAACAATCATGTCAAAAAGAATAAAATACCTAGGAATAAACCTACCTAAGGAGAAAAAAGACCTGTGCTCTGAAAACTATAAGATGCTGATGAAAGGAATCGCAGATGACACAAACATGGAAAGATATACCCTGTTCTTGGATTGGAAGAATCAATATTGTCAAAATGACTATACTACCCATGGCAATCTACAGATTCAATGCAATCCCTATCAAATTACCAACAGCATTTTTCACAGAACTAGAACAAAAAAATCTTAAAAATTTGAATGGACACACAAAAGAGCCTGAATAGCCAAAGCAATCTTGAGAAAGAAAAACGGAGCTGGAGGAATCAGGCTCCCTGACTTCAGACTATACTACAAAACTATAGTCATCAAAACAGTATGGTACTGGCACAAAAATAGAAATGTAGATCAATGCAACAGGATAGAAAGCCCAGAAATAAACCCACACACCTATAGTCAATTAATCTACAACAAAGGAAGCAAGACTATACAATGGGGGAAAGACAGTCTCTTCAATAAGTGGTGCTGGGAAAACTGGACAGCTACATGTAAAAAAAATGAATTTTTTTCTTTAACACCATACACAAAAATAAGCTCAAAATGGATTAAAGACCTAAATGTGAGACCAGACACTATAAAACTCTTAGAGGAAAACATAAGCAGAACACTCTCTGACATAAATTGCATACATTTTTCTATCTGCCTCCCAGAGTAATGCAAATTAACAAAAATAAACAAATGGGACCTAATTAAACTCAAAAGCTTTTGCACAGCAAAGGAAACCATAAACAAAATGAAAAGACAACACACAGATTGGGAGAAAATATTTGCAAATGATGTAACTAACAAGAGATTAGTCTCCAAAATTTACAAATAGCTCATGTGGCTTAGTATCATCAAAACAAACCCAATCCAAAAATGGGCAGAAGACCTAAATAGACATTTCTCCAAAGAAGACACACAGATGGCCAAGGCACACAAAAAGATGTTAACATCGTTAATTATTAGAAAAATGCAAATCAAAACTACAATGAGATATCACCTCACAACAGTCAAAATGGCCATCATCAAAAAATCCACAAACGATAAATCCAGAGAGGGTGTGGAGAGAAGGGAACTCTCCTACTCTGTTGGTGGGAATGTAAATTGGTACAGCCACTAGAGAGAAAAGTATGGAGGTTCCTCTAAAAACTAAAAGTAGAGCTACCATATGATCCTGTAATCCCACTCCAGGGCATACACCCAGAGAAAATCATGGTCCTAAAGGATACGTGCACCCAGGGGCTTCCCTGGTGGTGCAGTGGTTGGGAATCCGCCTGCCAATGCAGGGGACATGGGTTCAATCCCTAGTCCGGGAAGATCCCACATGCCACAGAGCAACTAAGCTCGTGTGCCACAACTACTGAGCCTGCACTCTAGAGCCCGTGAGCCACAACTACTGAGCCCTCATGCCACAACTACTGAGCCCTCATGCCACAACTACTGAAGCCTGCGCACCTAGAGACTGTGCTCCGCAACAAGAGAAGCCACTGCAATGAGAAGCCCGTGCACTGCAACGAAGCGTAGCCCCCATTCGCCACAATTAGAGAAAGCCTGTGCACAGCAACGAAGAACCAACACAGCCAAAAAAATAAATTTTAAAATAAATAAATTAGCTTATTAAAAAAAAAAAGGATATGTGCACCCCAATATTCACTGCAGCACTGTTTACAATAGCCAAGACATGGAAGCAACCTAAACATCCATCGACAGATGAATGAATAAAGAAGATGTGGTACATATATACAATGGAATATTACTCAACCATTAAAAAGAATGAAATAATGCCATTTTCAGCAACATGGATGGACCTAGAGATTGTCATACTGAGTGATGTAAGTCAGACAGAGAAAGAGAAATATCATATGATATTGCTTGTATGTGGAATCTAAAAAGAAACCATACAAGTGAACTTATTTACAAAACAGAAACAGACTCACAGACTTAGAGGACAATCTTATGGTTACCAGGGGGGAAAGGAAGGGGGAAGGGATAGTTAGGGAGTTTGGGATTGACATGTACACACTGCTATATTTAAAATGGATAACCAACAAGGACCTACTGTACAGCACAGGGAGCTCTGCTCAATACTATGTAACGACCTAAATGGGGAAAGAATTTGGAAAAGAACAGATACATATATATGTATAACTGAATCACTCTGCTGTACATCTGAAACTATCACAACATTGTTAATCAACTATACTCCAATATAAAATAAAAAGTTTAAAAAAATTAAAAATTAATAATAAAGTCAACACATTATGAGTGGAGAGTAGAAAAATGGAAGGAATCTGGGCCTTTGATGATATCTTTGAGCCACTGCATTAGTCAACCCTGGAATTTGCCTAATTTTAAACTTCTTTTTTGTGAGATAATAAGTGGCTTATTGCTCAAGTCAGTCGATTTGGGATTCTCTATTACTTACAACCAGAAGCATCCCAAAAGGTACAATGGGAAGTATATCAGTCATTAGTCTTTGTGCAACATTTATGGTGTGTGGTTTGGTCCCCTTTCCTGTCCCGACCAACTGTGACTCCAAGCTACTCCCCGTGGACAGGAACATTATACTTGACCTCCTCAAAAGACGATGCATCAGTGGTGTCAGGACTATTCAATTCTTGGGTTAAAGCTTCCTCCCTAAGATTTCACACCCTTGAGGGTGTGGATTCGTTTAGTAATTGTGGAAGCAAAACTTCATTATAGTTGATACCTATTAGAAGTAAGACAGGCAAGGCACCAAGAACAGTCAACTCTTACCCACCTTTACTATGTTCTGAGGTTACATGCACTCAAGTATCAATGGCAAAGAAACAGAAAGTCATATTTCTTTATTCACTGGGCTTGGGCCCTAACCCCCACTATGAAATTCCACAGGAATCCTTTGGCTTGGGTACAGAGGCCTTAAAGGAATCTCCAAAGTTGAATCCCACCTCCAGTCTTCCCACATGGGAAAAAAGAGTTCAGTGTTCCCAGGTACACCCAGGTGGGAGAAAAGAGGTGAATACTGGGTAGCTTGGGCTTCTGCCAGTGGGAGGTAGCCTTGCCATCTTGCCACGTAGGAGATGAGAACAGGAGAGAGTCACAGCTATGTGGATAATTTTTGAATGTAGAGGGACCCCCTGGCCTAATTAGCGTCATGAAGTCTGAACAGTGGGATTAGCAACTCCTCTTCCAAAGGAAGGGACAAGCAATGCAGAGTGAGAACTGGGAGAGGAGTATTTTTAAAAGTTCCTTGTCAGAAGGCCTCAGTGTCTAGTTTTTGACCATCTAAGGCTTTCCTTTTGTAAGGTGCTCAATATTGTACTACTCTTAAAACTTAATGCAAGCTTCATTCATAACTGATTTTTACTTTCCCCTGTGGCTTGGGTCTTCTCTGATGAACTACTGTATTTATAAGCATTTATTTCCCATGGCTCTGCTAAAAAGTGAAAAATCATAATCACAACCAAGTCCAGACAACACGCAGAATAATAATGCAGCTTAAAATCCTTACTAGAGTGCTACCTCATTATACACAGATGGTGTCTATGTGGTGGTTAGCATACTCATGGGAAGAAACAGCAGAGCTTACTGGTTTCTTGGAGAACTTCACTTTGGGAGATGTGGTGAGAACTTTTTATCCTCCACAAATTCAGGGACCCCGGAGTTCACCAGTGTGCAGTTTGAGCCCTATCATAAACCGCAAAAGAGGCCAAGAAGATTTTATGCTCCAACAGATAACCAGGCGCCTCCCTTAGGTCTCATCAGCCATGTTTGGCTCTTTTATCAACGTCCGTGAAAGCTCATTTTCTCATTTCCACTTTTCTTTTCATTACGGTCTTTCCATGGGTGAACAGCTAACATCAATAGTCACCACGTTGGCATGCAAGTTCCTCCTCAATCTTTATCTAACTTACCTTTGTAGAGTTAGATCATATTCCTGAAGACTCTGCTTTAGTCAAGTCATTTTTCTCACCTCTATGCTTTTCTCACCCTATTCTTTGTAATGCCTAGCATATTACTAATGAAAACATCCTTGCAGATGATCCAGTCCAAAAAAAAAATACTCATTTTCACCTGAGGAAACTTAGTCCCTGAATTACTGGAACCAGAGAACACAGTGTGTCCATTAGCCATCACCATATAATAAACCACCCCAAAACTTAGTGACTCTGTATTTTTTATGATTTTGTGCATTGATGGGACAACTCATCTGCTGATTTTTTCCTCGGTCCCTCATTCAGCCGCACAGTCAGCTGAACTAGAAGGTCTCAGAGGGCCTCATACACATATAGAAGTTGCTACTATTATGGGCAGGGGTGTCTTGGTCTCCTCCAGTGGTTCAACCTCCAGCAGCCTTCCTTATATGGTGGCCTCAGGAGTGTGGTCCATGAAGATGAAAAGTGGAAGCTATAAGGCCTCTTATGGCCTAGACTCTGGAAGTCACACATTATTACTCCCACTGCATTCTACTAGTTAAAGCAAGTAAACAAAGCCAGCCCAGGTTCAAGGGTGTAGAGAAAAAGACTCCAACTCTGGGTGTGTGGAGTGGCAAAGCCAAACTGCAAGGTGGAATGTATACCAGGATGGGAGGAATTATGGCCATTAAACAATCTTTCACACAAGATAAGACAGAGACCAGTTATCAGGTTGCACTGATACAGAATCCATAGAATCCTGGCCAAAGGCTCCTTAGAATGCTTCTGCCTAGGGACAGGATGGGATCCAGGGTCCAATGTAGATGCATATTTCAAGAAGCAGCCAAGCAGATCATTACAAAGCTGCCTTACCATTGCTGAGTATGGTTCTAGCGCACTTTGAAAGGACAAAATCACATGATACACTACTCTTGATGGAAAGGCAGGGAGATGCCTACACAGAAAGCTCCACCATGTTGGCAGTAAGTAAGGGCAGTCTCCACATTCCTGAGTCCGGGCATCTGCTTTGTACACCATCAAACTCAACTGTCAATATGCTAAGACATGATTAGTATCCTGGAGCCTGGACCAAGCTAATCAAACCCATGCAAATCAGACCATGCTAATCAAAGGAATAGCCCTTGTGTAAAGAAGACTGCCTTAATTTGCAAAGATAACGAGTCCATTAGAGGGTTTGGCTGCTTGATTTCCTACTGTAAAGCAACAAGAAGATCCAACATGTATTCAAAAAATAACTCAGAGTAGGATCCTAGTCAGGGAGCCCTGTGGTAGAATGAAAAGATGCTGGGTTTAAATTGTCCTTGCCAACTAGTAGCTCGGGGACCCCTGGCAACCTCTCTCTTTAGAGGTGTTACTCTCTCTCCCATCCTCAGTTTCTTCATCTGTAAAATGAACATGATTATGTTTACCTGGGAGAGTTGCTGTAAGAATTAGGAAAGGTCCTAGAACATAATAGCGTACAATAAACAGTAATTATTAAAAATAACTATAAAGTGCTTAATACTGTTGTGAGACAGTGTTATATACACACTTTATTTCAGATAACACCAAGACCTAATTGCTGGGTCAGACAGTGAAGACACCCTGTCATAGGACACTGTTAACATGTGTAGTGAAATACAGGTCAACATTTAGAACTTTGCACGAGTGCCACCTCCTCTGTCAAACATTCCTGGGCATCTCCTATGTTTCCATTCTCATATTACTATACATTTGTTTGTAAAGGACTTGGAAGCAGAGGGAGAAATGCACTAGAAGTACAAATCAGTCTCATAATGTCCCACAACCTGCATGGAATGTATTCACCGAGGTGTGAGAAAAAATTCAGCTGATCTCCCAAGGATGAAGATGTCACTAATGAGGTGTTATTGTATAAAGCTATAATGACAGTCTTAATAACAACCACATTGGAGGCAATTTGCCCATCTTAACACTAACACATTGCAATTAAACATTTAGATTAATTTCCCACCATGATTCCAGAGGAGGATCAATGCTCTACTGAATAGAATGGCAACATAAAGCTACAGTGAGGTGGGAAAATGCATAATTTTCTTAAAAATAAAAAAAATCTTTTTAAAAAAATGGTATTTCAAATATAGTTCCTTAATTTTCCCCATTTTTCCAAAATAATTAGATAATGTATTATTCCTTCTTTTATTCTCTTTCAATAGTTCCTCTCGCTCATAATCTTGCTGAAATAACAGATCATGCCAATCATTTTGATCACTTCAGCTGTTATTCTTCCCACTAGCGAGCAGAAAAATTGCTTTTTTTTCTTTTTTTTTTGCAGTTTAGATTTATCCACTCAAACAGATACCTTCAACAAGGAGAGGGCGTCCACATCTTCACATGCCTCTTCCAGGAAAACTTCCCATAATACTCAAAACATTGATCATAACTGAGCCCTGCTCTGAGACATACTGGAAATTCCCCTGGGCAAAGGAGATTAACCAAGATCAGGTGACACTGAGACTGAGGGAAAACTCGCCAGCCAGCAATCCAGATCACAGAATCAAAACTGAAGGAATGTTCACCCTTCAAACCAACGTCCCTAATAGTAGATACAGTTGACGCTTGAACAGCGTGAGGGATAGGGGCACTGACCGTCCACAGTCAAAGACTGGTGTATGATTTATATTTGACCGTCTGTATCCCTGGTTCCTCTGTATCTGTGGTTCCTCTGCATTGTCAGGTTCAACCAGACAACCGCAGATTGTGTAGTACCATTGAAAATCCACGTGTACTTTGTAGTCCCGCCCTCCATAACTGAGGTTCCTCGGTATCTACGGGTCTGCATCACCCAACCTCGGACGGTACAGTAACGTAGTATTTACTATTGAAAAAAAAATCCACGTATAAGTGGACCTGCGCAGTTCAAGCCCATGTTGTTCAGGGGTCCCCTGTACTTGCCTTAGTTTGCTCAGGCTGCCATAACAAAATACCATAGAGTAGGGGACTTAAACAACAAAAATTATATTTTCTCACAGTTCTGGAAGCTGGAAGTCCGAGATCAGGGTACCACAAGGGTCAGGTTCTGGTGAGAGCTCTCTTCCTGGTGTGCAGACAACCATCTTCTTGCTGTGTCCTCACATGGTGGAGAGAGAAAGAGAAAATTCTCTTCCTTTTCTTATAAGGGCACCAGCCCTATCAGATTAGAGCCCCACCTTTATGAACTCAGTTAACTTTAATTACCTCATTAAAGTTCCTATTTCCAAATACAGTCACATTGCAGGTTAGAGCTTCAACATGAATTTGGGGGAGATGCCATTCAGTCCACAGCAATAATCAAAAATATTTAAGTAAGTAACTGACAAGTAATTCAAGGCATGAACAAAGGCATGAAGGCAAGGGATAACAGAACGACAAACAACTCTGTTTAAGTGGCATATAGTTTCTTTAAAGGGGAATGTGAAAGGTATAATTGGAAGTCTAAGCTGGGACCAGGTGGAAAAGGACTTTGAATATCACCTTAAGCACTTTAGCTTTACCCCACAGGTAATGGTTAGATAAAGAAGGTTTCTGAGCAGACAAGAGCCCTGGTTAATGCTGCACTTTAGAAAACGTATCATGGCGTAAGTATGGAAAACGGCTTTGCGAGGTGGAGATCAGAGGAAGGGAAATTGACTAAGACATCACTGCAGTTACTTAGAGTGTTCAGTCTTTATAGAGTTGTTACTATCTAAGATGAGTATGGCAGATTCTTTCTCTCTTTGGCAGATGAGGAAAAGGAGCCTCTGATGTTCCAGGCCTCTGGGGATTAAGAAGCTAAATCATGATCTCATGGCTGGTAGACTGAAGAGCGAGTACGAACCTTCCATCTTTCTAACTCCAAGTCCAATCTCTTCATTTAAATAAACATTTTCTAAGGGTAAAATGGATAATTTCCATGTGGTTTCCTTTCTCCTGGAGGGCAATCTTTGTTCTTCTCCAATAAACCCAGAGGTTTTTAAAAGAATAAATCTACTTGGTTTTCCAAGTAGAAAAGGAAAAGTTGAACTAAATTCTACGTTGGCGGAAACCTATAGGAAGCATACCATAATGGTTAAGAGCATGGGTACGGGTAGGCAGCTGGGTCCAAATCCTGGCTAAGCTATGTACTAGCGTGACTCCCTAAGTCTTGCTCTTCTTATCCCTAAAATGTGAAAGTATTAGAACATACCACGAGACAGTCATGACAAGTGACAGCTGCATAGCAAATATTCAATAACTATAAACCATGGTTGTTAAATGTGTTCTTCTCTGTACCTGATAGTCTTAAATATATCAAATAAGAAAACATTTCAATTGTTTAAGCAGCAAATTTGTTGAGCAGAGTTCATGCTGGTCTCTAGAGTCACATGTGGTCTCACAGCTGGAAGAATAAGTCACCTGTTGCCAGGGAGAGGGAAGGAGGCTTACTTTAAACAGTGAAAAAGGAAAATTTACTAGGCACATTTTTGTTTAATTTCAAACATACAGAGAGGCAAAGAAAATTCTGTCTATCCAAAAAAAGATCATATATTATACCTACAAGAAGGTCAGGCTTGTAATTTCAGTCTTTCAATGGTATACGTGCATGCTAATTTATGAAGGTAAATTCTGTCGATTAAAATGAAATGATTTTGCTTGGCAGTCAAGTGCAGGAAGACAAATATCAAATCTCAGTAGCTACACTTCCAGCTGTTTTGCAAACAGAGATAAAAGATAATCCCTGACTAAATAGCATCACTTTCAAGATAAAAATCAACTTTCAAGTGCATTGTATTGAATAGGGGAAGACAGGTTTACTCTAAAAGTGTCCAATAATTGGGGTTGAATGATATTTATTAGAAGAACTTGTGCACTGTGTTGAAACTGACAAGAGTGTACTGTGTTTTTGGCACAGCATGATGCTAATATCTGTAATTAAGGAAAAACTTAAAGAACATCTGCAGTGAGAATGCTTAGTTTGGCAAATCTCTCTGCAAGTAAATTTACTGGGCTTCATTATTTGTATCCAACAAAAGACACATAAAACAATTTCAAATGTCACGGCGGCATCACCTCACTTCATAAAGCTTCAAGATTTCTAAGCTCTACCATCATTTTTGGAATTATCAGTATCATTACTACCACCTTCTCCATCCCCATTAACATCCTGACTTCTAACACCAGCTCTGCTCCCAACTCACTAACTTCACCTCTTCAACTTTCATTACTACTTCCTACAGCACAAGCATCATCAGGTCTACCACCAATGTCGCCAGCTCTACCACCATCATCATCATCCCCATATCCATCTCCACATTTCCTTTACCAATATCACCAGCTCTATCCACCAACCATCACCACCGTGTCCACCATCCCCTCATCATTACTGGCTCTAGCACACTTGCCATCACACACAGCACTTTCACAGTCATTACCATACCTCTTCACAGACCTCTAGTTTATCAAATGCTACAGACTCTTGTGTTTTCCCCTTCCTCAAGCCGAACTGTCAAACTGAGTGGCAATATTGCAATTTAGTCATATAGCAGTTAATCCATTTATATACAGAGACGATGAGCCCAAACTCAATTTCTGCTGAACTGCACACAATTTAGGGTAGAGGACAGATGTGCAAACCAGCGGACCATTTTTATTTTTATTTTTTACCTAGCCACTTTACCACTGCCATTTCGATGGAATGGATTTTTTTTAACATGTCTATCATTTATTGAAAACTCACCCATTCCTCATCCCGTCCCTCACCCTCACTTTACAACGTACCCCTGACAGTGGGATTCAGCAAGAGTATGTTACTCAGGTATAGGATAAAACAAAATAGTTTACACATTTGGTAATACTTTTAATAAAAGCAGGAAGTTTACTGATAAAAGCATACTTCAAAAAAAGGAGCCAGGGCTTCCCTGGTGGCGCAGTGGTTGAGAATCTGCCTGCTAATGCAGGAGACACGGGTTCAAGCCCTGGTCTGGGAAGATCCCACATGCCGCGGAGCGACTAGGCCCGTGAGCCACAACTACTGAGCCTGCGCATCTGGAGCCTGTGCTCCGCAACAAGAGAGGCCGTGACGGTGAGAGGCCCGCGCACCGCGATGAAGAGTGGCCCCCGCTTGCCGCAACTAGAGAAAGCCCTCGCACAGAAACGAAGACCCAACACAGCCAAAAAAATAAATAAATAAAAATAAACAAACGTGGGGGTTAACAATTAATTAATTAATTAAATAAAATGCAACTTCTAAAAAAAAAAAAGGAGCCATATCAAAATCACAATTCAAGAAATTTCTGGGATCAGAGATTACATTGAAATGCCCACTTTGAAAAACCTTCAATCACGTGTAGACAATTGACAATAAACTGTGTTAAACATTATGGTACCAATAATGCATTTTCCTGCCAAATATATTACCTAAATTATTTTTTCTGATGACAAAGAACACAAACTCACATATAAAATGTTCTCATATCATTTAGAATTTCCCCAACTCCAATTTGCTCATGTGAAAAAAATTTGATCAACTATTTCTCAGGTCAACCCCCATACTCATAACTACAGCCAAAAATACTTTCACTTAAAGAATCAATAATAACACAAAGTGTTGCATTGTAAAAATGGTATTACCTGATGAGAAGCAGACGGAAGACTTAAGAAAATGGGGGAAAATGTTTGGTTCACACTAAGGAACAATTATACTGGATGTCCTTCAGCTTTCCCTATCCCCAGTCTTTTCTCTACCTTTTTTTTTGTTCTGTGTCCCAGGAGGTTGAACTTTGCTGACTGCATCATCTGGGCTTTCTTGCCACCTGGCTTCTCGCTGGCTACAGTCAACCGGAGCCAGTGGAAAGAGAAGCTGAGGTCTCTTTCTGTTCCTTGACAGCTTCAGTCTCTGTTTCTGTGTCCTTCTACTACCATAGCTTTAGTCAGGCAGCCTCTCCTTGTGGCTCTGGTTGTTACTAGACTCCCAGATACTTTTTCCTTCCCTTGTGCTTTTGGTCCTTTGGGTAGCAGCAATTTCCCATGCTCGTTAGCATCTAGGTGCCTCAATTCTTCTAAACCTGCCCACACATCTGAAAGGAATCACTCTATTTAGGGTTCCTGAATTCGAGCCATCTGGGATGAATTCCTTCTCCTGATAGCAGCCTGATTGAAACAGCAGTGAAGAGGAGACGTGATCTTTATGCTGCTCTTTTAAATATCTTGAAAAGAGGTCATCCCCCAAATCTGGTAGATAGATAAAACAGCCCAGCAGTCTGCTTAAAACTAGCATTAAGGGAGAGTCAGGCAAGATGTTTTCTCCCAGATGTATCCATCTCTCCCCTTTCAGCTCCACCGCCTGACCCAGAATAGACAGAAGACAGATAAAGGGAATCTTAACATTATATTCTAGTTTGCTCGCCTCAAGCTGACAGGGTAGGAGGCAGAGATTCTGGGTGGGGTCTACCTAGGCTCAGAAGAGTGTATAATTAGAGTATCCTTCGTGCCAAAACTCTGGAGAATCTCGGCGTGGCACAGAAGAGGAAGGAGGCGCCATAATATTAACAGTCTCTTACATTTTTATAGGACTATCCTTTCCAAAATGCTTTTATATCCTTCATATTATTTGACTTAAATATTGCATAATAAGGAAATCAAACCCCAACAATCTGAATGGAGAAGGCAAACCTAAGAAGATAAAGAGAACACCGAAAACAGCTGTTTTGTAAAAAGTAAATGAGTAACATTTCGGGAGTAGGTATACTGGGCAATCTCATCTAATGCAATTGTTCCAATTCTTGTTTAAAAATTGACTGTAAAGCAATTTTCGGAACTTCCCTGGTGGCGCAGCAGTTAAGAATCCGCCTGCCAATGCAGGGGACGTGGGTTCAACCCCTGGTCCGGGAAGATCCCACATGCCACGGAGCAACTAAGCCCGTGGGCCACAACTACTGAGCCTGCGCTCTAGAGCCTGTGAGCCACAACTATTGAGCCCGTGTGTCACAACTACTGAGCCCATGTGCTGCAACTACTGAAGCCCACACGCCTAGAGCCTGTGCTCAGCAACGAGAAGCCACTGCAACGAGAAGCCCATGCACTGCAACAAAGAGTAGCCCCCGCTCGCCGCAGCTAGAGAAAGCCCACGCGCAGCAACGAAGACCCAACGCAGCCAAAATAAATAAATAAATAAAAATAAATTTAAAAACAAGAACCACATACTTTTTTTAAAAAAAGCAATTTTCTTTTCATCAAAACGTATTTTCCCATTGACTTACATTACCAAACCAAAGATGTGTTCCCCACAGGAAATATTTTAGCCCTAAGTCTAAATAAAAATCACATTTAACAATGCAACAAACCCCTCTAAAGTCAATTATCTAAAGTAAAAGCTATAGTTTTCTGACAAAACAATAATTACACTCAAAATAATTCAGAAAATGCAAATCAAGTCTCCAGAACAACATTACCTTAAGGATAGATCCACGTAGAGGCAAAGTCACTAACAGAGGCTTCAACGTAAGGCAGCCTCTGTCATTGTGATTTAGAACAAGAAATATATATGTATATTTGGTCTTCCTCCCATTCCTGGCACAGAGTTCTTAAAACCCTTGAAATTTCTGTTGGAGGAGGTCACCGAGAGGACATGCCCTCCGCGTGATCTGTGAGCTGGATTCCGGCAGCTGGAGGCGCCTCACCCCCCTCCCCTGTCCTTGGAATGTACATTCTGCTCACCATTCCCGTGGTTGGAACTGTTTTCAAGGATGCAGCCTTGAGAGAGCCCTGTGTTGTTGAGACCATCTGCACAGCATACACGAGTGAACCCTCTTAAGGCCTATATATAAACTTTTAAGATTCCAGCAGGCTGGTGCAGAGATCTACCCACCTTGCGGCCGGCCGCTCAAGACAAGCCTCATTTGTAAATTCCCTTGTTTATTAAAACCACCACCTACCAGTCTGGACTTGTCTGCTTCTTTCTTCTCTCCTTGTGTACCAACAATTTCCTAAGTGATAAGGGCAATAGAACTGAAAGGAGCATTTTTTTGTCATTCGTAACAAGCCCCTTTCAACCACAACTGAGTTTACTGTAAAAAGGCTACTTTTGGAAAGCACAGTTGCCAGGGGAAACAATCACGTGACTAGGGGGTTGGAACTTTCAGGTCCACCCCTCCACGCTCCCCCCACGCCTCACCGCGATGTGCAGCACAGTTGGAAGGACCCTGGGGAGGTTCCACTCAAAACTTTCCTGCACCGCTGTCTGGCATTTCATTCCTGGTAACATTCCTAAGTTAAATAATACTTCTTGATCACAGAGTCGTCTTCTCTTTTTTTTTTTTTTTTTTTTTAAGGGTAATGGTCCTACCTTGAAGCACCTGGAATACACTCTGAAGGGCCAATTCAATTAACAAGCGCCCAGATGAATTCGATTATACAAATATACTTAAGCCTCTACGTGTCATCTCAAGTGGCCATAGGGCAGATAAGAGTCGTCTTTTAAACTGAAAATAGGCTTTAAAAGGTTAACGTTTATACCTTAGAAGCCATGTAATCTTCAGACCATCTACATCAGAATCACCAAGGATGCTTATAAAAAAAATGTACCGTCTTATCCCCACCCTAGACCTTCTGAATCTGTATCCCAGAGATTGGTCTGGAAGTCTGAATCTTAAGAAGCTCCAAGGGGCAGGTTAACACTTGAAAACCACTACTTGGTATGAATAAAGTTATCAAACCCTTTCCCTCAGCCGAGAAAGGGAAAGGGTGCTATCCTATCCTCACTCTCCTATCCTGTGTATATTTTGTGCTCTGGGTTCCCAAGAGTTCTTTATTCTTTGAGATGATAGAGCCCTACAAGAATGCAATCACATTATTCTCCAGCTGTAGGGCTTTACAGTTTGTAAAGCATGTTTTTATTCACTCTCTTTTTAAATCTTCACAGCAGTCCTGTAAGGATTATTTTTATACCAATTTTCTATATGAAAAAGAAATGGATTTTCAGAGAAATTAAGTATCTTTCTCAAGGTTACACAGAACTGAGATTCAAACCATATCTTCTAATGCTAATTCTCATGTTCTGAGTCTGGCTTGTATCAGTTGAAAAGTTAAATAGCCCTTAAAAGGGAAAAAAAACAAACAAAAAAAAGAGGGTAAATTGGACTTAGGCTGCAATCTCAAATAATCAAAAGATGAGAGCATGGAACGGGATTAAATAATTCTTATGTTGGACATTTACAATTCAAAGTAAATTGCCCTGACTCTCCATAGCACAGTCGGATTGTAATACCACAAAAACACTTGACTCTAATCAAAGGCCAACAGAACACTGGTTGTTCTCAGCCATCTGATTTTACACTAAGCTCTAAGGATCTTTTCTCAGTCTGATGTGGAATTTTATATGTTCTGCTGTGGACAAAGCACAGTGACATGGGCTATATTTTGACTCAGAGAAATATAATCTTTTTAATCTAATTTTTATTAAGCAAAATTGTAAGTGTGCACAGGCCAAGGTAGGAGTATAATGATCCCACATGTATCCATCACCCAGCTTCATCAATTATCAAGATCCTGCCATTTTTGAAAAGAATAGTCTAAAAAAAACCTTTTAAATCATATCACAATGTATAAATTCAGAATTCCCCACTGCAAATCTCAAAATATTTCCTAAATAAAGAAGTGAATATGTATATTAACAAATAAACTTATACACATTACACATATATACATACTTTTAAAGAGAATAAATTGTTTCCTTCTTGGGAATGCATACAAAATGCCTGCTTATAGCTCAAAAATGTGTGCGTTTTCACAATCTGTTTGATGGCAGGCACTAATGGTCAGGAAAAATAAAATTTAGTCCTTACAGTCTGTCCTGCCTTTAAGCGAAATGTGTGCCATTTACTTGGGAGCTATATAACAGATGTGAATTTAAAAGGAAGAGACCAGTTATAAAGCACTAGGGGGAAGCCTCACAGATGTCCCTGTTTTTAATGTGTTACAATGCGGGTCCAAGTTATCTCACTGCAAGTGATCTAGGACTTCATGAAACAGCTCCAAATTATAGATCACCAACACCCTTTAAAGGCCTTACGTTATAAAAAGAAAAAGCATTCTTAAACCTGGCCATTAAGGCAGACAGTGTGGTGTCCTGGACGCATTAAATCTGATAAATAAGATGGAAGGAGGGGGATGTCTGGGGACCTCCATGTAAGGCTGTATAATACAAAGGCGTGTGTGGACAGGCCTTAGCCCTTCGTGGGAAGGAAATTTCTAAGAGCTTCCTGTGGAAAAGAGCATTAGATAGTTCATCACACCAGAAGCCTGAGACTGTCATTATCATGAGTATGAAAAAGTATTCTTTTTGCTTTCCTAGAGATGCAGTTTTCAATAGACCCACTAATTATCACGTATTAAGTGATTGTTTTGTGCCAAGCACTCTATTAGATCCATATATAATATGAAGATAATCTCACTTAATTTATATAACCTTTTACAGTAAGTATTGCTAATGTATTTAAGAGATGAGGAAGCTGAGATTTGGGTACAAGTAACTTGAGATACAAAGTGGCTGATCCAGGATCTGTACTTGGTTCTTTCTGATTCCAAAGTTTTTTCTCTCATAAACAACAGGTGTCAGTGTCGTTGATATAATTCTTTTCAGGACAATCTAGCAATATGTATCTCCTTGCTGAAGCAATTGCTTTTCTAGAAATTTAACCTGTGGGAATAACTGACAAGGTTCCAAAGCAGTATATACAAAGAGATTCACTGCAGTGTTGTTTACAATATAAAAAGTTGGGAACCAGCACAGTGTCCATTGAGACTGAAAAAATTAATTTTGATAAATCCACATACTGGAATAGTATATACCTGTTTCAAAGATTCAAAGTAAGTTATATATTGATATATAACCGCTATTTACTTTGAGGTGAAAAAAGCAAATTATAGAAGATTATTATAATAGAATTATGCATGTGTATATGTGTGTGTGTGTGTAGGTATTAGAAAGATACACAACAAACTTATCCATGGTTTCAGTGTCTTTGAATTATTTAAAATTTTGAACAACTATATTATCAGATAAAAAGGATAAAATGTTTCCATTTGAAACACTAAGTCCCTGCTTTTTTTCCTCTCAAACGTCAAACTCCTGGGGCAATCCTGCCAAGATTTTAACAGTGGCATCAAGGGATATTTTGTGGGAAAGGAAGGGGTTATCTTTATTCAGATGTTACCTAATTTTCAAAACCTTCCCTGACCACTGGAGTCAGAGTGGATCCTCCCTCTCTGGGCTCCCAGGACATGCTGAATACATTCCTCATTATAACAGTTAGTTATCTCACTGCTGTAAACATTTGGGTTGTAACATGTACCTCTGTCACCCTCAGTTTACTCTGAGACCCTCAAAAGCAGGAGCCACATTTCTTTTACCTGGCACATGACATATATTTAACACGTTTGATGAACGAATAAGGGAGGGAGGGGGCAGAGGGAGGGAGGGAGGAGAGGAAGGAAGGAAGGGAGGGAGGATGGAAGGAAGGAAAAGAGGATGGAAGGAAGGAAGGAAGGGAGGATGGAAGGAAGGAAGGGAGGGAGGATGGAAGGAAGGAAGGAAGGGAGGATGGAAGGAAGGAAAAGAGGATGGAAGGAAGGAAGGGAGGGAGGATGGAAGGAAGGAAGAGAGAAAGGATGGAAAGAAGGAAGGAAGGATGGAAGGAAGGAAGGGAGGGTGATGTTTAACTTCAAAAATCTGGTGATGTGTTCAAAGCCCACACCACTGAACCACAGTAGTCCATTATGAATTAATTAATCAAAGCCTGAGATGAAGGTGCTTCTGTTGAGAGAAAGCCCTGGGTCATGAAAAGAACATGGGCTTTGGGGTCAGACAATGAATGTAAATCCTGTATTTTCCATTTAGAAGTTTTGTGAGAAAGCCTCTTCATCTCTGAGTCTTAGACTCGCCACCCGTGAAACCACTTTGGATCTTGCGCAAGGAAGTTGAAGTATTTTGTGACATCTTGGTTTCATGTAATCAAAGACATTTTCTGATTTACAAAAAAATAAGCAAATAAATAAAAAGTGAAGATATTAGGGACTCGGATACATTGTTAGTGAATATAGAATCTGGAACAACTTTTCTTGGGGAGGGTGGTAGGCAAATTGACAGTATCTATCAATGTGTCAAGTATGCATTACCCTTTGATTCAACAATTGTTCATCTAAGAGTTTACCCTATAAAAAATATGTTCAATTTTTTGTACATATGCAAAAATGTACAATTCTACATGAACAGTGTAAAACACTGCTTGCAGGAGTGAAAAATCAGCAACAACTCAAATCAATAGGGAAATGGCTAAATAAATTACGATATATCCCTCCAGTGGTGTATATCGCAGCCATTAAAATGAAATTGATCTATGTATAGTTCCATGATAAAAATGTGCCACATGTACGAATAAGTGAAAAAGCAAATTGCAGGGCAATATGAGCCCAATTCTGTAAAAAATAGTAATAGAAATTTTTTATATGCATAGGAAAAACCTAAGAAAACATATTCAAAATTATTCTATATTAGGGTAATATGAGGGGACTTTCACTTTCTACTATATGCAATGCCTTATCATCTATATATTATAAATGAATGTGCATTACTTTGATAATTACAACACAAATATGTTACATTTTAAAATCTAAGTTACTAATGGGAAGGAAGGTAAAATATGGGACAAAACTTGACTTTGTTAAGGTCTTAATCTATCCTTTTTGATGATTCTAGTCCCCAGTGCACTTTGACCATTAGCCAGAGAATTGACTGTGCCCTATAAATATGTTAGCTCACCTGATAGGCCTGACTGATGGTAAATGGGACAGAGAATACCTAGAATGAGCTTTTTTTTCTTTTTTTCAAAATGAACAAAAGCCTAATATACAACCTGGCTGTGAAATACGTGATTGGAAAAATATTGCCCCTTGGTTAAAGAAGTGACATCCAATGGGCGATAATTCCTCTAGATTGAACATTTTGTTACAGCTGTCCACAGAAACTTAAAGAGGTTATTTCCTTGATCTGCGGGGCATTCATTTTCTACTATAAGCATCCCACAGTGTAATGTGTATACCTTACATATAGAAGATTAATAATATTTCTCTAGCGCTTTTCGCCTGAACTTCTCGATACAAGCGGTGTTCATGGAAATGATTTGATCTAAATCAATTTTGAGCACCAGCACGCAAGCACTCCTAGCTGTTACTCCCTCTTACTTCCACTACTGGTGCATATTCTTCCTCTTTTAAAAAAAAAAAAAAAATCACCCCTATTCACTTAAAATCAAAAAACACAAATAAAATTTTTTCCCACCTACAATTTGGTAAAGATTTAAGAACTGGACAAAATCCAGGGTTGATGAGTACACACTCAGGCACTGTTTTGGCACTGTTACACTTTTTCCAGGAGCTAGTTTGGCCATGTGTATCAAAATGAGAAATGTGAACCCCTTTGACCCAGACAGCTCACACAGAAGTGAAAAGATGTATGCTTAGTGAAAAATGAGATATAACCTGTTCTATCATTAGCAAAGAATGGAATATTCAGACAATATGACATTAGTTCTGAGACACTTAACAGATTAAGGTATACTATAGTAGATGAAGTAGTGACCCCCCAAAATTCATGTCTACATGAAACCTCAGAATGTGACCTTATTTGGAGATAGGGTATTTGCAGATGTAATTAAAAGTCTCAAGACGAAATCATCCTAGGTTTAGGGTGAGCTGTAAATCCAATGACTGGTGTCCTTATAGGAAAAGGAGAGGACACTGAAAGATACACAGGTACACACACAAGAAGATGGCCACGTGGCAACAGAGGCAGAGATTGTAGTGATGTAGCTACAAGCCAAAAAATGCCAAGGATTGCCAGCAATCATGTGAAGCTAGAAGAGAGGCATGGAACAGATTCTCCCTCAAAGCCTCCAGAAGGAACTAGCCTTGTCATACCTTGATTTCAGACGTCTGGTCTCCTGAATATGAGAAAATACATTTCTCTTATTTTAAGCTGCTCTGTTTGTGGTAATTTGTTATGGCAACCCTAGGAAACTAACGCAAATATGATGTCTTGGATTGACTTTAAAATGATCCAGTGATGAGAGGGTTAGGGGAGACTCAGAGGGAGGTATAGATAAGACAAAATTAGATAACAGGTACATGGGGGTTATACCATATTCTGCATGCTTTTGTGTATATTTGAAACTTTCCAGAATGAAAATTTAAAAAGAAATACTATGTAGATTTAAATTTATTGACATGGAAAGATATCTGTGAACATATTGTTGGATAGAATAAAATAGGTCACCAAACTGGATGGTATCTTATGATTTATCCTAAAGGCAGATTCCTGGAAGGATGTTCACCAAAATGTTATGCCTAGTCATTTCTAGGTAGTGTGACTTGAGTTGATTTCTTCTCCATGTTTTTTGTATTTTTGGAATTTTTTACAGCAAGCATGATTGATTTTTTTTAATTAAGCTATTTTCAACAACAATAGTAATAATAATAATATCCCCCTCAGATTACACCACAACAAAATTTCCTTCTTTACCCTCAATATGCCTGTGGTAAGTCTGACACTTCCATTCCCATTTTAAAGAAAATGAAGGATCAGGGAGATAAACTCTAACATCACTAAGGATTTTGAAGCAGAATTTTAAAATTAAGCCCAGGGTTTGTCAAACCTGAAGGTGTTGTCCTTGTCAGCTGTTGCCTTAGAAATGTCTTTCTCACTACCAGCAAGAGACTTTAAGAAGTTTGATACTCACTCAGACATCACCAGAGATTGACCTGGGGGGATAGGGCAGGAGCACCTTGAGACCAGAGTTTTCTCCCCATGTATCAAGAGGGTCATCCTTTAGTACAGTGACATTCAAGTTATGCTACAGGAAGGAGTGAGATTCAGGAGGAGATTCTCATCCTTCTAACCTCTCCCTACTCCAGCCAGCCAAACGTTTGGAATGCAGGGGAAACATCCAAAGAGGGTTTAAAATCCAACAGGTGAGAGAAATAACTCCAACATAGGGAGTAAATGCGTGACACACTTGTTCCCCACTCCCAGGTCTATGACAGTCATCACTAATCAATGGCATTCTTTCAGACTGGAGATTGGATAACAATCCCTACAAAGTTAGTTCACAAAATGAAACTTATTTGCCATCCTAGATCCTATTCTGAAACAAATTCTGACCAAAGACCAAAGGAAGAGTTTGTTGGCAAGATAGCAAAGTAAAAGTGAGCAAAATCTTAGAAAAAGAATGATAATAGTTATACATTTTATTTAGCATCTACTAAGCACCTACTCAATACATGCCAGCTCTGGTGATATAAAGGAAACTAAGACAAGACATTCTCTGTCCTTGAGGACATTACAGGAAGAGACAGCAAATTGCTGTAGAGATTAGGAAGGTAGACTTTAGAAAGACCAAAAAACAAGATACACAAGATTCTGTCAAGGGCTCCTTCTCCTTGACTAGAACTACATTCATCCAAAGGTAGACTTAGAGTTTAGATTTCCCAGAGCTACAACCCAGGGGCTACTCCAGTCAACATATATGCTTTATTCTTTGCTAAAACCAGATAACACAAGAAATGCAGGGAATCCTTCATCACAAGAAAAAAATTATAAGTATTACATGGTGATGGATGTTAACTAGACTAATTGTGTGATCATTTTGCAACATATACAAATATCAAATCATTATTTTATACACCTAAAACTAATATAATGTTATGTATAAATTACATCTAAGTAAAAAAAAAAAAATTTAAAAAGAAATTCAGGGAATCCAAAGGTGCTGACTCTCTACTAACTAAAGAAATACTCAGTACTATCATTTGTTGAGCAAATGTCAAGCACTTTTTGTTTACAATCTCCACTCCTCACAACAACTTGGCAAGGCAGATATTATTATTCTCATTTTACTCATGAGGAAAATAAAGTTCCGAGAGGTGAAGTACCATGAACAGGAAATAGCCTTTAAGGGTTTGGAAATGAGATTTAAACTTAGGTCTTTCTGAGTCCATTTGCTTTACACCACGCCACACCACCTCTGAAGAGGGAAGAAGTATGCATGAGCTTATGTGAACAGGTACACTCACATCTATCTATCTATCTATCATCTATCTATCTGGTATATACATGGTCATACGTATGGGTGTTGCAGAAACCAACACCCATACAGTTGCTGAGGAGAACACCCGCACTTCTATGAATTACCAGAACTAAACAGCAATGGATGCCATTAACACACTGACTGCAGACGTATAAATTGAAAAAAAGTGGCTTCTGATCACAAGAAATGCCCTCTAAAGCATTTGATTCCATGGACTCAAATCAGGAAATTTCCTACTGTACACCTTCACCAGTGCTTATATAGCAACCAGGAACCTAATCCTATTATTTGAAGTTGCCAGACCCTACAGAAAGCGAGAAAGCAGTGTATGAAATCATGTCAACAGAACAGCAGCAGGAATATTTCCTCCGCCTTGGTCTTGGTTTTGCCACTGCTTTCTTCTAAGCTATTGTGGGGCTGAGGGACTGGAAGTCAAACCTGGAAAGACAGAAAGGAAACAAAGGGAATGAAAGTTCTGGCAGACTTTGAAGGATGGTGAGATGAAGGGCAAAAGGCTCATTTCATTAGTCCAGAGGTCTCTAATAGAAAAAAAAAAAAAAACTCAGGAAACTAGACCAGTTTGAATCAAAGGTACTGAAAAATGATAAGAACATTTAAAATCTATTCATCTGTCGATGGGCATTTAGGTTGCTTCCATGTCCTGGTTATTGTAAATAGTGCTGCAATGAACATTGGGGTGCATGTTTCTTTTTGAATTATCGTTTTCTCAGGGTATATGCCCAGTAGTGGGATTGCTGGGTCATATGGTAGTTTTATTTTTAGTTTTTTAAGGACACATGTACCCCAATGTTCATTGCAGCACTATTTACAATAGCCAGGACATGGGAACAACCTAAATGTCCAATGATAGATGAATGGATAAAAAAGATGTGGTACATATATACAATGGAATATTACTCAGCCATAAAAAGGAATGAAATTGAGTTATTTGTAGCAACGTGGATGGACCTAGAGACTGTCATACAGAGTGAAGTAAGTCAGAAAGAGAAAAACAAATATCGTATATTAACGCATGTATGTGGAATCTAGAAAAATGGTACAGATGAACTGGTTTGCAAGGCAGAAATAGACACAGGTGTAGAGAACAAACGTATGCACACCAAGCGGGGAAAGTGGGGAGGGGATGGTGGTGGTGGGATGAATTGGGAGATTAGGATTGACATATATACAATAATACATATAAAATAGATAACTAATAAGAACCTGCTGTATAAAAAATAAATTATTTAAATTAAATTTTAAAAAATTTTTAAATATTTGCATCAAATAACAGCTTTCTTCACATAATAAATGCCTCTGATTAATCACCCAAAATTAAAGCACACAGTTCTTGTATTTAGTTTTTTTATATTGCCAACATGTTCCAGCGTTCAAGTCAAAGCCAAAGATTAAACGTCCTTATATTTTTGTTGTGATTTTACTGCCAAATGCAAATATCTAAGTGCAAGTAAGTCATTACTCTCCCGCTGTTGTGGTCTGATTAATTCTCACAATATTAGCCAGCAATTCATTTTATCCCTTGGCGTCACAAGTCCAGTTGAAGGAGATAAGTGGCTGATAAAAGATCTCTGAGAACAGTTATAAATGATTCACTTTAAAAGAATAATAAAGCAGCCACCGGATAAGCGCTGCTGAGTAAACCTTCCATACACCGCACAAAACTAATTTAGTTTAAAAAACTTCAGCAAATTATAGTCAATAATCTTCACTGTCACCCTGCTGCTCACAAAACTTTTGAGAAGAAACTTAATGCTGAAATGCAAATATTTAATTAGATTTTAATGGTGAGGTTTATTTTTCCTAAATCTGGTCATCTGTCTCAATTACGTTCTCCAATTTTTACAGTTAACCAGGAATTGTCATCCCCATGGGCTTTGGGGAATGTTTTCTCTTTCCTAATTCCTGTTTAGCACTTGCTTTCTCAAAAGTGTAGTCATTGTGGAAAAGGGTTTGGTTTGTTCTCTCTTTTGGAAAAGAGAAACATTGAGAAAAAAAAAAAAATGTTCTGAGCAATGTTTTTAAAGCTAATTGTCCTTCTGTCCTAGTAACAGAGACTCTTCAGTAGCTAAACAATTAATTGTCTTTTCCTACCTCACTGCACAGGGCAATTAACATGCGTTTTTATTTAAGGTCCAATTAAAGCAGCTTTGTGTATACTTGGAAAATTTTAAAGCTATATGTCTTCCAAACGTATTCTGTAGTTTAGATTTTACATTAATTTGAAGAAATTAGTGAGACGTGGCTGTTCATGCCCCTTCCAACAAAACCAATATTAAAATCGGCCATAAAACTCTTCGGAACTGTTACAGGGGTGAAACATTGCAACCGCCTTCCTGAATGTCTCTTCTCTGTTCTGATCATCAAGCTACGTACCCTACTTCAGACTTGCCTTTCTACACTGATGCTGAGACTGGAACTCTGAACCACCTTTCTGTCCTTTGCCAGATGCTGTTAGACTTCGCCAACAGGGGGCACTAGGGAGACTGGCAGTCAGGAGGGGAAAGAGGGGCCTTGCTCATGGTTTCAACTTCCAGTCCCTCTGAGTGTCATCCCAGTAGCGCTTCTTCACCAGCACCAGCAGTTGACTGCAGTTTTTACAACACGCAAAAGCAGCCTCATCTCACACTCCGAGACACCAGCGCCAGCAAATCGCGCACCTCCCCCAAAGGGGGGTGGGGGCGGTTCCAGCCCCAGGGCTCCGTCCTCCAAGCGGCTCGGCTTGGTAACGCCACCCTCTTCCCTTGGTTCCCCCAATGGCTGGTCACTGCTTCCTCAGCTGCTACCTCTGTGATGCCTTAATGTTCACTTATTGCATTTCCAGTTCTTTAATACCTTTCATGCAATTTTTAATAATGAATTCTGCAAATCAGTTGGTGAGGTTTCAGTCTTCTGATTGGACCCTGACTGATACACCTTGTTTACTTTCAAATCAGATAGACCTGGGTTGAAATCCCAGCCCTACTACTTACCAGCTGTATGCCCTGGGCAAATTACTTAAAATGTCTGCGTTTTCCTTCCTCCTTTATACAAAATGGGTATAATATCCTAGAGTTGTCAGGACTAATGAGATAATCTATGACAAGTGACACAATATAATAAAGGCTTTAAAAAGTTGATTCCTTTCCCCTTCACCTTCTACAGGTTCAAGTTCTCCCATTTACAACAGATAGGAGTTAATGCTCTTTCCCTACTGAGAATAAATTCATTCTTTATGCTTCCTGACAACTTATATCGTGCCAATTGTGCTTCTAAAATCACCCACTGGGACTTAACCTGGTGGTCCAGTGGCTAAGACTCCACACTCCCAGTGCAGGGGGCCCAGGTTCAATCCCTGGTCAGGGAACTAGCTCCCACATGCTGCAACTAAAAATCTCCCACATGCCACAACGAAGATCCCGTGTGCCACAACTAAGACCCGGCGCAGCCAAATAAATAAATAAATATTTAATAAAATAAAATAAAATCACCCCTCGTTAGCTCTTTCACGATGCCTTAATTCCAGGTACAATCATCACAATAATTCTGTCGATCCTGTTAATATCTTTTTATGTTAACCATACTCTTTTGCATTGTTTCCTGGCAGCCTATCTTCTCTTTGACTTATTTTGCTGATGTTCATGACATTTCTCTCTAAGACATTTCCGCATCTCTTATTCTCTCTCCATATGGTTTCTGGAGCGGTCCTTTTCCCCCCATCTCACCCTCCCACGCACCCTTACCTTCACAACTGACTCCCCACTTCCATTCCCTTGCTTCCTGGAAATTTCACATATTGGTAAAATAATTCCACATTAGGTCATACATGTCTTCTATAAACATGAAATCCCTCTTTGTCCATTCACTTTTCCTTTGTGAAACTTTTAGGGTATGGCTCATAATAGGCCCCTGATAAATATCCACTGAGTGAAAAAATTAATGAAATCTCCATTTATCCCAATCATCAATCTTTCCTCTTCCACCCTTTCCAAATGCCTTGGCTTTTACCTTTTGAAAGCTGCTATTTCCTCACTCTGAGCAAGGAAGAATAAACTTGGATCTTTCTGTTCTACTCTCTCCATTAAGATTATAATACAAAAACAAAACTTCAAAGACACAAAGAGATGTAAGGTATTCAAAGATCTAAAGCAGTGTCCTTATGTCTAATCTGCTTTCACTCAAAAAAACACTCTACTTTCAATTTTTTTTTGTATGATCTATTGTTTGATAAGGCACTTAAGCACAGTCTCTGCATGGACAAGCCGTATTAGGTTATTGGTATCCAATTATAGCTTCTGTAGCTGCATGCATAATATTTGGTAAGTTGCACTCATTTTTGTAAAAACTTATTTATTTATTTATATCTACTTTATTATCAGCAAGGTTGTAAGGCAGGCAGACACTTACAAATGGACCTTCTTTCCATATGAATATTTTTTAATTGGTTTGTGTGACTGATCTCTTTCCCTTTGGTAAGGTCATACTGAACAAAAAGTTTCACAGTTTAATATTTATATACCAATATTGCTATTAAAATATTATGACATCTTTGGCTCCTAGAGTTTCACCCTCAGTCCCTCTTCTTAAAATAGAATCCTCATATCATGGGTCTATCATTTGTTTTTTCCACAGAACTCTACTTTTAAGCCTCCAGCAAGGAATTCCCAAGACACTCGAGGAATTAGGTGTTGACCTTAATTGTTTCAAGACTTGAGTGAGACAATGGAAGCCATCCATGTGATGTCCCTCCTTCACCACCATTTTACAGGAGATGGAACCAAGGCCCAAAGAGCAGGTGCAAGTTGGCCAGATTACAAAGAGGGGATGGTAAAACTGGGTAGAAGTTTGGATCCTCTGAATCTCAAACCAATATTCTTTCTCTTCATTCTTATCTTGTTACTTCTATGGAAACTCCTAGACTTTTTTCAAATCTTGACTATCTGGAGGGAACCATTTCATTATTTTTAAATTATCTTATTTTATTTTATTTTTAACATCTTTATTGGAGTATAATTGCTTCACAATGGTGTGTTAGTTTCTGCTGTATAACAAAGTGAATCAGCTATATGTATACGTATATTGCCTTATCCCCTCCCTCTTGCATCTCCCTCCCACCCTCCCTATTCCACCCCTCTAGGTGGTCACAAAACACTGAGCTGATCTCCCTATGCTATGTGGCTGCTTCCCACTAGCTATCTATTTTACATTTGGTAGTGTATATATGTCCATGCCACTCTCTCATTCCACTTTGATACATAATTTTTCTATTTTTCTTTCTACCTCATAATTTACACATAAAAATTTGAATGTGTCCATGACTCCTTTTCAGCACCCCACTGCCCTACCACTGCTACCAGGCACTGCCTTCTTAACTGAGAGGCAACTCAAGGGAGAAGAAGAAAACTAAGATGTCAAAAACATTTGCAAGCCTGGGACTTGCAGTTTCAAGATGGTAGAGAGAACGTATTTCCCTTTACGAACAAAAAGAATAAATGTTCTTAAAATAAACATAGAATGGATGCATATAGGATGCTTGAAAACAAGAGGGGAACTTTCAACAGACCACAAAAGGTGTAGGAAATCCCTGAAATATATAAAGCTTCTGGGAAGCTACAAATAAATTCTGAATACCTATTACAATACTCCATTAATTACCTCATGACTAAGCCACAGCACACTCCTTTGTGTTATTTGACTTTTAGCTTGGAGCTGAAAGAGGAAAGGAAACAATATGTATCATTTCATTTAATCCTCAAAATAACTCTATAATTTGGTGTTATTATCCCCATTTTGCAGGTGAGGAAGTTGAGTTCTAGAGAAGTAAAGTAACCACACTAAGGCCTCGTAGCTAATAAGTGATAGAGGAGGAACAGGGTATTTCTGGTTCTAAAGCCTGAGCAATTTCCACTACACCATCTCCCCACATATTGGAAGGACAAGCACTTATTACACCCTACCATACGACAGGCATGGAACCAGATGCAAAATTATCACTGACACTGCACTGTGCAGGTAATTTTGTTTGCTTAAGGATTCTCAAGGGAGAATGTAAGACAAAGGTGGCTAATCTCATTTATAGTAAGAAAACCTGAGGAATGCAGATACATCAGTTGCTTAGGGTCTCAGAAGTCACAAATGCCATTCAAGAATGGAAATCATCTCACCAGTTAATGGTCACCACCTAAAGTCTCTCTTCTAGTCCCAACTTGGACCCAGAGGGCACATTTGTGAGACGACCAGTCAGAGAGTACAATGGCAGGCTATATATGGCTCGAGGACTGAAACAAGATCAAATCTGTGGTCTTGTTCTCATTAGCTCATTGTCCTAACATCCTGTGTGGTCTCAGACATCAGCTACATTTTATTCCCTTGAAAGCTTAAAATCATCACTGAGGTAACTATGGCAAGTCCCCCCGGAAAAGCAAACCAAGAGGAACAAATGCCCGTCACTCTCCCACCCATGGAAATCTTAGCAGCTTCCACAGAGGTTGGCTGTGTGTGCATCATTGGCTTAAGAGTTCAGAGATCTCACAGTTGTGTCTTCAAGAGTTCCTGGGAAATTTCAATCAGCAGTGGGTTTTTTTTTTAATTGATGTATAGTTGATTGACAATTTTCTGTTAGTTTCAGGCATATAACAGTGATTCAATATTTTTATAGATTATACTCCATTTGAAGTTATTATAAAATATTGGCTATATTTCCAGTGCTGTGCTCACAGATACAAAGAACAACTAGTGGTGACCAGCAGGGAAAGGGGTGGGGGCAGAGACAAGATGGGGAAAGAGGATTAAGAAGTACAAACTACTAGATACAAAATAAATGACACAATCAGCAATTTTTGATCTCTACTGTGATTCATCCCATGAGCTTGACTATCTACTGGAGCAACAGATTCTTATTTTAAGGTACTCTCCTCATAGAAAGAGCTCAACAACATGGGAAAAAGAAAGGAGAAATGAACTAATGTTTATTAAGTGTCTACTATTCCCCAGACCCTTGTAGAGTACTTTAACTATGTTATCTAATCTGCACAAAAACTCTATAAGGTAAGGTGAGTGTCTGTTTTGACAGTTGGTGAAACTGAAGATTTCACCTTCAGTTTCACTGAAGTGTGAGATAAAGAAACCTGCTCAAGTTCACAAGGCTAGAAAGATTGTGAACCTAAGATTCAAACCTGGGTCTATTTGACAACAAAATCCATGTTCTTCTAGTTAAATCATCTTCTATAAAATACAAAAACTGTGAGTTTTCTATACAATAGCCTATCTTATATATCCTTATTCTTTTGCTAACTTCTGCCTAGAAATAATTTGATATAAAGTATCATTTTGCCTTTTTTGGGAACTGCTGTCTAAATATAGAAAATATTGCACCATTACCTAGTAAACTGTTTTTTTACATACCATAGTTTATCATCTGCAGATGCTGTCAGGGCCTGATGTTTGAATCATTATGCTTATGGGATTTAATTTTTAATGATGCAAAAATTATGCACAATATACCATCATTTCTCTCCCAAACCCAGAATCTGATAGCTAATAATTGCTCCTTACTTAGTGTGCTAACACTTCATGATATTAATTAGAATGCAACTGGAATCAGAAAAGTGACTTTCTGAAAATGGCCTTTATGAATTCTGTGCTCATTTTCTTCCAATAACGTCAAGATTAAAGTTGTTGATTACATGCATCAACAATTTTTTCCCTGACAGACTCTTCTACAAACAAAATATAAGGTCTGCAAAAGCTAGTTGATGACCTTTCCACATCAGGAAAGTGCAAAGAACTCTGTAGTTGTATTAGTTAGAGTAATACTGGCTAGTTTCATTTTGTAAGAAACCTGTAAACTGAAATATTTTTAATATTGAAGAATTGGTACAATAAAAATGAATTAAAATGTATTCTAATATTGAAGAATATTTGCCCTGCAACAAATTGCACTCTCATCTCCCACTTACAGGCTGCCCTTCTCTCCCATATAACCATGAACAATAGTGACAGCAGTGCCACTCAAACCAGCAAGAGGGGCCTGCCCTGGATCCCAGGCCAAAAGGCCCCTCTCCAGCATCTTCTCCAGCTACAACCCTTCCCATCGGGTGAGAAGTCTGTATGGCCAAGAAGATATGCCCACCCAAAACCCATACCTCCCTCTTCTAGACTACCTCTGGGTTCTGGAAACCCTAGAATCCCCTTCCCAAATTTCCCCCAAACTGCTACTAGGACCAGTATGATTACCTTCCTCAGACCTGTTCTCCAAAGCCCAGACTGCACTGCCAGGGTGCACAGCCCTAGTGCCAAGGGGTGAAGAGAGAGAGGGTAACTCTTTGTGGAGCCTGGGGATGGAGCTTGGACAGATAGCCTGGGGTGTACACAGGAGCGCGTCTGGGGCCTCTTACAATGCAGGAATATGGGAGGCGGGGGAAGAGAAGGAGGCGGGCTGCAGTCCGGGAACCGGGCCTGCTCTTCCTGTACTCACACATTCCAGAGTGGAGCTCCACGGAGTCAAGGAGTCTAGAAGTGAACCTGGTCTTCCATGTCATAATAATAAAGGCATATTTATAAAGTAGAATGATAGAACATATGTAATAGTTTTTTAGTTGGACTTAAAATTTTAAATATGTAGATATGTGGTATCTAGGCCTCCATTTGTACTTGTGTCCTGAGTCTCACAAATATTTGGCAAATCCCGCCAGACCAGAGAGGGGGATAAAAATAGAGGGGACAGTTTATTCCCTCATAGCTCATCATCACTTTTTCTGTTCATAAATCTTCAAAGAAATAACTTGCATTCCTTAAATGTCCCCATCAAATGAACGACTTCCGAAAGTTGAAAATGATTTCCTTTGCTGACTACATTTCAATATTTGCTTAGAGCAAGTCACAGTTAACTTACCCACCCCACATCTACCACACAGAGTATGGGGAGACGGCTTGATGAAGCACACAGAAGAGCTCCCCAAAGCTTCTTCTGTAGCTACCTGTTCTATCATGTTCCATTCCAGTATCGTGGTGCCCTGGTCTTGCCAGAATTGCTTCTGAGAAAAACAGCTATGGTAACCACATTGCCTCTGCGGCACTAAAGTCCAGGCGAACATAGAATTGAAACTACAGCTCTGAAATCATGTTTCTGAGGTTCATTTCCAAGAGTGCATTTTTGAGTCATTTTAAGAGGCAGCAATTTTGAGGGGGCAAAGGCCATGAATTTTCAAATCAGATTTAGAGTTGAAATTTGGCTTTGAGTCATTAGACCCTTCCACATGTACACCAACCTTTCTGAACCCCAGATTCTTCACCTGTAAAATAACACAACCTGGTTCATCAGGCTATCATACAGGTCAGATGAGAAAATGGGTAATATATGTACTGGAATCTCTGGCACACAGCAAGTACACAATTAATGTTGGTTCTCACTTTTTCCTCTTTTTCTCTTCTGAGGCTGAGTCTTTCATTCTTACTTGGATTCTCCCCCCATCTCTGGCAAACAAATTGACTAATTCTTCAACATGCAACTAATACCTGGTGCCTAAATATTTCTGTCCTCTGACGTTTTTTGGATTTCATCACTTTTTTCTGACTCCCTCTCTGTGCTTCGTATAAACACTCCCACAAAGATTGACCAAAGCAAGGGAGTAAGAATAAAGAATGGGAAGAAGGGTCTCTCATCCTTTATCACCACCATGCTCAAATTGCCATCAAGAGCTCTTGATGACCCTTCAGATCAATGCTAGGGTTCTCCATCTCCAAATTTGGTACTTGCTTGCAAATTCACATATGACAGGAGCTCTATAAAGTTTATTCTTCCTATAACCAAGATAATTTGCATAATAATTCCAGCTACCAGGAGACATTGGACTCTGCAACATGCACCATTTGCAGATCCCTACAATGGAGAATCACTTTTGCAGCTGATGGGAGAAGGTGGGGGAGTTGGTCATTTACCATAATGACTTTTTCAGGATAAGCAGCCAGCATCTGTGATTATTTCCAAAGGCAGTGAACAGGTTCAAAGTCTTACATTATTGGACTTTAATTAGGAGTCGAGTTTGCATACATTTTAAATGTTAATCAATGTTCAGTGAGCCAGTGAACTCAGATAGGTCACCCACAACCTACTGTCTCCAGAAAGAACATATACTCTTTTCCATTTTGTTGAGATGTAAAGTACCATGGTGCAAGAGCACAAGATCCTATTTCTCAAAAGAAAATGGCAAAGGACAAGTAGAGTTCAGAATGATGACTCAGAATCTGGGATTGGCAAATCTCACTACTCAGCTGAATTCTTAAAGCATTCCTCCCTACTCCCATAAATGTGGAACAGCATATATTGTCTATAAATTTCATTGATTTTGAAGACTCTTTGGGAAGCTCTAAACATAACTTGAGGCACAGAGGCAAATGCAGAAGCAGAGTTTAATATTTCTGGCCTAAAATTAGTCTGAACTGGATTTGAGCAGGTCCTCCGAATAGGGAACTCTAAACCTACTTCCTGGCAAAATGAGAAAACAAAAGACTAATACAAAAATTGTATTTCCTTGGATAAAATTGACCATTATTATACAGTTATGTTTGCCTTATTTTTCTGGTAATAAAATGTCCTTTCTTTTATAAAATTAGTTCTTAGATAGTCATGTGTGTTTGTTTGTTTTTAAATAAGTCCTTGCTTGGTAACATTTAAAAGTTGATGGGTCTCCTAAGTTTAGGAAGAACACAAATCCCTGGCAGATGGATGAAATTCGCAAATCTGGGGAATGCTGAGGCAAGAAACCATACTGTACAGGTCTGCAAAAGACCAGCACCCTGGCTTTGACTCTGTTGTTTTGTCATCTCTCTTTTCTGTCCAAGACAATGTTTAAAAGTCAATATTTCTCCATTTCCTGTCTCTCCTTTTAATGAGAAAGGACAAACACTTGAAAACAAAAATGTATGCAAGGTGCTTGAGACAGAAATTATTTCCCCAAAGTGCTTTAATCATGCTGTTGAAAACCACATCCTCCAGTAGCCTAATCACATAAATCACAGTAAAAGGTTAAAGATGAAGTTCAGCTGTGCCAAATTGCCTGCAATGGTTTCTCAGAAATGGATTACTTTCTGAGTAAGGTGAAGTCATTCTGCTACCCATTGGTATGCTTAGGTGGTCTCTGGCTTGTAACTTCACATCCAGATCATGAGTACAGATGTTTGGTTTGAAGGACTGCTTGTTTAATTTCTTATCAACATTTGACTCAAACCTAGACATTGGGCAGAACTTCCATGAAGTTCAGGACTTCCACACTGCCAGCACCAGGGGGCAGAAGCCAGGCTTCATAAGAGGACAATGATAGTAATACATTCTAAATGCATTACCTGTACCTTGATAAACTCTTAAATACCATCTAAAGCATTATTATTCCATTATTATTCAGGGTTCCCAGACACTAAGCATTGTGAACAGAATAATTCCTCAGAAATGTGATTTAGTTATTGAATAAATGTAGGAAGTTATGGAGTATATTGCAATGATTCTTAAATAACTTCAGAAGGATGGTAAAATAGAAAGAGTCCTGGACTTGGGAATCAGGTGACCAAGGCCCTATTTTTCCTTTGGTGTAAGCTTAGAGTTACCTAATTCTCCTGAGCCTCACTTTCTTCATCAATAAAATATGTGTTTGGTCTGAAAAGACCCTTTTATTTCTGTTCATTAAGCATTTATTTTGTTCTAAGTACTATGCATGGTGCATTACAAATAGTATCTCATTTAATCCCCTACAATAACTCTATGAGATGAGTACTGTTATTAGCCCCACTCTTGTCCAAGGTCCCTTACACGATCTCACTCCATTCTTCCCCAAACAAAATACACTGAAGCTGCTTTGGGTAAACACAACTGCTCTCTCCCCAAAGCTCATCTACAGCTTCTGTGTGTTAAACAGTTTTCTTTTTCTGGTTTTACTTCCATTTTTGGGTTCCTCTTTGGTTAATTGATTGGTTTCCCTTTCAGTGGCATTGCAATTTGCATCTCAGCTCCTTACAATCATAAGAGGAAATTAGCTAGCACTTATTAAGCACCAATCAAATGGCATATGCTTTCCAAATATTTTCTCTTATCCTAACAACGACCCATTGCCCCATTTTACAAGTCAAGATATAGTCTCAGAGATGTTTAATAGGCTGTCCAAGACCACACAGTGAGGCGTTCTCTCTCCTTTTTTTTTTTTGAAGTATACTTGACTTAAAATGATTCAAGTGTACAGCAAAATGATTCACTTATACATATATATATATTTTCAGATTCTTTTCTATTATAGATTATTACAAGATATTGAATATAGTTCCCTGTGCTATACAGTAGGTCCTTGTTGTTTATCTATTTTATACATAGTAGTGTGTATCTGTTAATCGCAAATTCCTAATTTATCCCTCCCCTTCTGTCTCCTTTGCTAACCATAAGTTTGTTTTCTATGTCTGTGTAACTCTCTCTCTCGACTAGTCTATCTTTTTTTCCCCACTAAGCCCTATAACCTATGACACAGCTGTTTGAGAAAGCATGTTGACATCTACATACTTTCCTTCTATACAAGGATCACTCATTTCAGGGAAAGAAACTGTAAATTAGTTTACACAAATATTCAAATCAGAGCTGTTTGGATTTGATAAGAAAGCTCATGTTTAGAAAAGAAGGCTAGTGTTTTCACACTCTGTTCCTTAGATTGTATATGACCAATGATCTGCTGTTTAGCAAAAGGAAGACAACAGAGCAGTTGCTATTTTGTGAAGAGCAAAACTAAGTTATCAAAATTTGTTTTAAAATCTTCCCATTTAATCTGAATTGAAAAATGAGAATTATGTTTACAAAAACTTTCAGTTAATGACTGATGCATCATACTCCTGTGATTTTAAACAATGATTTCTTTTTATTCTTTGTGGCTTTGAGCAAAGAGCTTCTTCATCTATGCTACACTTCAAATGGTACCCGAAATTCCAGCTAATTTATTACATTTTCATTACAAATCAGGACATGGAGTGAAAACTATATAAATCAATCCATCTATTTGTCTAAGATTAGTTGTAGAAATTCACACCTGAATATGTTTCACATAGCTTAGATTTCACACCTACACCTGACCCTACTACCAGAGTTTCCTTATCTATTTTGCATCATTATTCCTTATATATCCCACAGTCTCCTCTGTGACCAAGTATCCACCAATTCTTCAGGCTCTGGGTATCCTTTCCACATCACAATCTTGTTTTCCTAAGGCATGTTTCATCGTCTCCATTTTGGAGAGAAAGCACAAAAAGCAGAGTTTCTTTAATTTTCTCCAAGCTCTCTCACTCAACAGGCAATGAATATTCAAACCGTATGATTCAGCAATCCTACTACTGGGTATATATCCAAAGGAAATGAAAACAGGATATCAAAGATAAATCTGCACTCCCACATTCATTGCAGCATTATTCACAACAGCTAAGATATAGAAACAACCTAAGTATCCATCAATGGATGAAAGGATAAAAAAGATGTGGTATATGTATTCAATGGAGTATTATTCAGCCATGAGAAAGAAGGAAATCCTGCTGTTTGAGACAACATGGATGGAAATTGAGGACATTATGCTAAGTGAAGTAAGCCAGACAAAGAAGGACAAATATTGCATGGTATCACTTATATGTGAAATCTAAATAAAAAGTCAAACTCATGGGAAACACAGTAGAAAAGTGGTTGCTGGGGGCTGGGGAGTGGGGGAAATAGGGAGAGGATGGTAAAAGTGTACAGACTTTCAGCTATAAGATGAATAAGTTCTGAGGAGCTAATGTGTAACATGGTGACTCTAGCTAATAACACTGTATTGTATAATTGAAATTTGCTGAAAGTAAAACTTAAGAGTTCTCACATACACACAATAAAAGATAAGTATGTGAGGTGATGCATGTGTTAATTAACTAGATGGGAAGATATCTTTCACAATGTATATGTATATCATATCACATGATGTACACTTTAAACATCTTATAATTTTATTTGTTAATTATACCCCAAGAAAGCTGAACAAACACCTGCTATATGTGAACTACCACATGAGGAATTATAAATGATGTTAAGATTTTAAAAAGATAGAATGTTGCACTCAAGGGGCTTAGAATCTACCAGCCAATCTGACTAGATGATCTAGTTTCTAACTGACCTAGAGTTCTCCTACAGAGAGGAAATTAATCACATTATTCTAAAAGGGGATTCTTCATTTTACAGAAAGATTCACTGCACATTTCCTAATGTACAGTAGGACATTTAAAATATGAGTACATGGGACTTCCCTCGTGGTCCACCGGTTAAGAATCCACCTTCCAATATAGGGGATGCGAGTTCAATCCCTGGTCAGGGAACTAAGATCCCACATGCCACAGGGCAACTAAGCCCGCATGCCACAACTACTGGGCCTGCGTGCCATAACTAGAGAGCCCACTTGCTGCAACTACAGAGCCCACATGCTCTGGAACCCATGCGCCACAACTACAAAGCCCATGCACTCTGGAGCCCGTGCACCACAACGAGGGACACTGCATGCTGCAACTACTGAGCCCGCGTGCTCTGGAGCCCACGCATGCAACACAGCTAAAGAGAAGCCTGCACGCCACAACTAAGACCCAATACAGCCAAAAAATAAATAAATAAATATTTTTAAAAAATAAAATAAAATATGAGTAGATGTGCATACAGCTTTTGGGAGAACATATTTGTGACTTTCACAACATTGGAAAAAGATGAGTAGTGTTTTTCTGTTTTCCAACAGTAGGAGTTAATTTTTATGACATAAATTCTTAAATGTTATTTGTTTTTAGGCAAAAAGTGACCCTGAAAACAGGCAATTTATTTATTGTGAACTTTTGCCAAATAGTATCAAGAATGATAGCTACTTTTCCTTTTCCCAAAGTCTCTCTCTTTGTAATATGCTTCTTAAATATGTGTTAAAATGTGCATTTGTTTTATAGACTATCAATTTAATGTGACCATTTCCATATAAGCTGTAAAAACTACAAAACTGTTATCACAATCAATACGATATCAAGAAACAAAAATGAGATCTAATCATACTTTACTATACTCATATATCCCCTTAATAACATTCACAGGAGAAGCTTCAAGATGGCGGAAGAATAGGACGTGGAGATCACCTTCCTCCCCACAAATACATCAGAAATACATCTACATGTGGAACAACTCCTACAGAACACCTACTGAACGCTGGCAGAAGACCTCAGACCTCCCAAAAGGCAAGAAACTCCCCACGTACTTGGGTAGGGCAAAAGAAAAAAAGAAAAAACAGAGACAAAAGAATAGGGACGGGACCTGCGCCAGTGGGAGGGAGCCGTGAAGGAGGAAAGGTTTCCACGCACTAGGAAGGCCCTTCGCGGGTGGAGACTGCGGGTGGCGGCGGGTAAGCTTCGGAGCCACGGAGGAGAGCGCAGCCACAGGGGTGCGGAGGGCAAAGCGGAGAGATTCCCGCACGGAGGCTCGGCGCCGAGCAGCACTCACCATCCCAAGAGGCTTGTCTGCTCACCCGCTGGGGCGGGCGGGGGCTGGGAGCTGAGGCTCGGGCTTCAGTCGGATCTCGGATCGCAGGGAGAGGACTGGGGTTGGCGGAGTGAACACAGCCTGAAGGGGCTAGTGCACCACAGCTAGCCGGGAGGGAGTCCGGGAAAAAGTCTGGAGCTGCCGAAGAGACAAGAGACTTTTTCTTGCCTCTTTGTTTCCTGGTGTGCGAGGAGAGATTAAGAGCGCCGCTTAAAGGAGCTCCAGAGACAGGTGCGAGCCGCAGCTATCAGCGCGGACCCCAGAGACGGGCATGAGACGCGAAGGCTGCTGCTGCCGCCACCAAGAAGCCTGTGTGCGAGCACAGGTCACTCTCCACACCTCCCCTCCCGGGAGCCTGTGCAGCCCGCCACTACCAGGCTCCCGTGATCCGGGGACAACTTCCCCGGGAGAACGCACGGCGTGCCTCAGGCTGCTGCAACGTCACGCCAGCCTCTGCCGCCGCAGGCTCGCCCCGCCTCCTCCGTACCGCTCCCTCCCCCCGCCTGAGTGAGCCAGAGCCCCCGAAGCAGCTGCTCCTTTAACCCCGTCCTGTCTGAGCGAAGAACAGATGCCCTCAGGCGACCTACGCGCAGAAGCGGGTCCAAATCCAAAGCTGAACGCTGGGAGCTGTGAGAACAAAGAAGAGAAAGGGAAATTTCTCCCAGCAGCCTCAGAAGCAGCGGATTAAAGCTCCACAAACAACTTGATGTACCTGCATCTGCTGAATACCTGAATAGACAACGAATCATCCCAAATTCAGGAGGTGGACTTTGGGAGCAGGATTTATTAATTTTTCTCCTTTTCCTTTTTTTGTGAGTGTGTATGTGTGTGCTTCTGTGTGTGATTTTGTCTGTATAGCTTTGCTTTTACCATTTGTCCTAGGGTTCTGTCTGTCCTTTTTTTTTTTTTTTTAACTATACTTTTTAGCACTTGTTATCATTGGTGGATTTGTTTTTTGGTTTGGTTGTTCTTTTCTTTCTTTTTTAATCACTTTTTAAATTTTTTTAATTTTTAATAATTATTTTTTATTTTAATAACTTTATTTTATTTTATTCTTTCTTTCTTTCTTTCCTTCCTTCCTTCCTTCCTTGCATCCTTCCTTCTTTCCTTCTTCTTTTCTTCCTTTCTTCTTCCTTTCTTCCTTTCTTTCTTCCTTTCTTTCTTCCTTTCTTTCTTTCTTTCTTTCTTTCTTTCTTTCTTTCTTTCTTTCTTTCTTTCTTTCTTTCTTTCTCCCTTTTATTCTGAGCCGTGTGGATGACAGGCTCTTGGTGCTCCAGCCAGGCATCAGGGCTGTGCCTCTGAGGTGGGAGAGCCAAGTTCAGGACACTGGTCCACAAGAGACCTCCCAGCTCCATGTAATATCAAACAGCGAAAATCTCCCAGAGATCTCCATCTCAACGCCAAAACCCAGCTCCACTCAATGACCAGCAAGCTACAGTGCTGGACACCCTATACCAAACAACTAGCAAGACAGGAACACAACCCCACCCATTAGCAGAGAGGCTGCCTAAAATTATAATAAGGTCACAGACACCCCAAAACACACCACCGTACGCGGACCTGCCCACCAGAAAGACAAGATCCAGCCCCACGCACCAGAACATAGGCATCAGTCCCCTGCACCAGAAAGCCTACACAACCCACGGAACCAAACTTACCCACTGGGGACAGACACCAAAAACAATGGGAATTACGAACCTGCAGCTTGGGAAAGGGAGACCCCAAACACAGTAAGTTAAGCAAAATGAGAAGACAGAGAAACACACAGCAGATGAAGGAGCAAGGTAAAAATCCACCAGACCAAACAAATTAAGAGGAAATAGGCAGTTTACCTGAAAAAGAATTCAGAATAATGATAGTAAAGATGATCCAAAATCTTGGAAATAGAATGGAGAAAATACAAAAAATGTTTAACAAAGACCTAGAAGAACTAAAGACCAAACAAACAATGATGAACAACACAATAAATGAAATTGGAATCAATAGCAGAATAACTGAGGCAGAGGAACGTATAAGTGACCTGGAAGGTAAAATAGGGGAAATAACTACTGCAGAGCATAATAAAGAAAAAAGAATGCAAAGAATTGAGGACAGTCTCAGAGACCTCTGGGACAAAATTAAACACACCAACATTAGAATCATAGCGGTCCCAGAAGAAGAAGAGAAAAAGAAAGGGACTGAGAAAATATTTGAAGCAATTATAGTTGAAAACTTCCCTAACATGGGAAAGGAACTACTTACTCAAGTCCAGGAAGCAGAGAGTCCCATACAGGATAAATCCAAGGAGAAACACACCAAGACACATATTAAACTATCAAAAATTAAATACAAAGAAAAAATATTGAAAGCAGCAAGGGAAAAACGACAAATAACATACAAGGGAATCCCCATAAGGTTAACAGCTGATCTTTCAGCAGAAACTCTGCAAGCCAGAAGGGAGTGGCAGGACATATTTAAAGTGATGAAAGGGAAAAACCTATAACCAAGATTACTCTACCCAGCAAGGATCTCATTCAGATTCGATGGAGAAATTAAGACCTTTACAGATAAGCAAAAGCTAAGAGAATTCAGCACCACCAAACCAGCTTTACAACAAATGCTAAAGGCACTTCTATAGGCAGGAAACCCAAGAGAAGGAAAAGACCTACAATAACACACCCAAAACAATTAAGAAAATGGTAATAGGAACATACATATCGATAATTACCTTAAATGTAAATGGATTAAGTGTTCCAAACAAAAGACATAGACTGGCTGAATGGATACAAAAACAAGACCTGTATACATGTTCTCTACAAGAGACCCACTTCAGACCTAGGGACACATACAGACTGAAAGTGAGGGGATGGAAAAAGATATTCCATGCAAATGGAAATCAAAAGAAAGCTGGAGTAGCAATTCTCATATCAGACAAAACAGACTTTAAAACAAAGACTATTACAAGAGACAAAGAAGGACACTACAGAGCGATCAAGGGATCAATCCAAGAAGAAGATATAACAATTGTAAATATTTATGCACCCAACATAGGAGCACCTCAATACATAAGGCAAATGCTAACAGCCATAAAAGGCGAAATCAACAGTAACACAATCATAGTAGGGGACTTTAACACCCCACTTTCACCAATGGACAGATCATCCAAAATGAAAACACATAAATAAACACAAGCTTTAAATAACACATTAAACAAGATGGACTTAATTGATATTTATAGGACCTTCCCTCCAAAAACAACAGGATACGCTTTCTTCTCAAGTGCTCATGGAATATTCTCCAGGATAGATCATATCTTGGGTCACAAATCAAGCCTTGGTAAATTTAAGATAATTGAAATTGTATCAAGTATCTTTTCTGACCACAATGCTATGAGACTAGATATCAATTACAGGAAAAAATCTGTAAAAAATACAAACACATGGAGGCTAAACGATACACTACTTAATAACCAAGTGATTACTGAAGAAATCAAAGAGGAAATCAAAAAATACCTAGAAACAAATGACAATGAAAACACGATGACCCAAAGCCTATGGGATGCAGCAAAAGCAGTTCTAAGAGGGAAGTTTATAGCAATACAATCCTACCTTAAGAAACAAGAAACATCTCAAATAAAAAACCTAACCTTACACCTAAAGCAATTAGAAAGAGAAGAACAAAAAAAAAACCCCCAAAGTTAGCAGAAGGAAAGAAATCATAAAGATCAGATCAGAAATAAATGCAAAAGAAATGAAGGAAACAGTAGCAAAGATCAATAAATCTAAAAGCTGGTTCTTTGAGAAGATAAACAAAATTGATAAACCATTAGCGAGACTCATCAAGAAAAAAAGGGAGAAGACTTAAATCAATAGAATTAGAAATGAAAAAGAAGAAGTAACAACTGACACTGTAGAAATACAAAGAATCATGAGGGATTACTACAAGCAGCTATATGCCAAAAAAATGGACAACCTGGAAGAAATGGAAAAATTCTTAGAAAAGCACAACCTTCCGAGACTGAACCAGGAAGAAATAGAAAATATACACAGACCAATCACAAGCACTGAAATTGAAACTGTGATTAAAAATATTCCAACAAACAAAAGCCCAGGATCAGATGGCTTCACAGGCGAATTCTATCAAACATTTAGAGAAGAGCTAACACCTATCCTTCTCAAACTCTTCCAAAATGTAGCAGAGGGAGGAACACTCCCAAACTCATTCTATGAGGCCACCATCACGCTGATACCAAAACTAGACAAACATGTCACAAAGAAAGAAAACTACAGGCCAATATCACTGATGAACATAGATGCAAAAATCCTCAACAAAATACTAGCAAAGACAATCCAACAGCACATTAAAAGGATCATACACCATGATCAAGTGGGGTTTATCCCAGGAATGCAAGGATTCTTCAATATACGCAAATCAATCAATGTGATACACCATATTAACAAATTGAAGAATAAAACCCATATGATCATCTCAATAGATACAGAAAAAGCTTTCGACAAAATTCAACGCCCATTTATGATAGAAACCCTCCAGAATGTAGGCAAAGAGGCAACTTACCTCAACATAATAAAGGCCATATATGACAAACCCACAGCCAACATCGTCCTCAATGGTGAAAAACTGAAACCATTTCCACTAAGGTCAGGAATAAGGCAAGGTTGCCCAGTCTCACCACTATTATTCAACATTGTTTTGGAAGTTTTAGCCACAGCAATCAGAGAAGAAAAAGAAATAAAAGGAATCCAAATCGGGAAAGAAGAAGGAAAGCTGTCACTGTTTGCAGATGGCATGATACCATACATAGAGAATCCTAAAGATGCTACCAGAAAACTACTAGTGCTAATCAATGAATTTGGCAAAGTAGCAGGATACAAAATTAATGCACAGAAATCTCTTGCATTCCTATACACTAATGATGAAAAATCTGAAAGTGAAATTAAGGAAACACTCCCATTTACCATTGCAACAAAAAGAATAAAATACCTAGGAATAAACCTACCTAAGGAGACAAAAGACCTGTATGCAGAAAACTATAAGACACTGATGAAAGAAATTAAAGATGATACAAACAGATGGAGAGATATACCATGTTCTTGGATTGGAAGAATCAGTACTGTGAAAATGACTATACTACCCAAAGCAATCTACAGATTCAGTGCAATTGCTATCAAACTACCACTGGCATTTTTCACAGAACTAGAACAAAAAATTTCACAATTTGTATGGAAACACAAAAGACCCCGAATAGCCCAAACCATCTTGAGAAAGAAAGATGGAGCTGGAGGAATCAGGCTCCCAGACTTCAGACTATACTACAAAGCTACAGTAATCAAGACAATATGGTACTGGCACAAAATCAGAAATATAGATCAATGGAACAGGGTAGAAAGCTCAGAGATAAACCCACTCACATATGGTCACCTTCTTTTTGATAAAGGAGGCAAGAATATACAATGGAGAAAAGACAGCCTCTTCAATAAGTGGTGCTGGGAAAACTGGACAGCTACATGTAAAAGAATGAAATTAGAACACTCCCTAACACTGTACACCAAAATAAACTCAAAATGGATTAAAGAGGCCAGACACTATATGTAAGGCCAGACACTATAAAACTCTTAGAAGAAAACATAGGCAGAACATTCTATGACATAAATCACAGCAAGATCCTTTTTGACCCACCTCCTAGAGAAATGGAAATAAAAACAAAAATAAACAAATGGGACCTAGTGAAACGTAAAAGCTTTTGCACAGCAAAGGAAACCATAAACAAGATAAAAAGACAACCCTCAGAATGGGAGAAAATATTTGCAAATGAAGCAACTGACAAAGGATTAATCTCCAAAATTTACAAGCAGCTCATGCAGCTCAATATCAAAAAAACAGACAACCCAATCCAAAAATGGGCAGAAGACCTAAATAGACATTTCTCCAAAGATATACAGATTGCCAACAAACACATGAAAGAATGCTCAACATCATTAATCATTAGAGAAATGCAAATCAAAACTACAATGAGATACCATTTCACACCGGTCAGAATGGCCATCATCAAAAAATCTAGAAACAATAAATGCTGGAGAGGGTGTGGAGAAAAAGGAACACTCTTGCACTGTTGGTGGGAATGTAAGTTGATACAGTCACTATGGAGAACAGTATGGAAGTTCCTTTAAAAACTAAAAATAGAACTACCATATGACCCAGCAATCCCACTACTGGGCATATACCCTGAGAAAACCATAATTCAAAAAGAGACATGTACCACAATGTTCATTGCAGCTCTATTTACAATAGCCAGGACATGGAAGCAACCTAAGTGTCCATCATCGGATGAATGGATAAAGAAGATGTGGCACATATATACAATGGAATATTACTCAGCCATAAAAAGAAACGAAATGGAGTTATTTGTAGTGAGGTGGATGGAGTTAGAGTCTGTCATACAGAGTGAAGTAAGTCAGAAAGAGAAAAACAAATACTGTATGGTAACACATATATATGGAATCTAAAAAAAAAAAAAAAAAGTGGTCATGAAGAACCTAGGGGCAGGATGGGAATAAAGACGCAGACCTACTAGAGAATGGACTTGAGGACATGCGGAGGGGGAATGGTAAGCTGGGCCAAAGTGAGAGAGTGCCATGTACATATATACACTACCAAATGTAAAACCAATAGCTAGTGGGAAGCAGCTGCATAGCACAGGGAGTTCAGCTCAGTGCTTTGTGACCAGCTAGACGGGTGGGATAGGGAGGGTGGGAGGCAGACGCAAGAGGGAGGAGATATGGGGATATATGTATATGTATAGCTGATTCACTTTGTTATAAAGCAGAAACACACCATTGTAAAGCAATTATACTCCAATAAAGGTGTTAAAAAAAAAGAATTAATTAGTAAAAATTCCATGGGGATTTTATATTTAAAGATAGTGTATTTAGCAATACTAAACTGAAAATACAATCAAATAAGAGATAATAAAAAATTTCAATTTGTAACTAAAAAAAATAATAATAACATTCATAAGTTACCAGTTACGTAATTAAATGCCAGAGGTGTTATCAAAGATATATTTTAAGGTCTAATTAACTGATAAGTATGGTTCAATGCTAAGTCTACATGATAATTAGTAAGACATAAGCAGAGAAAGTCTGCTAATCTGAAAATTATGAAGCTATTTCTTACCTGTTGCAGCATGGATGGAGATCTGCCTGCAAAGAAATGGCCTCAGGTTCTCAGGTTGGACTCAGAAAGGATAGATGTGGTTTTACATGCTGCTGGAATAAAATATTATTCATTGCTCCTGTACTCTTTTCTTTTATAGGTTTTTAAATTTTTAATTGTAGTAAAATACATATAACAAAATTTACCATCTTTATTTTTAAATGTATAGTTCAGTAGTGTTAAATATATTCATACTGTTGTGCAACCAATCTCCAGAAGTTTTTCACCTTGCAAAACTGAAATTATACTCACTAAACAACTCTGCATTCTCCCCCACCGCCACCCCAGCCTCTGGCAAACCATTCTACTTTCTGTCTCTATGAGTTTGACTACTCTAGGTAGTCTATAGATACCTCATTTAAGTGGGATCATACAGTATTTGTCTTTTGTGACTAGCTTATTTCACTTAGCATAATGTCCTCAAGGTTCATCCATGTTATAATCTGTGTCAGAATTTTCTTCCTTTTTAAGGATAAATAATGTTCTATTGTATGTATATACCACATTTTGTTCATCCATTCATCTGTGGGTAGACATTTGTGTTGCTTCCACCTTTGGCTATTGTGAATAATGCTGCTGTGAACATGGGTGTACAACTGGACTCTTCTCTTGATTTGATATAAACAGACACATTTTTCTGGTCCAAAAATTTGACCCTAACTTCAACCTCCAGTTGCCCCAGTTGCATTGGCAATGCATCCCCCCTGCGACTGGTGAACCAGTCTTTTCCTTGAGATTGGTGTGCTTTTTCCTAGGAGGGAATTTGGAAAAGATCTAATATTTATTATGCCCAGTATGTGTCAGTCTCTGTGAATGGTGCTTTTACTTTCTATTCCTAATAAACCTTTGAAGTAGATATTAATCTCTTTATTTTACAGATGAGGATCCTCAGGCTAAGAGTTTAACAATTTCCCCAAGATCTCAAAGTGGTGTCAGGAAAAAAATATTTTCCACTATCCTCTTAGGTAATTGTATGGGGGCCTGCAAATTAAACTAACAAAAGCTTGATTAACAGAAGACACACAATTTTTATTAACATTTACATGCACAAAAGTTCACAGAAAAGAAGTAAAACTCAAAGAAGAGGTTAGTCTCTGGGGTTTGTATAATATTTTAACAAAGGAAAGGCAGTTTAGGCTTTAAGGGACATTAATGTTGTGGAAGTGACTAGGAAATATATGGGGGAATTAATGGAAAATAAGGGTTATTTTAGTAAAGGCTGTTTATGCACACTTGTCTCAGTGTTGACTCTCCATCTCTGGTAATAAGAGGGTCCTTCTCTTCCTGGTAGAGGAGGACACTTTCACAAAGGGACATTTATGACCTGCTTGTAGGCAGTTAACGAGAGGGCAGAGACTCTTCCTGCATCTGTTGATCCTCCATTGCCTTCGACTCAAAATAATCCTATGCCAAAGTGGTATATTTGGGGGTGGCATATCCTGATCCCCTTCAGTAGTAAAAAGTGAAATGAGATTAAATTCCAAGTCTTTTGGGCTCTATATCCCATGTACTTTCCCCACTACATTGATAATTAATAGGAACAACTTTTCCCACTTACATTCACAGAAATATATCATACCATTTCAGGGGGGTCATTCCGCTTGTCAAATGTTTCTTCATTTCATCTGCACTGCCACTCCCATCCCCTCAGTCACCCGCTGTTATGTGTCTAGCCCTATCCTATGCACAATGGGATACTGAGGGATACGATGAGGTTATACCTATAAGAAACTCACAGCCTAGCTGGGAGAAAGCATGAAAGAATTTCAAGGGAGTGCGTCTCTACAGACACATTAGGGTGTCAATCAGGGCACATGAATTCTGATCCAGTGCCATCCACCGTGCATCCTCTGCTGGACAATTCACCTCTCAGTCTTAATATGAATCTGGAATATGAGGGCATTGGATTGAAATTCCTTTAGACCCTAAATTTCTGATATGTCATTGCATATATACAAACAGGTGTATATTACACGTGGCTGAAGGCAACTTGCTTAAGCCCTCAATGTCTTTGTGTCCTTATTTGTAAAATGGAAGGTTGGATATATGCCTTGTAAGATCTGGAGGAAATTAAAAGCAATACTTCCAAAAGACAGTCAGGAATACTCTTTGGTACAATAAATGGTAGCTAGAATTACGATAGATCTTCAGGTAGATTTATCAAATCAACAACTTTGCAGGGTAAAGATAGTGATATAGCAATGGGCTTCAGGTGAGGTATGGGAACTTTTGTTTCCCCTGGAAACAAAATAACCCTATTAAATATAATTTGGTTTACCATTCTTTCTTTTATCCAATCACAGAGTGGAAAGAAACCTTGAAATCATAGAATTCCATGATTCCTCAAACCTAGCTGGTCATCAAATCATCCAGAGTACTTATTAAAAATATGGATTCCTAGCCCAGCACCCAGAAGGATTCTGATTCAGTAGGTATAGCTGTGGTGGGTAGCTCTCCAACTATACCTGGAATCTGATTCCTCCACCTACGACCCTTTTTACATCTGGCTTCAACCTCATGCCAGGCTACAGGCATCCTTTAAAGAGTAGTTTTCCAAGCAATTCCACTTCTATGTTTATACCCCAAAAGAAACGAAACCAGTCACTTGAACAGGTATTTATACATCCATGTTCATAGCAGCATTATTCACAATAGCCAAAAAGGGGAAGCAACGCAAGTGTCTATCGACAGAGGAGTGAATAAAAAAAATGTGGTAAAGGCATACAATGGGGTATTATTCAGCCTTAAAAAGGAAAGACATTCTGACACGTTATAACATGGATGAACCTTGAGGACATTATGCAAAGTGAAATAAGCCAGTCGCAAAAGGACAAATATTGTCAGTTACACTTAGACGAGGTATCTAGAGAGAAGTCAGACTCACAGGAACAGAAGGTAGAATGGTGATGGTAGTTGCCAGAGGCTGGGAGGCGGGGGATGGAGTTTCAGGTGGGGAAGGTGAAAACGTTCTGGAGATAGATGGTGGTGACGGCTGCACAACAATGTGAATGTACTTAATGCCAATAAACTGTACACCTGAAAAATGGTTAAGATGGGAAATTTTATGTTCTATGTATTTTACCACAAAAAATAAAAAATAAAAATAAACTAGAGAGGTAAAAAAAAAAGTTTTCTGGCTGGGGGAAGGGAGAGATTTATTTTGAGCATCTGCCATAAACCAGGTTCCCTTGTAAGCACTGGGGAGATGGTTCCTTTTCTCAAAGAACCCGTGTACCTCTACAGAGAGGAACTGGATTGTTTCAATGAATTGGACCTACAGTGGAAAACTTCTCTGATAGCAGCCTGTGGAGTCAGAAAAGGGAGCCATCAACTCGTCCAGGGAAGGATGGGGTGGGCGTGGTGAGGGACAGTTGAAGGCTTCTCAGGAAAATAACACAGATGGTGAGTCTCCTCCGTAGCTCCAGCTCTGCTCTTACTCGCCTCCCCAGCAATTTCAGAGCCAGCGTTGCGTCCTCCTCTACTCCAGCCACTGCCCCATCTCCTCTGTTTCCAGGTCCTTTGTCTCATGTCCTGAAGTCCCAGCTTGAACTTCACGAGCACCAGCTGATTAACATTTTACAGAGGGCTGAGAAATTCTTCCTCAGTCAGAGGTCAGGTCCTTTAGGAAAGTCTCTTATACCTATTATTCTGCAGCTATTTTTGTTCTGCTTTGCTTTCTTATTATTACCATCCACATATCTATTGTAGAAATTTGTAAAAGCAGATAATAAAAAAGAAATGAAAAATAAAAGTCACCAATAATCCCACCACCTACCTACCTCCGGAAATACTAATGTGCACACACACACCGCACACACAAACACACACACACATTTTACATGAATGGGGTAACACTATACATTATCATTTTTAACCTGCTTTGCCCACTTCACCCTGTTTTATCTCAGGTGACGACGCCTCTAGATTTGTGGATGGGGAGAGCACTGAAACAAGATTCCAACATTCACCACCCCCCATGCAGACATGCAGTTCTCATGCCCAGGTTTTCTAAACGGCAGGATCCCTAGAGGAGTAAAGCAAGGTCTGCTGCTACATGGGGCCAGGAGCCTGAGGTTGAGGACGATGCAAGAAAAAGGAGTTTCCTGCACCTCCTGCCCTTCCAAAGTCCACTGCTCTCCCCACCCCTCACAGCCATCCCTCCAAATACCACTCACTGAAACTTCAGCCCTTTGGACTACACCCGCCCTGCCAGGAATCAGGCACCGTGCCACCCCAGCAGATGGGCCAGAGAATAGGTAGTCAATGTTGATTTCCTGGGACAAATAGGAGTATCAAGTGTAGGTGTTGAAAACAGGACTCCTAGGTAAGAATTTATCCTTCAGCACTCAAATCCTGACAGACACAGTCAGAATTCTAGCTGAGGGAAAAATTCACTCTGACCCAAGAGGAACAGCTGTCAAGTCTTGGGGAAAAAATGCTTCCGTGGAGAGGGGAGGGCGGCAGTGAGGCCAAGGAGCTCTCTGGTGGGTTCCCCTCGCATTCTGCAGAATCCATCTTCAAGCCAAAACAAGCTTGCTCAGCCCAGGCAGAGCCTGGTTAAGCGGCCATTAGAATGCAGAGCTGCACACGCAAGGCTCTCCAGATACATAAAGAGTCCATAACATTTGGGCTGCAGCCCTAACTCATTATTTGCTATGAAAGTTTATGTAGCCACAAAATTAAATGAGAAAAGCCCATTAGGAAGGGTTTGAAACCTACTTAACTCATGCCTGACAACAGCAAAAGAGCAGAGCGTAGCTGTCAACTTAGTGGTTCTGCTTCCCAATCTAAATCATGGCTACTCCTTTTGGGAAGTTCCAAGCAAACTGGAGCCTCTCACACATCCTAGGGCCTGCCCCCTGTGGCCTGGGACCCACTCCACAGAGGTAAGCGAGCCCTGCCTGTAGCAGTCGCGCCCTTACAGGACACTGCTGGGGCCCCTGCTCCAGCAGCCACTTGGCCAAAAGGCTCAGGCTGATTCTACAGGCTCCAATGGGTCATTTTAAATAGGGTCTGAAAATTCCCATTCAGCCACAGATTAGGCCTTTCAACAAGATCGCCTCTTTTTATTAAATCCTGAGTCAGCAAATCACGGCCCCCAGGTCAAATCCAGTCTCCTACTTGATTTTTAAATACTGTAAAGTTTTTTTTTTTAATTTTTATTTATTTATTTGTTTATTTTTAATTTTTGGCTGTGTTGGGTCTTCGTTTCTGTGCGAGGGCTTTCTCTAGTTGTGCCAAGCGGGGGCCACTCTTCATCGCGGCGCGCGGGCCTCTCACTATCATGGCCTCTCTTGTTGCAGAGCACAGGCTCCAGACGCACAGGCTCAGCAGTTGTGGCTCACGGGCCCAGTTGCTCCGCGGCACGTGGGATCCTCCCAGACCAGGGCTCGAACCCGTGTCCCCTGCATTGGCAGGCGGATTCTCAACCACTGCGCCACCAGGGAAGCCCTACTGTAAAGTTTAACTAGAATACAGCCACATTCCTATTTACACGTCCTCTAGGGTTGCTTTTACTTTCACCCCACTGGGCAGAGTTGTAAAGTTGCAAAAGTCTGCAGAGCCAATAAATTCAAAAATATTCACGAATCTGACCCTTTATAGATAAAGTTTGCCAACTCGTCTACTAAACCACTATACGGATCAACTTCTATTAGTCATTGTTACTTAAAAATTTTTCTGATATATTTTAGAAAAGACATGAAAACAGTGGTTATTCAGGGATGGAGGGATTATGGAGAGTTTTATTTCCTTCTTTTTACAGATGTGGTTTTTTTCCACAAATGTTATGTATTCTTAATTATTAATAGGAAAAAAAACATTTTTAAGAAAAAGACGAATGGATGCCTTTGCTATGGAAAAAAGAACCTGTGGGCCTGGTTGCAGTTGTACAAATGATGCTAAAACCAGACCAAATTTTCCATCTCCTTCCATGGAGAAAGGTGAATTTCTTATCATACCAAATATAGGTTGTATATGAGTCCAGGTCACCCAAGAAGCAGTACCCAAGACACGGAAGAACTTTCTAGGGGAAATGCCTGTGAGAGAAAATGAGGAGGAGCCGGGAGCCTGTGTAACGCTGGTCGGACCCCAAGTGAAAGAGAAAGAAAAGGAAGATTGGGTGGCAGCGTCTGAGAATATGGTACAGTTCTAAGAAAAGTTCAGGACTGTCAAGGAGTTCTTGAGCCGAAACCATCTGTCAGTGGAGGCCCGTCTCTCCCAGTGATGGGCGAGCTTCATATCCTAGCCTAGCTCAGGTCACTGACTGACAGCAGCTGGCAGGAAACGTGGCCTCACGGAATTGCCGGAATGGATTTTTAGGCCAGGAGCTGGGACCTTGAGCAACTACACTCCTTACAGTCAGAGATCTGAGAGATGCACTGTCACGGTCAGCTCAAAGAAAACCATAGAGAACACACACACAAAACTACGTGACTCCAGCAAAGGAAACCATAGACAAGACGAAAAGACAACCCTCAGAATGGGAGAAAATATTTGCAAATGAATCAACGGACAAAGGATTAATCTCCAAAATATATAAACAGCTCATTCAGCTCAATATTAAAGAAACAAACAACCCAATCCAAAAATGGGCAGAAGACCTAAATAGACATTTCTCCAAAGAAGACATACTAATGGCCAAGAAGCACATGAAAAGCTGCTCAACATCACTAATTACTGGAGAAATGCAAATCAAAACTACAATGAGGTATCACCCCACACCAGTTAGAATGGGCATCATCAGAAAATCTACAAACAACAAATGCTGGAGAGGGTGGGGAGAAAAGGGAACCCTCTTGCACTGTTGGTGGGAATGTAAATTGATAAAGCCACTATGGAGACAGTATGGAAGTTCCTTAAAAACCTAAAAATAGAATTACCATATGACCCAGCAATCCCACTACTGGGCATATACCCAGAGAAATACATAATTCAAAAAGACACATGCACCCGAATGTTCATTGCAGCACTATTTACAATAGCCAGGTCATGGAAGCAACCTAAATGCCCATTGACAGACGAATGGATAAAGAAGTTGTGGTAAATATATACAATGAAATATTACTCAGCCATAAAAAGGAACGAAATTGAGTCATTTGTTGAGACGTGGATGGATCTAGAGACTGTCATACAGAGTGAAGTAAGTCGGAAAGAGAAAAACAAATATCGTATATTAACGCATATATGTGGAACCTAGAAAAATGGTACAGATGAACCGGTTTGCAGGGCAGAAGTTGAGACACAGATGTAGAGAACAAACGTATGGACACCAAGGGGGGAAAACCACGGCAGAGTGGGGATGGTGGTGTGCTGAATTGGGCAATTGGGATGGACATGCATACACTGATGTGTATAAAATTGATGACTAATAAGAACCTGCTGTATAAAAAAAAAAACAACCTAATACTAAACTTTCTTTGGGTTATTTGTATGGAAATATGTTAATATAAATGTTTCAGACATTACATGAAATTCCTAAAAATCTTAAATGCTCTGGTATAATGTTATAAGTCATAATTCTAGTTATTACTTTAAAATGTATATCTCAGAAATAACTAAATTTCCTTGTCAATTGCATTATTATGCACTTTCATCAAATCTTTAACCGTGGTCATTTTTAAGTCTTTTGTCATTTACAGACAGTTCTGGGCGTACTCTGATGCTTTTGCAAAAATGTTCCTATAGAAGGGTTTCATCTTCAAGGAATTCATGGAAAAGACTCTGACAAGTACAGGTTTCTGGTAACTGACTATACTGCTGAACTGAATGAATAAGCATTTTCAGAACTCTAATGGAAAACTGATGAATTCATAAAAGTGCTAACAGAAGATCAAGATGAAAAAAAAATTAATGACATGGGACTGAGTGAACTGATGAGGATGATTATAATTTTTGTGCCTTTCTGTTTGAATTAAAAAAAAAATGTTAAAAAAAAAAAGTGCGTGACTCTATGAAACAAATCATTTTAAAACCCCAAAGAAGCATATAAATGAGATTCCAAAAAGATACTGACATTTTGGAAGCAGAATGGACCACAGAACTCACTAATTCAAGGTGTTTACAGATAAGAAGGTATTTCAAATAGTTCACCCTTTAGAAAATGTCTAATGTCCTATTTTTCAAGAGTATATTTTATATTCTGAGCAACACTGATTTGAGAACTTGAGATTTTCTGACATCGGTTAAATCCACAGGGCAGAGAAAAAGAGTTTCAGAGTCAAAAGTGAGCCTCAAATGTCGGGATCATTCTTTAGGCCTGGGCCCAAATTCATCAATGGTAAGATTTTCAGGCAGAGGTCAAATGGAAACCCCATCCTTTATTTCTTAGAGGCATATAAAATATCAGATGAAGGCTGGATTATAGAGCTATCTAGTCTAAATCTTTCAATTTATCAGATAAAGTCACTGAAGCTGTGGAAGTAATAAACTAGCATTTATTGAGCAAATATTACACGAAGCAATACGACAAGCAGTATCACGAGTTCACAGGTGTTTTGAGAAGCTAGTTCTAGCAGCACAACAAAGGCTACTTTGGAGGCACACAGGTCAGTTAAGAGGTCATTATAATTGCTGGGGCAATGATAGCAGGACTAGGAACAAGGGGAGACACACATCCCCTGGTCAAACAAGAAAGTGCTGAACGTAGAAATTAGAGAAACTGGCAAAAAAAGACAAAGATGTTTCCAGACTGAAGGAGTCAGAGAAGATGAGCCCTTTATCCAAGAGTCAGTAAGGACAGAGTAGGTGAGGGCAGAAGATGGAGAGAGAACAGACGCTGCTGAGCAAAACCAGACTTGTACGGTTTGAGAGGCTGCTGGAACTTTCATGTGGACCCAGCCAGAGAGGGGATGACAATTCAACCCTGAATCTCATTAGCAAGGACAAGGCTAGAGAAACAGACTCAGGAGTCATCAGTACAGATGTGAAAAAGGACCCGGAAGATGACAGTGTTTGGAGAGTGGATGGAGGCACAGTACCCAGCTGAGCACAGTGGGGAAAAGGGGCAAGAAAAGAACCAGGCAGGGCGGAGTCAACATGGCAGACGAGGAGAATGCAGAGTTCACATCTCCGCACAACTAGGGCACCTACCAGGCACTGGTTGGGGACCATGGACACGGACGGGAGGAACCTCCGAGCAACCGGGTGGAACATGGTGGGGAAGTGAGCGGGGAGGAGAAGTGGAGGCGGGACGGGACCGGTGCCCCTGAGGGGCGGCTGGGGGAGGGGAGGGGTTCCCACACCCAGAGGGGGAACAGGGGAGACCCTCGGGAGAGCGGAGGAACAGAAGGGAGCCCGGAGGAACAGAAGAGAGCGTGGCCGGTGTTTCCCCTGCCCACTTGGGCTCCAGGGAGCCTGCTGAGGTCCTGAGCCTAATCCTTTGGCTTCGGAGGCTCCCTCCAGCGGCACTGAGCCTAAGCCCTGCCCCTACGCCCCTACCCAGGGCCTTACCTCCTGAACTCCGGGCCCCCCCTCAGGCCGTGCTGCCTTTCCCCAGGTCCTAAGCATAGGCCCCGCCCCCTGCTTAAACATCACCCCAAGCCCCGCCCCCACCTAAGTTCCCTCCTCCTGCCTAAGCTCCGCCCCCCACAGCCAAGGCCTTTTCCGGACTCTTTTTTTTTTTTTAGGTTGTGATTCTGTCTTACCTTGTTGTTGTTGATTCATTTATATTTTTACTTATTCTAATAAATTTTTTATTTTTCTAATTTTATTTTATTCTTTATAATTTGTTATTATTCTGCTCTTTTTGGCTTCTTCCCCCTTTTTTTGTTGTTTTTCTTCCTTTTTCTGCTGTGGTTCTGTTTTACCTTGTTGTAGTTATTTCACTTATATTTCTCCTAATATATTTTTTATTTTTCTAACTTTATTTTATTTTTTATTCTTTGTTATTGTACGCTCCTTTTTTTTTTTTCTTTTCTTTTGCTGCACCATGTGGCTTGCAGGATCTTGGCTCCCAGACCAGGGGTTGGGCCTGAGCTCCTGTGGTGGGAACGCCGAGTCAAAACCACTAGACTGGGCTTCCCTGGTGGTGCAGTGGTTGAGAATCCGCCTGCCAATGCAGGGGACACGGGTTCGAGCCCTGGTCTGGGAAGATCCCACATGCCGTGGAGCAACTAGGCCCGTGAGCCACAACTACTGAGCCTGCGCGTCTGGAGCCTGTGCTCTGCAGCAAGAGAGCCTGCGATAGTGAGAGGCCCGCGCACTGCAATGAAGAGTGGCCCCCGCTCGCCACAACTGGAGAAAGCCCTCACACAGAAATGAAGACCCAACAGAGCCATACATAAAAAAAAAAAAAAAAAAAAAAACCTACTGGACTAACAGAGGACCTCAGACCCCAGGGAATATTAATCAGAGTGAGGCCTCCTGGAGGTCCTCATCTTGGCATCAAGACCTGGATCTACCCAACTGCCTGCACACTCCAGTGCTGGACGCCTCAGGCCAAACAACCAGTGAGACAGGAACACAGCCCCACCCATCAAAACAAAAAAAATGAAATGACAAAAAAAATATGTTACAGACGAAGGAGCAAGATAAAAACCTACAAGACCAAATAAATGGAAATTAAAAAGGCAACCTACCTGAAAAAGAATTCAGAATAATGATAGTAAAGATGATCCAAAGAACTGAAATGAAAAATACACTAGAAGGAATCAATAGTAGAATAACTGAGGCAGATCGAATAAGTAAGCTGGAAGATAGAATGGTGGAAATAACTGCTGAGGAGCAGAATAAAGAAAAAAGAATAAAAAGAATTGAGGACAGTCTCAGAGACCTCTGGGACAACATTAAACACACAAACATTTGAATTATAGGGGTCCCAGAAGAAGAAGAGAAAGAGAAAGGGACTGAGAAAATATTTGAATAGATTATAGTCAAAAACTTCCCTAAGTGGGAAAGAAAATAGCCACACAAGTCCAGGAAGTGCAAAGAGTTCCATACAGGATAAAACCTAGGAGAAACACACCAAGACACATATTAACAAAACTAACAAAAATTAAATTCAAAGAAAAATATTAAAAGCAGCAAGGGAAAAGCAACAAATAATATACAATGGAATCCCCATAAAGTTATCAGCTTATTTTTCAGCAGAAACTCTGCAGGCTAGAAGGGAGTGGCAGAACATATTTAAAGTGATAAAAGGGAAAAACCTACAATCCAGATTACTCTACCCAGTGAGGATCTCATTCAGATTCGATGGAGAAATCAAAAGCTTTACAGACAAGCAAAAGTTAAGAGAATTCAGCACCACCAAACCACCTTTACAACAAATGCTAAAGGATCTTCTCTAGGCAGGAAACACAAGAAAAAGAGAAACACACACAAAAACAAACCCAAATCAATTAAGAAAATAGTAATAAAAACATACATATCAATAATCACCATGAATGTAAATGGATTAAATGCTCCAACCAAAAGACACAGTCTGGCTGAATGGATATAAAAAGAAGACCCATATATATGCTGTCTACAAGAGACCCACTTCAGACCTAGGGACACATACAGATTGAAAGTGAGGGGATGGAAAAAGATATTCCATGCAAATGGAAATCAAAAGAAAGCTGTAGTAGCAATACTCATATCAGATAAAATAGACTTTAAAATAAAGACTGTTACAAGAGATAAGGAAGGACACTACATAATGATCAAGGGATCAACCCAAGAAGAAAACATAACAATTATAAATATTTATGCACCCAACATAGGAGCACCTCAATACATAAGGCAAATGCTAACAGCCATAAAAGGGAAATCGACAGTAACACAGTAATAGTGGGGGAATTTAACACCCCACTTATACCAATAGACAGATCATCCAGACAGAAACTAAATAAGGAAACACAAGGTTTAAATGACACAATAGACAAGATAGATTTAATTGATATTTATAGGACATTCCACCGAAAGCAGAAGAATACACTTTCTTCTCAAGTACACACTGAATGTTCTCCAGGATAGAACACATCTTGGGTCACAAATCAAGCCTTGGAAAATTTAAGAAAATTGAAATCATATCAAGCATCTTTTCCAACACAACGCTATGAGATTAGAAATCAATTACAGGAAAAAAACCCTGTAAAAAACACAAACACATGGAGGCTAAACAGTGCACTGCTAAAAAACCAAGAGATCACTGAAAAAATCGAAGAAGAAATTAAAAAATACATAGAAACAAATGACAATGAAAACACAATGATCCAAAACCTATGGGACACAGCAAGAGCACTACTAAGAGGGAAGTTTATAGCAATTCAAGCTCACCTCAAGAAACAAGAAAAATCTCAAATAAACAATCCAACCTTACACCTAAAGCAACTATAAAAATAAGAACAAAGAAAACCCAAAGTCAGTAGACAGAAAGAAATCATAAAGATCAGAGCAGATAAATGAAATACAAATGAAGAAAACAATAGCAAAGATCAATAAAACTAAAATTTGGTTCTTTGAGAAGATGAACAAAATTGATAAATCTTTAGCCAGAAAAACAGGGAGAGGACTCAAACCAATAACATTAGAAATGAAAAAGGAGAAATTACAACTGACGCCACAGAAATACAAAGGATCATATGAGACTACTACAAGCAAATATATGATAAAATGGACAACCAGGAAGAAATGGACAAATTCTTGGAAAGGTACAACTTTCCAAGACTGAACAAGGAAGAAGTAGAAAATATAAACAGACCTATAACAAGTAATGAAATTGAACCTGTAATTAAAAATCTTCCAACAAACAAAAGTCCAAGACCAGATGGCTTTACAGGAGAATTTTATCAAACATTTAGAGAAGAGCTAACACCTATCCTTTTCAAACTCTTCCAAAAAATTGCAGAGGGAGGAACACCCCCAACCTCGTTCTATGAGGCCACCATAACTCAGATACCAAAACCAGATAAAGATATCACAATAAAAGAAAATTACAGACCAATATCACTGATGAACATAGGGGTAAAAATCCTCAACCAAATACTAGCAAACAGAATGCAACAACACATTAAAGGGATCATACACCATGATCAAGTGGGATTTATATACATATATACAATGGAATATCACTCCGCCATAAAAAGGAACAAAATTGGGTCATTTGTAGAGACATGGATGGACCTAGAGTCTGTCATACAGAGTGAAATAAGTCAGAAAGAGAAAAACAAATATCGTATATTAATGCATATATGTGGAATCTAGAAAAATGGTACAGATGAACCTATTTGCAGGGCAGGAATAGAAACACAGATGTAGAGAATGGACGTGTGGACACAGGGGGGAAGGAGAGGGTGGGATGAATTGGGAGATCAGGTTTGACATAAATACACTACCATGTGTAAAATAGATGGCTAGTGGGAACCTGCTGTACAGCACAGGGAGCTCAGCTCGGTGCTCTGTGGTGACCTAGATGGGTGGGATGGGGTGGTGGGAGGGAGGTCCAAGAGGGAGGAGGTATATGTATACATATAGCTGATTCACTTCACTGTCCAGCAGAAACTAACACTAAGATTGTAAAGCAATTATACTCCAATAAAAAAATTTTTAAAGGAAAAGAAAGAAAAGAAAAGAAAAGAGCAAGGAAAGCCTGGTGCTGAGGAAGGCGGAGGAGGGGAGAGCCTCCAGACGCCATAGCACTAACTTGACGGAGATCAAGTCACCAATACTTCCAAGACACCCTGCCCCGAAACCAGGCCAGGAGAACAAAAGTCACACTGCAGAGCTGGAATCCAGCAGATTGTAAGGAAGTGGAGTCCAGCCAGGAAGGGAGGGAGCGGGGGAATTAGTGGAATAACCACTGGGGAGATGAAGGTTCTAATTGGCCAACCTTGAGCTTTTCTCCACTGATTTTGCTGTTGTCACATGCTCGGGTACTTGGGTCTTATTGCCTTATTTCTTCATTCACTCTCACTCCTGACACTTAAGTTTGCCTAATCTGGTTTCCAGGTAACTGCACCCCATAGAATTCAACTGCATTAAGGATTAAATAGGATTTTTGTGAGCAAGCCTCAGCACAACTATACGTAATAACCAGCTATAAAGGAAGCTAACCTATTCAGGATGTGGTCTGTCTCTTCTTCTGTTCATAGAGGCTTAATTTATGTCTTTTCTGAGCTTTATGCCTTAGAGAAGGAAAGGGATTGCAGTTAAAAAGCTTGTGTACAAGAAAAAATATTTTTTAATTTCTTAGTAAATTGACCTCTAAGCATAATCATATCTTGGATCTCTGTTACTCTCTCTCTCGGTCTCTTTCTCTGTCTCTGTCTTTCACACATCCACACAGTAGATGTTAAAGAAAGTTACATGAGTTTTTTTGGCTCTGGGATCATTATTATAAGTCATAATAATGTGGTTTTCAAAACATTTTTGTGTTGGCTCTGTAGCCAATCTTAACTGTAAAGATGATAAGCAGTTACTGTTATATTACAAATAAAACTTACACCTGTCTCTGTCTAAAATGCTACAGTTTATTATTGTTGTTGTTGTTATAGGAAAAGGAAAAAGCAGCCCTATAGGTATAACCCTTCACAGAAGAAAAATATCACGCTGGCAACTCATTATTTCAGGTTGTTATTATGTTAGATGATAGCTTCTAGGTGTAAGGCACACACCTATAATGATCACATTAAGGCAGAACCTCATTAATAATAGATGAGATCTGATTATATCCATTCCTGATGTTAGTTTAATAACCTGTGGCACTTTTTCAACAAAAAATAATCACTTGAACCTTTTTGCTTTTTAAAAAAGTCATCCTTGCCATATCTTGGTACCAAGCTAGAGAAAACAGTCTGCTTTTGAATCAAGGAGTCTTTCTGATATGAGTCTTCCTGGTGCCTTTTACCAGTAAGAATTAACATTTCAAAGAATAATAAGAATAATTTTAGACTGAATTTCTAGCCTTTTAGAGATTTGGGGAGAAGCGACTTGATCATTTTTCACTGTTGTATGTCATGATTTGGGTTTTTTAATAGAACACATCAGCTTCTGCATTTACACCAGACCCAAACACGTTGTATCTCCTGCCAGTGCATTTGGTCCAGTACAGCTATGATCTGTAAGACATGAACAGATATTCTGTGTAAAGTACTTGTTATTTTACATTATCAGAAACTTTGTTGCGGCTTTTCCTTGCCCAGTTTTTGTTTGATTCATCACCTCTTATACACAAGCCCCATGTGCTGGGCTTAGTGATGTCCCCTCATTAAAAGATCTCCATATGTTACCTAATATGGCAAAAAAGAACTTTGCAGAGGTGAATAAGATTCTTGAGATGGGAGACTGTGCCGGATTATGCGGCTATGTCTGATGTAATTACAAATGTCCTTACATGGAAAGAAGGTGATGTGATGGCAGAAGAAGAGACTGGAGTGATATGCTTTGAAAGTGAGGGAAGGACTTACTTCACTTAGCATGATAATCTCTAGGTCCATCCATGCTGCTTCAAATGGCATTATTTCATTCTTTTTTATGGCTGAGTAATATTCCCTTGTATATATGTCAGACAGAGAAAGACAAATATCATGTACTATCACTTATATGTGGAATCTAAAAAAATGATACAAATGAACTTATTTACAAAACAGAAACAGACTCACAGACTTCAAAAACAAACTTAAGGTTACCAAAGGGGAAAGGTGGGAGGAGGGATAAATTAGGAGATTGGGATTAACATATACACACTACTATATATAAAATCATCAACAAGGACCTACTGTATAGCAAAAGGAACTCTACCTAATATTCTGTAATAACCTATATGGGAAAAGAATCTGAAAAAGAATGGATGTATGTATATGTATAACTGTACACCTGAAACTAATGTAACATTGTTCTGGGTTGGCCAAAAAGCCAACCGAATAAATCAACTATATTTTAATACAAAATAAAAATTAAATTTAAAAAATGAAATAAATTTTTAAAAAATAAAAATAGAAATACTTTATTACTAAAAAAAAATGAAGGAAGGAGCCACAAGGCAAGGAATACGGGCACCCACCAGAAGCCAAGAAAGGCAAAGAAATGGATTCTACCTTCACAGACCCCAAAAGAACCAGCCCTGCCCACACCTTGATTTTAGCCCCATAAGAGTCATTGCAGATTCCTGATCTCCAAAACCGTAAGAGAATACATTTGTGTTGTTTAAGTCACTCAGTATGCAGTAATTTGTTACAGCAGCAATTGGAAACAAATACACCCCATATCTGCTTTCCTTTCAAAAGAGTAAGAGAGAAGGGTAGATTTTATGGAGCAGAAGAAAAGGAAAAGGAGATTCAATAGATATTATTATAATCCATGTGATCTTGAACAAAAGAAGATGTGCTTTTATAAACCGTAATTTTCCTATTGAAATATAATGCTTGCCTATATAGAAAGTTGAAAGGTGCAAAACAAAGAGGAAAAACAAACAACCATTTTTAACATTCTATTTTTTCCTTCCAGTCTCTTTTCTACGTTTATTTTTATATACTTGAGCTTTTACTATCAGAGTGTTGGAAATATCTATGGAAGACAGGTCTTTGTTGCCCATCTTGTAGGTAAGGAATTTGAGGACCAGAGAGGTGAAAGTCATTTTGCCCAGTCATACTACTCATGAAGGACAGAGCCTGGATTCCAGATCTCTCTTAACAACAAAACTCTTTTAACCACAGCATACGATGAAGTTAGGAGATGGGAGTAAAACTATGGGGGGAAGATCCATCAATTTTTATGGAGGCTTTAAGATTCCACTCTTGCTCAAGTAAGTCCCAAGGTTCCTGGAAGCTTGGGAATGAGGTTCTGATGAGACTCCCCAGTAGAGACATCTTCCTTTTTCCTAAACTGACTCTCCTTCTAACAGGCCAGTGAGGCCAGGAAGACGTTAGGTAGATGTAATTGATATTTAGATGAGATGCCTAAATTAAAATCCCCTTTCATACCAGCAGCCAAACTGCTCCATTCATACAGCTGAAGGGAGATTTTTTTTTTTAATTCTTTGCATTTTTGAATCCTCCAGATAAAGGCTTTCATGTCCATGCATTCTATTCATTGTGCTACCAATGCCATACTACTTTAATTGTTTCCACTTAAATGTATTTGCTTTGTCTTTTCAAAGGAAACTTAGAAAGGAAAGAAAAAGGGAGAAAGAAAAGAGGAGAGGGAAAGAAGCAGGGAGCACGGAAGGGAGAGAGGGAGGGAGAAAGAGAGAGAGTCAAGCTCTATGCAATGTGAAAAGTTGATTAACATGTTCTCACAATTTTGAGTTTTGGAGGATCCATAGGCTACTTTTTAAAAATTATTATTCACTAAACATTTCTACTTGTGTCAAGCAATTGGGAATTGTTTGCATTTAATAGTTTAACGCCTCATGCAGTCACTGATGTAGAGAAATTAATGTAAATGAAAATAAATTGGGTATTATGCCCAATAGGAAAGCACCCCAGCCTGCATCCCTCATCTAATTCACTCCCTAAGCCAGAGGGCAAAACTTCTAATGCAGTGTAATTTCCTCTTCGTAAGGTGCAAAATACAGCCTCCACTAATGGTCAATTTGAAGGATGTTTCACACAGGGAGAGTATCCACATCTCAGGAGGTACCTGGGGAGCTGGTGTCCTCTATAGGGGTTCTGGCTGGGACATTCATCCTGAAGGCAATTTGGAGAGAGAGACAATAGGCAATAAAGCTAAATCATTGCAGAGATATCAGAGGGCTGTCCTCTGCACCTGGCTGGTGAAGCTGGGCTTGTAGCCAAGGCTGTTCTACCTACTCAGAGTGCAATTCTCCCTCCTTCAAGGTCATTCTCCCTAATAAAAGGGATAAGGAAATGGGGTTGGAACTGAGATGAGATCTCTGACCCCTTTTACACAGAAAGTCTACAGCCACCGTGCTGCTCGCATTTCTCTCTTTATGCACGTACCTATTCCTCATAGACCCAGGGCCTGACTGCTCCAGGTCATCTGACTACATGGTTACAATGCATGAGGATTCACTGTGCTTGTGTTAGGACCTGTATTCTAAGATGATGATGATGATGATGATGATGATGACGACGACGATGATATGATGACAAGGAGAGAAGCTAGCCTTGATTTATCACTTACCATGCACCAAGCACTATTTTAAAAGCCAAATGTATATTTTTTCTTATTTAATTCTCCAATCAACCCTAGGAGGTAGGCACAATTGCCATCACCACCCTCTACATGAAGAAACTGAGGCACAGAGAGGCTAAATAACATACCTGACACAGCAGCAGCTAGTAAGTGGAGAAGCCAGAACCCTGGCTGTCTGCCTTCAGAGTCTTCGGCCAGTATCTCTTCTGCCTCTTTTACATTTATAGTTGGTAATTCTCCCAGCAACCCCTAGGACAGATAACATTATCTATGTTTTATAGATGAGGAAACTTGGCCTTGCCCAAGCTCACTCAGCTTCTCACATTTATTTATAATTCCATAGGGCATTGGTTTGCAACCATTTTTCTTTTGCTGAAGTCTTCCAAGAAGGGAAAATTTATTGGAAGCTTGAGGCCAAACAAAACTTTTCAGACTGGAGTGAGAACAGGGTCACTCTTCACATCCCCACTTGCAGCAGGCAGACAAAATCACCTTTGTTCCTTTCATAGCACTTATCATAATTTCCAATTATTTGATGTCATTGTCTGATACTTATTCATTGTCTATCCACATAACTAGGCTGTAAGTTCTATGAGGCCAGGAAACTTAGTCCTATCTTATTCACCTTTGTATGTCTAGCACCTAGCAATGCTCCAGGCACACAGTAAGCAATCAGTAGGTATTTACTGAAATGTACAAGGTTAAGTAATACTTTTCCCTCAATCCCATTACGGAGCAAATCAAGACAAAACAGAACTTCCAAAAACTGGAGAGCAGAAGGAAATGTTAAATGAGGTTCTCTATTAACTGAGGTTTTAGTTCATTTCTATCGCTAAAATCACTTTACAGGGCATTGCTGCCCCTGTGGGATAAGCGTGGTGACTTAGGTCACAGGCACAGGCTCCAGTCACTCAGCCCAATGGTGCAGTAGGAAAAGGATGAGAGGATGAACCCAACAAGCATCTTGGAAGGTAAACAACTACACTTATGCATAGAGAGGTCATCTTCTTTTAATTTGAAAAGTGTTCCCAGAGCATACCTGGTAAATTCCCCAGAGAAACTGAAGTACAATTTACTGAAACAATGCGATGTTGTAAAGGTTTCTATCGGGAAGATCTGCTAAAAAATTAAAGAAACCATGAAAGTAATGTCAGCAAATTTGGCTAGATCAAATAACCACATAAAATATTCACAAATAAAGTTAAAAGAACTTTAGAAAACTATTTTTAGCAAGTAGGACAGATACTATCAAAAGATCACCCAAATTAATAGGAAAAAAATTCTCAGACTTAGTAGACAATTCTATAATGGGATTAAATACAAGTCTCCAAAGAATTCCATTGGAACTAATTCTCCATTAAATGACTAATCAATATAAAGTCGTTCAATTTCACAGGAAAGCAAAAGAACTGTGACTTTAAAAAATGAGCAATGTCATTTTTTATAAGTTAGGTTTATTGAAGTATAATTTACACACAGGAAAATTCATTCAAGTATATAGTTCAATGAGTTTTGATAAATATGCACAGTCACGAAACCATCATCAAGATCAAGATATAGAAAATTTCCATCACCGCCAAAAAGTTCCCCTGGACCCCTTTCTTTTCAATTCCTTCCCTCTTCCCCAGACCCTGATCCAATTTTTTTCCCTATAGTTTTTCATTGTCCAGAATGTCATATAAATAGAATCATAAAGTTAAGTAGCCTTGGAGCCTGGTTCAATGTTTTTTTTAGTCTATCAAAGTAGCAAAGATGTAAAAGGTAATAATAATGTTCATGAGTGTGCTCAGACACAGCTAATGTATGAATAAACTGTTATTACCTCTCTTGGGTGCAAACCGGCAATATGTACTGAGAGCCTAAAAATATTGATACACTTTGACAACTAATTCAATTTGTAGAAATCCCTATACCAACAGTTAATATCAAAGATGTGCACAAAAACTTATATACGCCCAAAGATGTTCATTACAGTGTTATTTATTATGGTAAAAAATTACAAACACCCTAAATGTTCAATGTAAAGGGAATGTATAAGTAAATTCATACAATAAACATATTTATCTATACACCAATTAGAAGTAAAGTTTACTGAAAGTTTTTGATGACATGGAAAATACTTATAATACTGGAATAGTACAAAAGCAACATACAATGTTGCATATATATTATGATATCAGAGTAAAAATGCACAGAGAAAAGAATGGAAGGAAAATTATTTTCTCCAAGTGATAGATGACTGTGAAAAGTATATATTCTTCTGTATTGTCCTAATTTTCTTCAATGCCCTTCTATTAATTTTATAATTAGACAAATACCTTATAAGAGATATAAAGCTCTGCTTTCTATCTAACCTGAATCACTTTTGCTCTACTCTAAACTCTTAGGAAGATTCAGATCAACTGGCCAATTACTCACACCTTTAACTAATATTTATTAAGCACCTACTAGGCCCCGAGCACTCTGTTAGGTGCTAGGACTACAAAGAGGAATTTGACTCTGCCCTTATCTCAAAGGAATATTAGGTCAATATGTAAACACATAATATTGATTACTTCTAATAATTTATTTTACATCTTTACTTTATGCTAGATACTAACCATTTTTCATACATTACCTCACTTCCTCATCTGTAAAATGGAGATAATACTTGGGTGGTTATGAAGAGTCACCCTTAAAGCACATAGCCAGTTCCCGACATAAGGCAGGCAACAGATATTTGTTCTACTCTAAAAGGTGTTATAACAGAGGCAGGAACTCAACAAACTAAGAACTAAATATACTAGGGCACAATTCTACAGAGGAAAGAGAGGTCAGAGACACTTGTGCTCTGCTTGACAAGATCAGGATTTTGCAGGTGGTCAAGCAAAGGAAGGGTATTCCAGGCAGAGGGGCCAGTGTACATCCTCATCTCTTTGAAGATGACTTCTCTAGCACTTCTATAAGGAAAGAGTTCCCTGTGTGATATACTCACAAGAGCCTCTTGAAAGCAATGCTGCATAGTTGCATGAGATGGTCTCCAGTGTTATGACACCCCCTGACAAATGTCGAGATTCATTTTCTAACTTGATTCTATAGGAAAGAGAGACAATTCCACCCCATGTATTGGAAATTGCCCTTTTGTTGGCCTTCCTACACAGAGTAGGACCTTCACGGAAACTCACCAGAAAGCACACAAGCTACTAGGTAAATGGAAACATCACACAGACCTTTGGAGGCAGAAAAACAGCAATATTATTTTTGGCAACAAAGAGTTTGCTCACTATCTTTTCTTCCTTACTCTTTCCTTGTCCTTTGCACTATCTACTGGGAGCTCTTCAAGTGCACAAACAACATATAAATTCTAGCCATCTCAGTGATCTTCTGGAAGAGGAAAAAAGGGGAAGAAAGTTTTCTTTTAGATAAAATTATCCTTGTTTTGCTTCACAAAGATTAGTCACTAGTTGAGTGGTGTGACTGGTTACATCGCCAGCTTGAGCAGCATAAACTGAACACACAAGTTCAATGAAGACAGATGGTGAATATCCATGTTAGTTATCAACCGTACTGAAGAGAGAGCTGAAGAGAAACACCACGTCAAGGGAAGAAGAGGCACAAAGCACGTCAACATCACGCAGTTAGAAATTAGGTCCATGTAACTGCTTATGGCAGGAGGTGGAACTTTCAATATACATATTCAATATAGATAACCTTCAAGGTTTCTGAACTTTCCCTCAAGAATCCCAGTTATTTCAGCCATAATTTCCAAACACCACTGCTTCTGCTAATACTTTGGCCCCGATTTAAGGAAACACTCCTGTTTAATTTAGAACCTAACTCCCACTCATCTTCACATTTTTCTCATGAGCACAGCTCACAAGAGGTTTATTTATAAATGAGTACAGAAAGTCACAATGGACCGACAAAGCCAACGACATCCCTAGAAGTGGCCAAGTCAGCAGAAGCTTTGACATTCCATCAGCAGTCCTCTGCTCCTCTTAATGAAAGCACAGGAAGTAGGAAATGTAATACATGGTGGAAAACACTAGTCACAAGAGACCTTGTGAATATCTGTTCTTAGAGATGTTATGCATATAAACGAGGTCCATCCACCTTAGATTGCTGTGATGCTTTCCTGTTGGAACTGTGGGGCTGACTCTCAGAGTTTGTTCACTGATAAGATTTTGCAAAAGGTAAATTGAGTTACTCTGAAGAAGTTTTCCTAAGTAACTTAATAATATGGCACTTTAATGTGATGGGACTATTCAATCCTAGAGACAATTGTCCATGTAGAGTAAGAAGACTATAAGGTGAAAAAAAAAAAAAGCTTCCACTCATGAATCTCCTTTCCCTAATACCTAGGACCCACTGGACCTTCTGGATGAATATGTGCCATTTTATTTCAACTCAGCCAACCTACAATGGTCCTGAGCAGAACCCATAAATCCATCTATAATTTATTAAAGACTTTCATGGCGCTCTGTTCAACCAGTTCACACAGCATGCTCTGTTAAAAAATGGTTCCGTCACTGGAAAAGAGAAAATACAAGTCTTTGCCCCAAAAGGTTTAGAGTGACTGCATGTAAATGTTTATGGACTGGAATTCCAAGTATGTCTTGTCTTGATGCTGACCGGGCAAATAGCTCTGCATTTAGCCACAACTAATAGAATATGTGTCCATGGACATTCCCCTAAGTATGGCTGGACATAATTTCATCCACAACTTTCCCTGAATTCAAGGAGTCCACAACTTCTAGGGTAAAATTAAAAACAATAAACACTCAGATTTTTGGTGTAACTGCAATCTTTTGTTAGCATCTTCTTTTTGCATTTTGAGTCGCATTAGAAAGAAATGCTTCATGAGCACACCATGTGGAAACAACCCTACTGCTAATGTGTTATTTCTATTCTGGGTGTAATATATTTTTACCCAGGGCCAGCAGAAGAAGAGAAATGATGCATAGATTTCTCTAAGGGGAGCAGGAAGGGGGAAAATACTGAGAACACACAACTACACTACCAAAAAGGTCTCAGCCAGGGATCTGTATAAGTCGGAAGAGCTGGTTAACAAGACAAGGAAAAATCTGAGCCTTCACTGAACTTAACTTGGTGTCTTCCAGCCTTCTCAGGGCTGCCAGTGACAGAACTAGAGGGCCCTCTCAGATTCAGAGTCAATGCAGGACATACTTGCTAGGCACTGTGCTAGATGATATCACCTCCATCATGGGCCACATGCAAAGGGCTCAGGCCTTTGCAGGAAGACTTGGCTCCCCTTTGCTGGCCAGAGAATATAATAGCACCTAAGTAGGAGGCTTTCAGGATTGTGAGGCCAAGTGTCAGAGACCAAGTGGCCAATGGTGGGACTAGCACTGCTATTTTTAGAGCATTCACTGATGTCCAGAAGAATTCCCAGTGGCTACAGAAATTTAAAGAGATGAAACAGAAGCTCAAGGTCAAGGAGTGCCTTCAAGGCAGACTGTGCATGGTCGCTAAGGTCTTTTCCCAAGATGCCTCCACAGAATGATATTCACTATCTTGAAAGTAGACCGTGGTTCCCAGTAGGACAAAGTCAAAAACTAAATTTTTTCAGGATCCTGAGAATGAACCCACATCTCATATTAAACAAGCAAAAGAAACTAATGTGTAAAACCAGAACACCAATGTATTTTTTCACAAAGAGAAATTAGTATCAAAGGGAATACATGGATTCCATTTAACCATTGTTTTCTGGTTCTGTTCACAGATCTCTATGGAAAGCCATTAGAATGTACTTAAAAACAAGTAATAGAAAATCCAGCTCAAATTGGGTTAAACAATAACTTATTGATTGATTTATATAACCCAAAAAGTCTGTGCTAGGAAGTACTCCAGGCAAGGCTTGATCCAGCAGCTTAAGGCTGTCACCAAGAATTAAATTTCTTTTGATATATTGGCTCTATTTTCCATCATATTGGCACCCTTTCCATGGTGGCAAAATGGTTGTCAGCAGCAATAAGATGATATGCATTTTTCTATTCAACTTCAGTAAAAGAGTGATGGCTTCTTTCTGCCCAACCATCAAATAAAGGTCCTAAACTTTACTTTGACTGGAATAAATGAGATAAGTACCTATCCATGAACTAATCACTATAGCCAGAGGATTAGTTTAGGCCTAGGTCAGTTTTTATCCCTGAATCAATCACTGTGACAAAGAGTACAGGTTTGTGAAAATTGGTTTACAGCCAATCTCTGGAGTTAAGGGATGGCCAAACTACAATACAATCTATACAGTGTAAACAGGATGGGATAAATGCTTGGGAGGCAGCTACATGATTCTACTGTACAAAGGTATACTGTAAAGAGGGTTGCTTTATAAACCTGGGATCAGAAGAAATCAGAAATACACATTTTAATGGCGTTAAGATAAATAGCAGGATTCCCCCAACTCCATAAGAATTCCATTGCCAAAGTTTCTAGAAAGTAACTGGCTAACTTCTATAAATATACCTTAAGAATGAAAGGGGGAAAAAAGGCCAATACTGTGTGATTCCACTTACATGAGGTACCTAGAGTTAATCAAATACATAGAGACAGAAAGTAGAATGGTGGTTGCCAGGGGCTGCAAGTGGGGTGGTGGAGGCATGATGTGGAGTTTTTGTTTAATGGGTATAGAGCTTCAGTTTTGCAAGACGAAAAGAATTCTGGAGATAGGTGATAGTGATGGTTGCACAATATGAATGTACTCAATACCCCAGAACTGCACTCTCAAAAATAGTAAAGATGATACATTTTATGTTTTGTGTATTTTACCATAATTTTTAAAAAAGGAAGAAATGGATTAATTGGATGAGTTATGGGCATATCTTATAGGCCTTGGAGTTGAATTTCAGTATCTCCACTCTAAAGTGTTATGTGCTTGTTTTTAAGTCAAATTACGAAAGAAAAAAAGTATTATTTTTCTGTTGCAAAAGATCTAGGGTCAAACACCACAATGACATACTAAGAAGAAATTGTCTTAGGTTCCTTTGGGCTCAAGGAACAGAATGTAGGCAGTTACCTAGTCTCCCACCATCATATGGCTGAAGTTGAGTCCGTCCTGCTTAAGCGGGCATAGCTGGAGACAATTTAAATTGTGCTCCAGGAGAGAGATCTTCTGGTACCCGCCACCTCATATATTTATAGCTGGGAGGTGACAGAGATCACCCAACCCTGTTGCTCTGAAAACGAGGCACAACCTTGCAGTGTGAAAAAACATTCTCTTCTCAATGCCCATCTTCTGGGAAGTTTGTGTATCAGAATTGGTGCCAACCAGTACAACTTCTGGCTCTCTCTGCCGGGCCAGCTCATTACTGGACGACCTGAGAGAAAGTTGCTGGAGGCATCCAGAGAGAAACTGGCTCGTCCCTCCTCATCATATGACATCCAAGTGCTTGGAGGAAGCTTCACTGTGGTCCCTAAATACTGACTGAAAACATCGATTGTATTTCAAAAAAAAAGTCAGTAGGACACAGGAAAACACTTCATTGGTAGTTAAAGTAGCATGTCCAGGAGCCTGGAAAAAGAGCTGGTAGAGTTAGAACCGGTAAAGGATGAAGGAAGGATGCCGCGTGTGCACACCTGATAAGGTTTATAAGCCACACGGAACTGCAGCTAGGCTTTGGTTATCTTAGCATAAGTAACGGGGCTGCGTAGAGCTCTTTTATTACATTGACTTTGATTTCTTTATGCCGTGGGATCCCTGCGTATCCGATAATTGAACTCTAAAAACACCACACAGACACTGAGCTGATGTGGCCCAAGAGCAGCCATAGATATGCCCTCCAAAGACTATGTCTAACGTTGACAACTAAAGGATAAATATCTCACTGACTCCTTAATAATCCTTATAGAATTAATGCCATCATCTGGTGGTGGCTTAGCATTTCCTAAATAAAGGAGCAAGTCCCTGGAGGGATGTAAGATGTTAGGTAGTGATGAGTTAGTGTTTCATTTAGGCTTTGTAGTGAGTGAGACACTTAATACACCTATTCTTAGTGTGGTTGCACATTATTATTTGTGACATGGTAACAGTGTTTTGAGAATTTATTAACTGTAGGACATTGTGGTAACCTATATATTATACATCAGCTCCTCTAACCCTTAAAACACTGTAAGGTCAGTATCATTCCAAGTTCACAAATGAAGAAATCAAAGCCCAAAGCATTTGGTAATTTGTCCTGGATCGCGTAGTTAAGAAATAACAGATCTGTGATTCAAACTCATTATCTCTCTGAGCCAAAAAACTCACATTCTTCAGCATCATGGTTCAACAGGCCTATATGTTTGTTGGACTGATGAAGTTTTGGTGGGTATTCTACACTTTGAATTCTTCTCTCAAGAGGCATCTAGACAAAGCTGGATGTTGGGAAAACATAAATTTTATCCTTTAGGCAAAATAGATGTCCAGACTTGAAGTTCCATGATAGCCACTGTGACTGGTGATAGGCTGCCCCATCAGGAGAGGAAATTCAAACTGTATTCCTTAGTAAGAAGTGAGTTCCCCCGTTTCCAACCTTGGCTTTTTTATTTTTTTAATTTTTTATTTCTTTAATGTTGTATCTATTTTATTTATTTATTTTTGGGTCTTCGTTGCTGCGCGCAGGCTTTCTCTAGTTGCGGTGAGTGGGGGCTACTCTTCACTACAGTGTATGGGCTTCTCATTGTGGTGGCTTCTCTTGGCATGGGCACTAGGTGCACGGGCTTCAGTAGTTGTGGCACGCAGGCTCAGTAGTTGTGACACGCAGGCTTCAGTAGTTGTGGCTCACGGGCTCTAGAGCGCAGGCTCAGTAGCTGTGGAGCACGGGCTAGTTGCTCCGCGGCATGTGGGATCTTCCCAGACCAGGGCTCAAACCCGTGTCCCCTGCATTGGCAGGCGGATTCTTAACCACTGTGCTACCAGGGAAGCCCCCAACCTTGGCTTTTGAAACCTCCTTCAAAGGACTACTGTTTGAATAGCATCGGGTTTAAGCAGGGGTTAGCAGACCTGGGTTCAAATTCAAATTCTACCGCTTAATAGCTGGTCAACCTCGGTCAAGCTATGTAATTCCCAGAACATGACTTTTCTCATCTATAAAATGGATATCATACTAATGTAAAATTTTTGCTCCCTTTTAACCTTTGCCATTTAAATAAGCATGTCAGTTGTGGTTTTAGTTTTCATTTCCCAAATGACTAATTTCTCTAAGGACTACATCTTCTTTGCCAAATTCTCTGTTGAAATCTTTTATACATTTTTTTAAAAATTGGGTTGTTGGTCTTCTTAGTATTAAGTTTTGAGAGGTTTTTTAAAAAATAAATTCTGGATACATACCAAGTGTAGGTGAGAATATGTAGCATTTGGAAGTCTCATGCATTGCTGGTGAGAATGTAAAATGGTAGAACCACTTTGGAAAACTGCTTGGCAGTTTCTGAAAAAGTTAAATATACACCTGCAATATGACCCAGCCTTTCTATACCTAGGTTTTCACCCAAGAGAAATGAAAACATGTGTGCATGTTTAGTTAGTTTCCAATATTCCCCTTGTCCTGGGGATTGCCCCTTTTACAAAGGAGGAACCCCCCGCAGTCATGCCTGGACCACATGACCCTGCCTTCCTAGCCAGAGTCGGTCCATCTGACGGCAGGTCACTAAAGCTGAGAATTATAGATGTCAGTATTCTAGAAAAAAGGTCCATAATGTCCTGCTTCTGAGGTCCCTGACATTGCCTGGCTCCAACTCAACCAAAGACTGGTTGCTTTAACTCTTAGATTTCAGAACCTGAGCGTCCTGTCAATAAATTCCTTCTATGTTAGCTAGTTGGAGGTGGTGTATGTTGTCTGCCACCCGGGGGAAGAAATGAAATTGACATTTAACTCATTGCATTGATATTTCTTATGTTTTCTATCACAAGTGGGCACACCCCTATTTTTTAAAAAAAGGGTGTTCAATTGGCTCTGTGAGTCATTCATCCATCCCTTCATTTAACAAACTTTGATCCGATGACACACTCTATGCCAGGCACTGTACCAAACATTTTCAAATCTTGTTCAAATCATACAACTGCCTGTGTAACAATCTCATGCTCACAGCTGAGAGAGCTCAGGTTAGAGGGGTTCAGTTACTTGCTTAAAGCTGGAGTCCCTAATAGGTACTGGATCCTGCCTGCTACGATTCGAGCCCAGGCCTGACTAGCTTCAGAACCACACTTTTTCCATTACCCGTGCTCTGTCTGCTGGTAGTGGTAAGCCCCAACATGAGCAGTGAGCTCTCAGTGACCAGTCAAGCTACTGTGGCTGGCGGCTTTGGCAGTTAGGGGTGCCAAGATGTTTCCTGGATGCTCTCATGACCAACAGGAGTTAGGTCAGGAGTTTGCCCCTGTAAGGCTTAGTGTCCTGGGAACAGATGAATTATCTATTCTTGAAGGCAGGGACAATCAGAGGACCTTTTTTCCGGATGTTGATGTCTACCTAGTAATGAAACTGACTCCTCAGTGACAAACGAGCAGCAAAATCCTAAAAAAAAAACCAGTCAACCACAAGCACAGGAAATGCTCAACCAGTGCCACCCTTGGTCACAAATCAAAAGATAATGGGACTGAAATAGTCTTCCTGAGAACTCATTGGAACTTTGACCACTTATGAAAAGCTGAGGATTGAAGCTGCATTTTTACACAGTTGCTGGAAACACCCCTAATAATTTCAGTTGCACAGGTTCAGGCTAAAGCCAGAGACCTCATGGTACATTCTTTTCCTCAGGGAAGTAAGTCTACCAGAGCAGGGGGAGATTTTCATTTTCAATTTAGAGATTTCAGTATAGTTTAAACGTGCTACTATTGAATTTTAAAATATAATCAAAGGGGAAATTCCACAGACCTTCACTTTATATATTTTTCCTTATGATCAGCCTGAAGAAATACGAAAACTGCCCAGAGCTCATGTGCACTGAAAATCATCACAGTGTCATTTGTAAGAGGAAAAATGGAAACAAGCATTCAATAATCTGGTAATGATACGTACAATGTTACAAATTGATTTTATTCAATTTTTTAAAGTTTTTAAATAATCTGGTAATCCATGTGATAAAAACTATGCACACATCAAACATATTTCAAATACTAATTTAATAATACAGGGTAATATTTATGATTCGTTACATGATAAAAAATAGGGTACAAAAATAGATATTCAGTCTGATCCTGAAATGCGTGTGGTGTGTGTTTACGTGTGTGTGTCAGGAAGAGAATATACCAACAGCAGTGATATCTGAATATGTATAAAACGCTTTCCGCCTTACTTTTATATCTTATCCATTATTAAAATACATATATGCTAAATGTAATGTGGTACCTCAGCAGATTGGATCCTGGAACAGAAAAGGAATATTAATGGAAAAACATGGAATCTGAATAAAGTCTGTTGCTTAGTTAATAGTAAGGTAGCAATGGTAGTACTTTAGTTTGATAACTGTACCATGGTTATGTAAGATATTAACACTGGGGGAAGCCGAGGATAAGGCTATATGGAAACTCTCTGTACTATCACCGCAACTCATTTATAAATATAAAATTATTTTTCAAAATAAAAAAAAATTTTAAATACATATATGGCAAGCCACAGTGGAACCATAGTGGCAGAAAAGCCGTTCTTCTTTATTTGTAAGGGCTGCATAATTTAGCATGTATAAACTGTCTCATTTTCTAGATGTATCTTGTTCTTCCACTTAGACTGTAACTTCTTATGGGTCAGAGCTATCTTGGGCTTCTCTGGTGTTCCCCAGAGAGCACGTAGACCAGTGCTGGGCTAAGGATGTACAACCAAGACCAGCAGCTTCATTGGTTGGTTGACTTGTCCTGAGAAAGAAGACACCAAAAGGGACAGCAAAAAAATCCATTGTTGTGCCACTTTTCTCCTTTTCTTTCAAGCACTTATGGCTCATTTCCAAGTGTATTTTAGATGAATGATAGAAAATATTAACAAATTAATTAGTTTGAGCCATATGAAATTGCATTTTTAGGCCAAAGATGTCTGATATTTACATCCATATGGTGCAACTTAAATAACAAGTATTTTGTGTTAATCATTGAGGGAGGCCTTCAGAGGCAATACCTTATAAGCAACAGTCTACACTTTACAGCCATTATTATTTCCATGAGTTCCTCTTCTACAGGGTTTGCTATTTTTCACTCTCAACTCAGGCATTTTCTTCTTCTCCAAAAGTTATATGAGCAGTAAAAATCTCCCCAGTGGTTTGGAACTAATTTCTGAAACACCAATTCAAAAGATCACATGTCATGACACACTGATATGTCTTGATTAGTTGTGAGGTGTGTAGCAAATCACTCATTATTATTATTTTTTAATCCAAAATGTACAATGGGTTTGTCTTGTGCTTTTTCATATAAATTAGAACAAATTCAAGGTAATCCTTCTAATAGCCTTATACTCACACTCAGTCACTCTCAATGTGGTTTCTCGAGCAGGGGAGAAAGAGGTGCAAGAACAGCCAGGGCTCTGGGAACCATACACACCTGAGTGCGTCCACGTGGCATGTGTCAACAAAGCATCATCAGCCTGTGCACATCTGCAAACGGAGGGAGGGTGAACACCACTGTTGTAAAGACTTAGCAGCTGCTACATGTTCCGAATTCAGAATACAAGAGTCTGTTTAACTATTTAACCACACATGAGAAGTTGATTTGAAAGGTATATGCAACCTGACATCTGTAAGAATATCTCTTGGGCTTATGGTGACAATCATTTAAAGCAGTGCTTTTTAAACTTTTTTAAAATTAGGGATGACTTTTCTTTAAAGAAAAAAAAAAGCTATCTTACAGTTTATTTATTTGTACAAAAATTCTTTCTGAGTGCCTATTACATGCTAGGAAGTGCTGTGCCACAGTAATTAATAAAACAAATGCTGTCCCTCTGCACAAGAAATTAGTTGTAGAGACAAACAAAAAGTCAGGCAAACACTAAATAAAGAATTATAAGGAGTCAAAGTGTCATGAAATAAATGAACAGGCCCCAGGTGAGGGGGGGGGACCCACTTAGGCAGAGAGATCAGGGAAGGATTATTTGACGCAGTTACGTTGAAGGTGAGACCTTAAGAATCGGAAGAGGACAGCCATGCAAAGAACAGGGAGATGGTGCAGGAGAAAAACAGAAGTCCCTGAGGTTGGAAAATAAAAATGTGTACTGGTGCCAGTTTGCAGAACCATGTGATTTCCCTCTACTGATGCTTGCTTAGCAGCCAAGGTCAAGGATACAGAAGACATATTTTGAATTGACACAGAATTGGGAATTGGCAGTGAGCGTCACTAAAGGTCTAAGATGTGATAGAAATGAAGGTGTTTTGAGAAATATGCAAATGTTAACATTCGGTAAGAGACCAGAGAGATCCAATATTTACCTATGCAGAACCTTTTTTTAATACTCCTCTGCCAGCCTTTCCAGAGGTCTGAATGTTTCTTATCCATCACAGAGACACGGAGACACTCAGAATTGTCGAGCAGATTTCACTAAACCTGGAGGTGTCTGGAATAAAAGTGAAGTTCACATCATCGGGATTATACCATTTCTTAGAAGACAGCTGTCATCTATATATCAACAAATGGAGCCTAAGGCAGCACTTTCTTCAGTACTTTTCTGTGATTCCATCCCCCGCCTAAAGGAATATTGCCAAGTCCGTGATAACTTGCCATGTCTCGCATATTATCCACCATTAACATAAATCAAGTTTTCGTGTTTGTAATTTATGTTTCAGCACTTAGGGAATACCTTGCTAGTTATTTTAGATAGATAAATCAAATCAAAATTTTGTTAATAAAGTATTAGATATGTCATAAGACCTCTGATTTATTTAAAGATGTCTAACATTCTTGATCTCCATTTATTTCAAGTTTTAGGAAGAAAAATGGTTAGCTGGATCATCCTGCTCTTATTTTTATTCCTTCATTTAGGAGATTACATCTCAGCTCCAAAACCATTTTTAATAATAAGATATGCAATTTTTAACTGTTGATATTTTTTAAAGAATAAACACGATTAAGATTAATTCATGCCATCCCAGATATACTCAAATAATGGATTAGTCTGTATAGCACATTGGATTCACGTCTGATAGCCAAGCTTTTTTTCATTTTAGCTTCATCCATATACTGTATACAGAAATTTACTCCTTTGTTTGCATAAAAGCCAGAACTACTTATGCAATAGAAGGAAATGAATGTAGACTGAACACTGCTAGGTAGCATATACCAATTACCCAGCTTACAAATTGTATACATTTACAGGGAATGCCTAGGATATAGCAAATTAACACTATAAAACAAAAAGCAAATGGTGTCCATGGATTACAGAGAGGTCTTTTTCAAATGTAGAGTGTCAGGAGATAAGACTTAAATATATGGAAAAAAAAAGTAAAAAGAGCAGCAGAAAACCTTTGGAGGTGATGGGAAGGAGTAAAGCACAGATTGTAGTGATGGTTTCACAAGTGTATACTTATTTCCAAACTCATCAAGTTGTACACATTAAATATGCACAGCTTTTTGTATGTCAATACCTCAATAAAGTGGTTTAAAAAACAAACAAAAGAATTAAACAAATGGAAGACACTGAAAGAAAAAGACAAAATCCGGATAAGCACACAGAGGAGGAATGGAATGGAAACTTTCCTTTTCTAGCAAAGAGTTAGATCCATGACAGATCTCAAGTCAGATGCTGATTCTCCATTTTAGGTGCTGCCTTATTTACATTTTCCCTCTGGGAGTCCGAGGGACAAAAGGTTTGTCGTTGACCTTGGAAATAATTAGCAACATTCTTCATTTACTACTTGACTCATTTTTGGCCTCCCTGCACTGGTGAACATGTATATTTTAGATGCTGATGAACACTCAGACAAAACAACATGATGGAGTTAGTCACTGCTTTTACAATTTCAGAGTGGACAGCTAAAGGATTCATAGTCTGGGATCATATTGGAAGAACTTAACATTGATTTGTCTAGTATTCGCCAAATAATAATAAGCAACAATATTGAACATCCAAGTAACATTTAGTGTAAAAGTAATAAATAATTCATGACATAAAGGTTAAAAATGCAAAAAGAAGCTTGCAGTTCTTAAGGTCATTCTTACTTGGTGTTGACTAAACAAAGCATAGTGAGTTGGGGGGGGAGGAATTTAACTAGGCTCAGCAACTAAGTAGCCAGGTGACCTAGAAAAACTCAGGAGCTTCAGTTTCTCTATGGACAAGGAAAGAGTATGAAACAGTATGACTTCTTAGTACCTCTTTTACCTATAAAGTTCTATGATTGATCTAAGAGCCATGATAGAGTTGCCTTCCATTTAGTATAGAATCTTATACATTAGTTTCTGCCTTCTAAGTATGCTTAACTAATTACTGGATAGTCTAATAAAATACTACACTTTTAAGCTTAGGTCTTGCCTGAGAAATACTGGACCATACTATTGAAAGAGGTCTTCAAAATTAGTTATCTGTATAAACTCCAGCCTGAAGTAACATCCTCTTTTCAATTTCATTTCTATTCCTTACATGACTTGTTCAAAACCAAAAGAAGTCAGACACTGTTCTCTCCTCTCATTTAGAGGAATTCAATACTCTATTGCACACACATTATTCATTGTATTCACACTACACCTTGCACACATATTATAGAACTATCAAAAGAGTAAAAAGAATCGTATGGTCAAAGAACAAATGGTACAAATAGTGCAGTTTGCCACAGTGGCAATTTAAAAACCTCTAAATATTGTAAAGGTTAAATAAGGAAGAGAAAGAATTGCTTACTATGCCCAAAGAGGCATACCTGGGTACAATTAGGAAAAAAACAAAAGAGTAACAAGGATTCTCAGTAATACCTAATGCACAGCAAAGCCATTTCTTAAGAAAAATAAAGAGGAAAAATGGTTAGCACTAAGCTTAAACTGGGAAAAGATCAAGTTGCAGAATATAATTTTAAACAGAGTTTTATAGGACGAGACAACCTAACAGTGAGTCTTTTTTATTTCTTCCATTTTCAAATTCACAATTTCTGTGACTCTTTCCGGTGAGGTTGCCAATACCATACAATGGTAATGAAAAAAACAAATGAACAACCAGCAGCTAAAAGAATGAAGAAAGTCTCTGTATTCCTATGCCCTCAAAATTAAAATCCAGAGTCACCATTCCAGAGCCTGTCCAATAAGATAAAAGAGAAAAATTCAGATACTTGAATTTAGTCCCCAAAATCGCCCTGTTATATAAAGTGCTTCGCAGTCCTTCTCTCTCTGAAGCTATTGTCATGAGCCCTTTCCATCCTTGTTCCCATTAACACAATAGCATAACTGCCTCTGGCACATATGGGAAAAATGTAATAGCACCTCGATCTAGCCTTTCCAGTTGCAGGGAATCCAGAGAAGGCTGCAGTGGGAACACACGTCTACTTGCCCAGTAATGCTAGGTTTTACCTGTAGAGTATGAGTGTGTAGAGTATGAAGATGTAGTGGGTTGGAATAGTCAAGCAAACCAGGACGTGGAAGATCTGACTTTGCCTAATGACCTAAAGAGAAAGCCACATACGCCCTCCAATTTCCTGGGCGCAGAGAGAAAGGAGACTTGGTCTGCCTCTCCCAATTCCTGGACATCCCTTTGCTCTGTTTGGTGGGACATTAGGTGTCATGTGGCCCTGAAGAGAAGCCTCAAATCCCACATCTAAACTATAAGGAGAGGGACTTCCCTGGTTGCACAGTGGTTAAGAATGCATGGGACACAGGTTCAATCCCTGGTCCGGGAAGATCCCACATGCCATGGAGCAACTAAGCCTGTGCGCCACAACTACTGAGCATGCGCTCTAGAGCCCGTGAGCCACAACTACTGAGCCTACATGCTGCAACTACTGAAGCCCGCGAGCCATAGAGCCCATGCTCCACAACAAGAGAAGCCACCGCAATGAGAAACCCATGCACCGCAACGAAGAGTAGCCCCTGCTCACTGCAACTAGAGAAAGCCAGCGCGCAGCAACAAAGACTCAGTGTAGCCAAAAAAATAAATAAATAAAATAAACTATAAGGAGGAATGTGTTATCGCGAGATAGGGAAGTGCCCTACTCCCCTGCTCTAGCCATGGCTTCCTCATTGCACCCAGGGATTCAGGATGATGGAACCAGACTCATGAGAACTTACTGCTTTATGATGACCTTCAACATTAACACTCTAAAGAAAAGAAAACTTATTTATACCCTAAGCTCAGAGTATAGAAGCAGGAACAGTTGTGTATCTCAACCTTTGCCTAACCTGCAAAGGCATCATTGTGACGGTCCTGCCCAATCTCCTTGAATTTAACCTGTGAACAGAACATTCAATGTGTAAGGTTCAGGCATCCTTCTTCATTTCTCAATTACTCCTCTTTCAAATCCAGGTTTTTCTTGGGTCTCTAACAGCTTTCAAAAGTATTTCAGGCAATTCCTAGTTTTCTACCAAGGTTGAAGGGTCTAGAATGAAATTGGTTAATGTTAACACTAGATCCAGCACCCAGCACAGAAGAGGCTGGGATTAACAGGGATCCAGTTACCTGCATCTGACACAAATGGCCTTTTATTTTAATAAACTGCCTGTACAAGAGGCTTTCTAACAGAGCAAGAAAGAAAAGAAGCTTATGATCTGGCAAAATGTTCTGAGAAGTGTGCTAAGTTTGAACTCAAATTGAAAAGGACCTTATTAACAAAGTAGTCTTTCTTAGAAATTGAGCCACAATCTTATTAGGCTCTCAACATCTAAATGCCAGTTAAAACCAATATATAGTCGGCGCTCCACATCTGCAGGTTCCCCATCTGTGGATTCTAGCAACCGCTGATGGAAAATATTTGAAAAAACATTTTTTCAGAAAGTTCCAAAGAACAAAACTTGAATTTGCCATGGCTAGCAACTATTTGTGTAACATTTACATTGTATTAGGTAGTACAAGTAATCTAGAGATGATTTAAAGTATACAGGATGATGTGCGTAGGTTATATGCAAATACTATGCCTTTTTATATAAAGGACTTGAGCATCCGTGCATTTTGGTGTCTGGGGGGAGGGCTGGAACCAATACCCTACAGATATCAAGAGACTTCTGTAGTAGATAGAGAAACAAGTTAAATGAACCTTAAGGAAACTTTAACCTCAGAATGTAGGACACTCTACAGGACTTCTGACATGGTTTCTCCAATAAATTGATGCCATTAAAAAAAAAAAAATGTGTGTGTGTGTGTGTGTACTGTTTAGAATGAATAAAATTTTAATGATGTAACAACCAATTGCAACTTGTAGACCATAATTGGATCCTAATTTGAACAAACCAAATATTAAAAGTCACTCATGATAATCAGGGCAATTTAAACCAGACTGAGTATTAGATGATATTAGGGAAAAGCCTTTATCAGTTATAAGTCTATCCTGAAGTATTTACACATGAAATGACAAGCTACTTGAAATTTTCTTTAATGTCCTCAAGAAAAAAGTGGGGGAATAGATTAAACAAGATGGGCAAAATGTTGATTATTGTTGAAGCCTAGTGATAGGTAGATGCAGGTCCCTTCTATACTCTTATGAATATTTCACAATTTTCATGATAAAAAAAGGTTTTAAAAGACAATGCATTACCATTAATCTAAAAAACTACATAAGTATCATTATTATAACAATTTATTGCAGCACAAAATGGAAATAATCTAAATGTTCTACAGGAGAAAAAAAATTTTTAATCTCTGATAAACCAATCTGATGAAAACTAGGCAGCCATTAAAATGACAATACAGAAGAGAGAAACAAAGAAAATGGTTATGGAATTCTTATTTTTAGAATAAGGCCTACATTCACATTACAATCACAACTCTTTCAAATATGTGTGAATATAAACAAAGAATAGACTAGTGTATAAGAAATATAAAATAGCAAGTTGATGTGTCATAAAGTGGTGAAATGTTTTTCTTTTTGGTGATATAATACTGTTTCTGAAACAAATAAAAAACTGATATGAACAAAACAACAAAAATTGACATGGACCTACATATGCTGAAATGTACCCTAATGCAATGGAAACAGCACTGGCTTTGGAGTTAGACAATCTGGGTGATTTCTTTAAACAATCTGAGAATCAATTTCCTCGTCTCTAAAATTAATGTAAAATATTGGCCCTTTAGGGATGCTACAAGGATTAGAGATGTAAGTAAATATCTACCACAATACCTGGCATGTATATAGTAAACATTCTGTAAACAGTATTTACTACTATTATCATATTAAAAATGGGAGAGTTTTGAAAAAAAAAAAAAAAAAAAACCAGATAAAAGGTAGGTGAGCTAATGGTGAAATGGCCGCAGATTTTCATGGTGGTATGGCTTTTACACAAAAAACAAAGATAGGGCAAAATGCAAGGAGGTTTTAAAATCTTATCTGGGCCAGTAGGAGGTAAGGATGAGCTGGAGAGGGGCCAAGGCTTGGATGAGGGCTGGTGTAATGAGGCAAAAGAGGCCACGGAGCAGAGAATAAGGTCACCCTACAGGAAGAACGGGAGCAGCATGTAACACCACATTCAAACTACCCTGCAGCTTCAAGGCAAAAACTATAGTTCTAGAGGAAGGAGATGGAGGGAAGTAAGAAAAAGTACCTACAGGACCCCAAATCTGAATAAGGTACAAGAAATTTAAGTACCTTATTTGGGGGCTAGAGAGATGGGGCTTCTTGGCACTAACAGACAATACCTAACCGGGATGATTATGATAGATGATAGAGTTTCAGAGCTTGAATGACCTGGAGTTCTTATAAAATTATCTCATCCTGTCTCTCCATTCTACAAGATGAGAAAATTAGGTCCAGAAAAGGGAAAACTCCAGGAACTGTGACAAGATTCTATGGCAAAGCTCTGCCTAGGATGCTGGCTTATGAACCTGAGACCAGGGTCCTTGTCCTACCTCATCATGCCATCCTTCAGGATGGTTCAGCCTATAACCTCACCAAGTCAATCATTTTTTCCCATATTTATTAAACACATGTAGCCTTCCATGTCTTCAACAAACAATACAATACAAGCAGTTAATCTCTTCATTAATATCTTGCACGTCAGAAGCTCCCTATTAACTTCAAATTATTTTCTTGCATGAAACAAAAGAGAATGTACTGAATGTTTGTTTATCAAATGTGCCATCAGCACCTACTATGTACCACGCACATAAAAATGCATGGCACAGACCCTGTCGTCAAGGAGCTGACAATCCAGTGAAAAAGACGAGCGTGCCTGCATAGAAGCATAATCCTACAGGTACAGGTTACAATGTTGTGCTGTGGAAATGAAGAAAATGGAGCTCATTAGAACTGAGATGGGGGGAAAGGAAGAGAAAACTTCATGGCAGGTGATGCTGGAGGAGACCCTGAGGATGAATAGTTGGTCAAAAGGCAGGGACAAGAAGGTGGCTGGTTCCAATACATGCCTGGCACAATAGCTTAGTGAGAGGTGGTAAGGGAAAATACAGAAAATACAGCAAGCATATACAGGAATGAGAGTTGGGTGGGACTTGTGGTAAGAAAAATCAGTCAGGCAAACTGGCAGCAGAGTCAAGACCAAAATAAAAACCAACCTCTTTTAAGTTGTAAGGAAATATAAAAGAGAGGGAGAGAGAAGAAATGTATTTCTTATCTCTGAGCTCTAAGTATAATCAGGTGATTAAAAATGAGTCATTGCCAGCTGAGGTATAAGAAGACTCCAAGAACAGAGCTAATTCCTGTCTTGGAGAGATTCCAGCAGCTGCCAGCAAACCTACATCTGGGGGTGCTAGTCCTGGGGTGTATATACAAATTCCGGCTTCCTGGCAAAAATTCCTTTATTCCCTTTTTTTTCTGGGATCTGGCCTCTCTTCTTCTGGCTTGTCCCCCCCCTTGCTCTATAGATCCGTTGTGGTATTTAGATTAGATATTCCAACCCAAAAATATTTGGTCTCTCCTCCCTGGACCTGTATAACTTTCAACAAATGATCCTTCAAAACTACCTGATGATGACAGCCCTCAATACACAGATGCTCCTTCTCTAAAGAACAACGTCAATGAGCATCAAATTATAGGGACATACTATTACAGGGGGGAACTATCAATATATACTCAAATCCAAAGTCTACTCCAAGGAAAACTTTATGAGAGCTGCAAAATACATGAGGGCCACACAGGAAGGCGAAGTGAAAGTTCCTGAGGAAATGGACCACTTCCTCGAAGCAAAAAAGAGCAGGAAACGAACACTGCTTTATATGTACCCCCCTTGTGCTGGGCACCACCATGGGTACTTTACACATGTTACTGAATGTTTTTCTTCCCTTCTTTCCTCATTTCATTCAGTTTTATTCTTTCAAGTATCTCTCAGTAGTTTATACACATTATTCCATTTCTACTAAGATGATGGAGATGATGAGAACAAGGAGACAGCCAGTGCTAGAAAACCTATTTCTTCAAACTCATGTACATATATTCTTTGTAAGAGTTCTTACTAGTTTTCAGATGACAGAGCATTAAGGATATACACTGACATGAACATTAGTATTTCTTAAAATACATTGTGGGCATAAAGAATGCTAAATACTCTATGGGTTTTGCCTTGTACTAGCACATCCTTCTGTTCAAAATGAGTACATTTTCTGAAACTGGTTGCTGAGATGAGAATGAAGCCAGGAAGAAGTTAAGAAAGCTTTATGAGGACTTAGCTCTCCCACCTGGCAGACTCTCTGGAGACCACCCAGCAACCCTGACAAATGATTTACATTCTTCTCTGTTGCATGCTTGCCTGGGCCTATTGGACTATTACAATATTAAAAGGGTCTTGGTATCTGTCATTATTAATTTTAGAGAGTAACAAGGACATGCTGAGCCCTAGTATTGATAGATTTGTAGAATATGTTAATCAGAGCACTCATTACTCAGCTAAGTTACCATTTTTTTTCAGATGGGCTTTCTCCACTAGTCATTTTTGATATTTAACAATTTGTCATTTCCAACTATGCACACTTGTTCCCTAGAAATCTATTTATAGGGACTTTCCTGGTGGTGCAGTGGTTAAGAATCTGCCTGCTAGTGCAAGGGACACGGGTTTGAGTCCTGGTCCGGGAAGATCCCACATGCCGCAGAGCGACTAAGCCCGTACACCACAACTACTGAGCCTGCGCTCCAGAACCCGCGAGCCACAATTACTGAGCCCGCATGCTGCAACTACTGAAGCCCACATGCCCTAGACCCCATGTTCCTCAACAAAAGAAGCCACCGCAATGAGAAGCCCGTGCACCGTAACGAAGAGTAGCCCCTGCTCCCCACAACTAGAGAAAGCCCGTGTGCAGCAACGAAGACCCAATGCAGCCAAAAAATAAATAAATAAAATAAATTTTTAAAAAAGAAATCTATTTATATACATATTTTGTAATGTCTTGATAGCAATGATTTATTAAACATTTGTGCCTCATCACGGAAGGAAAAAAATCTTCTGACAAGTATCTGGAGAATTCAGCTAAGAAATGAGTGGATTATGAAATGTGGCATAAAAATAATATGTTTCTGCTTTTGAAATGAGAAAGCTGAAGCATAAAGCTAGATGAATTCCTAAGAACTAACATGCATGAAGATCTAATCTCTTCTAATTCCAGAAGCTTGAAAGGTACCAAGTTTAGATTTGGGGTGTGCATTTAACAAAGGCAAACTCAGGTATTTTTCTGGGTCAGGGTAAACAACTCAAATATAATTGAAAAAGTAAGAAATATTTTTCTGTTACCTAAAATACAAATTCTCTCTTCAAGTAATGATTGTTTTGTTTTTTTTGTGGGTGAAGGCCATCACACCCATATATCTCCCCAGTCTTTTTATTCTCCTCAATCTATTTCCACGATCATTTCTAAAAGATCAGTACTTTATCTGCCCAAAACAGAGATGGTGGTAGCAAAACACATAAGCCACAGTCTTAAGTCAGAGAGGCTTATGCTTCATACCCAATTATGTATAGCACAGTCTATGTTGAAACACCCAGGATGGTTCAATGCTCACACTATACTTCAAACAACTGTGTTACTGCTTACTTACTGCAGTAGCCTGGCTCTCCAGGACAGGGGCTCTGATGAAAGGGTGAGGAACGCAGGTGGAACCAGAGAAGAATTTGTCTGGTTGCAATATCACCATCACTATTTACAAAATACCCCTTAATGTGGCTTTAAGCAGAAACAGAAATGTTTTCTATTTGGAGGCTGAAGTAGCCTCAATTGGGCTTTGCCTAAGGTCGTCTCTATCACAAATCAGGTAGTGATATATCTCTTTTTTGACATGGCCATGGCTCTTCATGGCCCAGACTCATTAAATGACAAGTTAAAATAACAACAGGGACTTCCCTGGTGGTCCAGTGGATAAGACTCCACACTCCCAATGCGGGGGGCTCGTGTTCGATCCCTGGTCGGGGTAACTAGATCCCACATACTGCAACTAAGAGTCCGCATGCCACAACTAAGAAGTCTGCATGCCACAACTAAAGATCCCGTATGCTGCAACGAAGATCCCTCGTGCTACAACTAAGACCCGGCACAGCCAAAATAAATAAATAAATATTTTAAAAAATAACAACAGACTGCTTTGTTTGTCCTCTTGAGCCAAAACTAAAGTGCAGAAAAACCTCAACCAACCCAACCAACCAAACAACAAATGAACCGTTGAGGAAGGTGTTTTCCATTTTCAATATTGTACAGTTCATGTTTAAACTGACAATCCAGATCTATTCTCATGACCTTGGAGAAGCTCATATTTTTCAATTGTACAGTGTAAATCTCAGCCCACCTCCCCAAAGCATTGAATAATGAATTCTGTGAAAAAAACCATTATATAAAATGGGATGCTCTGGAAATAGGGTGTTATAATAAACCCATGATTCTCCACAAACTCCTTCTTACTTTCTACTCCTGTCATTAGACATCTGAAAATTAGTTCTTTTTCCATCCATTATATTCAGAATATAACTGAAAACTCTTCGGTGAGTGAGCCTCCCAAGTGGGTTCATTTATCATTCTGAAATCAGTGATCAGCCCATGTTACAGCAAGGGTGAAAAGTGTGATAGAAAATACAAGAGAATGTTGACACCATAAGTATCCTGAAGCCGTGGCTTTCCCATTTTGTTCCTGACACAAATGCTTTCTCTTGTGATCTTTTTCCTAAGATTTGAAAGGGGGTGTGGCAGGGAAAAGTGAGTGTGGGTGTGGGTGTGTGCGAAGAAGGGATGAAGAATATGGCCATCAAGGGCTCTGGTTCATTGACATTTGCTCCATCGTGGACTGAACTACTAATATCCTTCATGTCAGCCTTGTTGGCCACACAGTAGCTCTCTTTGTCTCAGCCTTAGTAACTTTGCCACAATAATACAACTGGATGATGCTATGAACTGTACCACCGCCCCCACAGATTCATGTGGTGAAGCCCTAACCCCCAAAGTGCTGGTATTTGGAGATGGGGTCTTTGGGAAGTAAACAGGCTTAGGTGAGGTCATGAGGGTGGGGCCCTCATGATGGGATTAGTATCATTATAAGAAGAGCCATCAGAAAGCTTGCTCTTTCTCTCCCTGTGGATGTACAAAGAAGAGGTCAAGTGAGCACCACTGGAGATGGTCATGGTCTGCAAGCCAAGAAGGGAGACCTCCCCAGAACCCAGCCATGCTGACACCTTGATCTCAGACTACCAGCCTCGAGAGTTGTAAGATAATTCATTTCTGTGTCTATGGTATTTTGTTATCACAGCGCAAGCTGACTAAACCAGGTGAAGAGACAAAGACATTCTGGGAAGAGTGATCTCCATAAAGATATAGTTTTTCTAAATGCAATGGACAGTTATTTCATCTCCTTCATACTCAAATTTATGTAAGTTTCATTGAAATAGACATCCCTTGGCCATACCCAGGGCTACCACCCTTAGAACAGGAAACAAAAGGATAAGAACTAAGGAACAAGAGGGTGGATACAGCCCTTCTCAGGAGATGGAGCAGTCGATGCCATTTTCTACATTTGATGTCTAGTCCAATTGCAACAGGTACAAGCAAAGACACTTCCTGATCCTCCCACCGGAGAGGCCAGCACTGGGGCAGACTGTGGGCCAAAGAGCCCTTCTGCACCCCATCGCCACCCTCCCTTGCCTCTGTGGTACCGGGAAGTGAATTAATTGAAGAGCTCACCTGCCTCCATCAAAGAGTAACTTAAGGAAAAGAATATAAAATGAAAAAGAAAGTATATATATATGTATATGTGTGTGTATATATATATATATATATATATATATACACATACATATACATATATATATGTGTGTATATATATATATATATATATATATAACTGAATCACTTTGCTGTACAGCAGCAATTAACACAACATTGTAAATCAACTATACTTCAATTTAAAAACCTTAAAAAAAAAAAGAGTAACTTAAAAGGAGAGGAAAACTACTAAATTCCACTATACAAACCAGGTTTGTTCAGTTCTTACTTTTGCAAATCTGAAGCATTCTATTTGACTACTTGTGGTTCTGTTACGTTAGGACTTGTGCAAGGCCAAGATAGCTAGGTTTACTAGCTGCCAAGGATCAAAAGTGAAGAAGCTCTCAGAGACAAATAAGCTTCTAATAAACTAAGTTTTCCCTGCTTTAAAAAAAATAAGAATAAAATGTCAACGCTGTGCAAGCAAGTTTACAGAGATGGAAATGAAAGCTCTGCCTATCACCACAAGCTTTATTTTTTTTAATAAAATTGATTTGGATCAATTTGAGATAACTGCTGGGAGATGCCAGGTTTTATTTTAGAGACATCATTTGTTTTTGTTTCTGATCTGAGCTCAAAAAGGAACATTGCCAGTGTTTTTCCAGTGGCACAATGCTGTTCTAGAAGAATTAAAATAAGAAACCGTACCTGCATAATCTGCCAGAAAACACATGAGAGGAGCAATCAGCTCTGGGAAGAGTTGCTCTGAATGAGGTTTTCCTGGCTGCTTTAGGCCATGCTGTTTGTCAGTCTTTCAAAATTCAAGTCATTACCAGATGCTGATCTACTATAATATTGTGATATTTTATCTGATTACACTTACCTGATTGTGCCTTATCTGCTATTTGCCTTCCCATTCTTCCATGTATATTAAATGCAGGTGCTTTTATTATTCTGGGAGCTAGAAAGTGTTGACTGCTCTGAATATAAATGGGGATATTATATCATTAACTTGCTCCAAAAGCAGGGCCATTCACTGTATAAATCACACGCAAGGCACCTAGTGGAGACACAATAAACCATAATGTCTTGAGAAAGAAAGCAACGAGGAATGGATAAGGAGATAAAAATTTAAGACATTGTTAAAGAAGGGTAATCTTCAAAACCCTATTTGGGTCTTTCAAAACCAGCATTGTTGATAATACAACCTTTATATTAGAAACTTTTTTAACTTCATAAAAAAAGCTTTGGGGGGAGGCATCATAACATAGAATGTTATCACTATTGGACTGCATAAAAACATGATCACTAACCTTCTATGGCTTGTCTAGGTTAGAAGAACATTTTGGGAGTACCAGTCTAAACTTTCAGAGATGTATACTCTGCTTTGGCAGATACAGTCTTACCCTCCCTGGGTTGTTCAGCTTAAACAAGGTGAGCAAATGGCCAAATGCTTTCAGCACTGCCAGACGTTAGAAGGTGAATAGTTTAGAACCTGGTTGCAAATTTCAAAGGAAGTAATATGCAGCGAATTAAGGCAGAACCGTGACCACGTGCGGCTGCCCAACAGTCTGGGGTTATACGCTCTGCTTAGTTTCCACTATGTTGGCCTCACTAAAAAGTTAATCCACAGCTATTTAAGTGGAAAGTTTCAGAAAATACATTTTCAGAGCAAATGTTTCAATGAGACACTGCCCTCTGTTGGATAGACGACTATCCGATGGCCTGTGCATTTATCAGAGTGTCAGGTTCCTCCACCATGTAACAGCTGGGAGCCAGGCCTTGGAAAGGAACACAGGTGACACTCTGCCTGAAGCAGGGTGGCCAGAGTCATCATCTGACTATCAGATCTGAACATACGAGACAGAAAAGAACAAGTTATGAGGACAACTGGGAACAGGAGGAGTAAGTTTGTCTCTCCTGTGTCATCAAGGAGGATGTGGTTTCTGCTCTCACTTTCCTCCCAAATTCCGTGCGAGCAGAAGAAGCCCAGCGTGTGGATGCTATTCTTGTCTCCCTGCCCCTCACTGTTACTTATAAATGCACAGAACAGTCCATTTTCTTTTAACTAAACAAACATATGTTTCAAACCTCTTTAAGTCAAGGTTGCTCTTTAATCAGAGAATCCTTTATTATTCTTAAATGATATGCTTGAAAACAAAGCATGAATATGGAAGATAGTCTGATCTTTTCAATAAGCCCATGTTTACACATATTTTCTCTGGAAAGACACTGTAATGGGTTTCTTGTAATGTGATGTTGGGGCTCAGGGCAGGATACCCCAAAATATGCCACAATGACGTATTGATTATTTTGAATTGAAGTTACTTGAGAAGCAGAGGACCAAAGGAGGAAACTCTGATGTTCCTCTGTCTCCCTGAAAGCAGGAAATAAATCTCTCATGTGAAAAGTGTACCCCCTGCATTTGGAAGTAAGACAGCCTTACCACAGAGACAGGGAGTTTGGGCCGAGAAGCTTCTATAAACTAACCTTGTTACTTCTTTAATTTACTACCACAAGACCAAACTCTGTTTAGATTCTTCACTAATTAAGCACCCAAAGCCTAAGTGTCTTTGTCCTGTCAATTCCTCACAAATTGTTTCTTTGACAGTTTATACAACTCAATATCAAAAAAACAAACAACGCAATCAAAAAATGGGCAGAAGACCTAAATAAGCATTTCTCCAAAGAAGACATACAGATGGTCAACAGGCACATGAAAAGATGCTCAGCATTGCTAATTACTAGAGAAATGCAAATCAAAACCACAATGAGGTATCACCTCACATGGGTCAGAATGGCCATCATTAAAAAGTCTACAAATAATAAATGCTGGAGAGGGTGTGGAGAAAAGGGAACCCTCCTACGTTGTTGGTGGGAATGTAAATTGCTGCAGCCACTATGGAGAACACTATTGAGTTTCCTTAAAAAAACTAAAAATAGAGTTGCCATATGATCCAGCAATCCCACTCCTGGGCATATATCTAGAAAAGATGAAAACTCTAATTCGAAAAGATATGAATACATGCACCCCAATGTTCACAGCAACATTGTTTATAATAGCCAAGACATGGAAGCAACCTAAGTGTCCATGAATAAATGAATGGAGGGACTTCCCTGGTGGTGCAGTGGTTAAGAATCCACCTGCTAATGCAGGGGACATGGGATCAATCCTTAGTCCGGGAAGATCCCACATGCCATGGAGCAACTAAGCATGTGTGCCACAACTACTGAGACTGCACTCTAGAGCCCATGAGCCACAACTACTGAACCCACATGCCACAACTACTGAAGCCCGCACACCTAGAGCCTGTGCTCTGCAACAAGAGAAGCCACTGCAATGAGAAGCCCATGCACCGCAAATCCACCAGAGGGCAGACAGCAGAAGCAAGAAGAACTACAATCCTGCAGGCTGTGGAACAAAAACCACATTCACAGAAAGATAGACAAGATGAAAAAGCAGATGGCTACGTACCAGATGAAGGAACAAGATAAAACCCCAGGAAAACAACTAAATGAAGTAGAGATAGGCAACCTTCCAGAAAAAGAATTCAGAATAATGGTAGTGAAGATGATCTAGGACCTCAGAAAAAGGATGGAGGCAAATATCGAGAAGATACAAGAAATGTTTAACAAAGACATAGAAGAATTAAAGAACAGAGATGAACAATACAATAACTGAAATGAAAAATACACTAGAAGGAATCAATAGCAGAATAACTGAGGCAGAAGAACGGACAAGTGACCTGGAAGACAGAATGGTGGAATTCATTGCTGCAGAACAGAATAAAGAAAAAAAAATGAAAAGAAACGAAGACAGCCTAAGAGACCTCTGGGACAACATTAAAAGCAACAATATTCACATTATAGGTGTCCCAGAAGGAGAAGAGAGAGAGAAAGGACCCGAGAAAATATTTGAAGAGATTATAGTCAAAAACTTCCCTAACATGGGAAAGGAAATACTCACCCAAGTCCAGGAAGAGCAGAGAGTCCCATACAGGATACACCCAAGGAGAAACATGCAGAGAAACACAGCAATGAAATTGGCAAAATTACAAAGAAAAATTATTGAAAGCAGCAAGGGAAAAATGACAAATAACACACAAGGGAACTCCCATAAGGTTAACAGCTGATTTCTCAGCAGAAACTCTACAAGCCAGAAGGCAATGGTATGGCATATTTAAAGTGATGAAAGGGAAGAACCTACAACAAAGATTACTCTACCTGGCAAGGATCACATTCAGATTCGATGGAGAAATCAAAAGCTTTAAAGACAAGCAAAAGCTAAAAGAATTCAGCACCACCAAACCAGCTCTACAACAAATGCTAAAGGAATTTCTCTAAGTGGGAAACACAAGAGAAGAAAAGGAACTACAAAAAGAAACACAAAACAATTAAGAAAACGGTAATAGGAACATACATATTGATAATTACCTTACATGTGAATGGATTAAATGCTCAAATCAAAAGACACAGGTTTCCTGAATGGATACAAAAACAAGACCCATACATATGCTGTCTACAAGAGACCCACTTCAGACCTAGGGCACATACAAACTGAAAGTGAGGGGATGGAAAAAGATATTCTATGCAAACAGAAATCAAAAGAAAGCTGGAGTAGCAATACTCATATGAGACAAAATAGACTTTAAAATAAAGAATGTTACAAGAGACAAGGAAGGACACTACATAATGATCAAGGGATCAATCCAAGAAGAAGATATAACAATTATAAATATATATGCACCCAAAATAGGAGCACCTCAATACATAAGACAACTGCTAACAGCTATAAGAGAGGAAATCGACAGTAAAACAATAATAGTGGAGGACTTTAACACCTTACTTACACCAATGGACAGATCATCCAAACAGAAAATTAATAAGGAAACACAAGGTTTAAGTGACACAATAGACCAGATAGATTTAATTGATATTTATAGCACATTCCATCCAAAAACAGCAGATTACACTTTCTTCTCAAGTGCACATGGAACATTCTGCAGGATAGATCACATCTTGGGTCACAGATTAAGCCTCAGTAAACTTAAGAAAACTCATATCATATCAAGCATCTTTTCTGAACACAATGCTATGAGATTAGAAATCAATTACAGGGAAAAAAAACCTGTAAAAAACACAAACACATGGAGGCTAAACAATACGTTACTAAATAACCAAGAGATCACTGAAGAAATCAAAGAGGAAATCAAAAAATACCTAGAGACAAATGACAATGAAAACACGACCATCCAAAACCTATGGGATGCAGCAAAAGCAGTTCTAAAGAAGTTTATAGCAATACAATCCTACCTGAAGAAACAAGAAAAATCTCAAATAAACAATCTAACCTTACACCTAAAGGAACTAGAGAAAGAAGAACAAACAAAACCCAAAGTTAGCAGAAGGAAAGAAATCATAAAGATCAGAGCAGAAATAAATGAAATAGAAACAAAGAAAACAATAGCAAAGATCAATAAAACTAAAAGCTGCTTCTTTGACAAGTTAAACAAAATTGATAAACCATTACCCAAACTCATCAAGAAAAAGAGGGAGAGGACTCAAATCACTAAAATTAGAAATGAAAAAGAAGAAGTTACAAGAGACACTGCAGAAATACAAAGCATCCTAAGAGACTACCACAAACAACTCTATGCCAATAAAATGGACAACCTGGAAGAAATGGACAAATTCTTAGAAAGGTATAACGTTCCAAGACTGAACCAGGAAGAAACAGAGAATATGAACAGACCAATCACAAGTAAAGAAATTGAAACTGTCATTAAAAATCTTCCAACAAACAAAAGTCCAGGACCAGATGGCTTCACAGGTGAATTCTATCAAACATTTAGAGAAGAGCTAACACCTACCCTTCTCAAAATCTTCCAAAAAATTGCAGAGGAAGGAACACTCCCAAACTCATTCTATGAGGCCACCATCACCCTGATACCAAAACCAGACAAAGATACTACAAAAAAAGAAAATTACAGACCAATATCACTGATGAATATAGATGAAAAAAACCTCAACAAAATACTAGCAAACAGAATCCAACAACACTTTAAAAGGATCATACACCATGATCAAGTGGGATTTATTCCAGGGATGCAAGGAATCTTCAATATACGCAAATCAATCAATGTGATACACCATATTAACAAATTAAAGAATAAAAACCATATGATCATCTCAATAGATGCAGAAAAAGATTTTGACAAAATTCAACACCCATTTATGATAAAAGCTCTCCAGAAAGTGGGCATAGAGGGAAACTACCTCAACATAATAAAGGCCATATATGACAAACCCACAGCAAACATCATTCTCAATGGTGAAAAACTGAAAGCATTTCCTCTAAGATTAGGAACAAGACAAGGATGTCCACTCTAGCCAGTATTATTCAACATAGTTTTGGAAGTCCTAGCCACAGCAATCAGAGAAGAGAAAGAAATAAAAGGAATACAAATCGGAAATGAAGAATTAAAACTGTCACTGTTTGCAGATGACATAATACTATACATAGAGAATCCTAAAGATGCTACCAGAAAACTACTAGAGCTAATCAATGAATTTGGTAAGTTGCAGGATACAAAATTAATATACAGAAATCTCTTGCATTCCTATACATTAATGATGAAAAATCTGAAAGAGAAATTAAGGAAACACTCCCATTTACCATTGCAACAAAAAGAATAAAATACCTAGGAATAAACCTACCTAGGAAGACCAAAGACCTGTATGCAGAAAACTATAAGACACTGATGAAAGTAATTAAAGATGATACCAACAGATGAAGAGATATACCATGTTCTTGGATTGGAAGAATCAATATTGTGAAAATAACTATACTACCCAAAGCAATCTACAGATTCAACGCAATCCCTATCAAATTACCAATGGCATTTTTCACAGAGCTAGAACAAAAAATCTTAAAATTTGTATGGAGACACAAAAGACCCCGAATAGCCAAAGCAGTCTTGAGGGAAAAAAACGGAGCTGGAGGAATCAGACTCCCTGACTTTAGACCATACTACAAAGCTACAGTCATCAAGACAATATGGTACTGGCACAAACACAGAAATATAGATCAATGGAACAGAATAGAAAGCCCAGAGATAAACCCACGCACCTATAGTCAACCAATCTATGACAAAGGAGGCAAGGGTATACAGTGGAGAAAAGACAGTCTCTTTAATAAATTGTGCTGGGAAAACTGAACAGCTACATGTAAAAGAATGAAATTAGAACACTCCCTAACACCATACACAAAAATAAACTCAAAATGGATTAGAGACCTAAATGTAAGACTGGACACTATAAAACTCTTAAAGGAAAACATAGGAAGAACACTCTTTGACATAAATCACAGTAAGATCTTTTCTGATCCACCTCCTAGAGTAATGGAAATAAAAACAAAAATAAACAAATGGGATCTAATGAAACTTAAAAGCTTTTGCACAGCAAAGGGAACTACAAACAAGATGAAAAGACAACCCTCAGAATGGGAGAAAATATTTGCAAACGACTCAACGGACAAAGGATTAATCTCCAAAATATATAAACAGCTCATGCAGCTCAATATTAAAAAAACAAACAACCCAATCCAAAAATGGGCAGAAGACCTAAATAGACATTTCTCCAAAGAAGACATACAGATAGTCAAGAAGCACATGAAAAGCTGCTCAACATCACTAATTATTCGAGAAAGGCAAATCAAAACTACAGTGAGGTATCATCTCACACCAGTCAGAATGGCCATCATCAGAAAACCTACAAACAACAAATGCTGGAGAGGGTGGGGAGAAAAGGGAACCCTCTTGCACTGTTGGTGGGAATGTAAATTGATACAGCCACTATGGAGAACAGTATGGAGGTTCCTCAAAAAACTAAAAATAGAATTACCATATGACCCAGCAATCCCACTACTGGGCATATACCCTGAGAAAACCATAATTCAAGAAGACACACGCCCCCCCAATGTTCACTGCAGCAGTATTTACAATAGCCAGGTCATGGAAGCCACCTAAATGCCCATCGACAGACAAATGGATAAAGAAGATGTGGTACATATATACAATGGAATATTACTCAGCCATAAAAAGCAACGAAATTGGGTCATTTGTAGAGACGTGGATGAATCTAGAGACTGTCATACAGAGTGAAGTAAGTCAGAAAGAGAAAAACAAATATCATATGTTAATGCATATATGTGGAACCTAGAAAAATGGTACAGATGAACCGGTTTGCAAGGCAGAAATTGAGACACAGATGTAGAGAACAAACGTATGGACACCAAGGGGGCAAGTGGGGGGGCGGTGGTGGTGGTGGTGTGATGAATTGGGAGATTGGGATTGACATATATACACTGATGTGTATAAAATGGATAACTAATAAGAACCTGCTGTATAAAAAAATTTAAAAAATAGGAAGCCCATGCACCGCAACGAAGAGTAGTCCCCACTCGCTGCAACTAGAGAAAGGCCAGGTGCAGCAACGAGGACCTAATGCAGCCAAAAATTAATTAATTAATTTAAAAAAAAAGAGTGGATAAAGAAGATGTGGTATATATATGCAATGGAATATTACTCAGCCTTAAAAAAGAATAAAATATTGCCCATGGTAGCAACATGGATGGACCTAGAGAATATCATACTAAGTAAAGTAAGTCAGACAGAAAAAGACAAATATTATATGATATCACTTATATGTGGAATGTAAAGAATAATATGAATGAATTTATTTATAAAACAGAAACAGACTCACAGACATAGAAAACAAACTTATGGTTACCAAAAGGGAAAGAGAGTGGGGGAGGGATAAATTAGGCATATGGGATTAACAGATACACACTACTATATATGAAATAGATGAGCAATAAGTATTTACTGTATAGCATGGGGAACTATACTCAATATCTTGTAATAACCTATAATGGAAAATAACCTGAAAAAATATATATATGTATATATACCTGAATCACTTTGCTATATAATTGAAACTAACATAATACTGTAAATCAACTACACTTCAATTTTAAAAATTTATTGTTTCTTTGTTTAAAAAGTATAAAAGCTGCTTGCTTTGGTCACTTCTTAGGTCTCTGTGTGCAAAAATTAACATTTGTTTCTCCTATTAATCTGTCTTGTGCCAATTTTATTACTAGTCCAGCCACAGAACTCAAGAAGGGATAGAGGGGGAAATTTCCCCCTCCCTGACAGTGAATAAAATTCATTTATTTGTTTATATATATAAGAAATTTAACTGGATATTATTTTACATAGCTTAGGAGATCCATCCTTGAAAAATTGTGAAAATTAGTGAAAAAGTGAAATAAATATCTTAAACATAAAAGCTAAAACTATAAGACTTTTACAGCAGAGTATAGGAGAATATGTTCATGACTCACGAGTAGTCAAGATTTCTTAGGTCACAGAAAGCAATAACCACAAAAGAAAACAAAAACAGGCTTCATCAAAATGAAAAACTTTTGCTCATCAAAAGACTCCATTAAGAAAATGAATAGTCAATCCAACAGACTTGGAGGAATCATTGGCAAAACATATATCTCACAAAGGACTGTTATCCAGGATATACAAAGAACTGTGGCACTTCAACAATAGAAAGACAAACAACCTATTAAAAATGGGCAAAAGATTTGAAGAATCAAAAATATATGTAGCTGAATGGCCAATTAGCACATGAAAGAAGTGCTCAACATCACTTGTTATCAAAAAATGCAAATTAAAACCACAAGGAGACAGGACTACACACCCATCAGAAGGGCTAGAGTCAAAGAGACTGACACCAGCCACCCATGGAAGCAGGGACACAGCACCTGGAGCAATGCTATCCACGGTGGGATAAATGACACAACCACGCTGGGAAAAGGCCTGGCAGTTTCTTCTAAAATGAAACATACATGTACCCTATGACCAGCAGTTCCACACAGAGGTATTTACCCAATATAAATGAACATACGTTCACAAAAAATACTTGCGATGTTTATCGTGGCTTTATTCATATAGCCAATAACTAGAAAGAGTCATAGTGCCCATCAACCGAAAAACAGATAAATACATGGTGGTAAGCAATGAAACTAGCAACACAAAAGAACAAATGACTGATACATGAAAGAACATGGATAAATCTCACAAGTATTATTAGGCAGAGCAAAAGAAGTCTTACACAAAAGAGTATATATTGTATGATTTCATTGACATGATGCCAGAAAATACAGAACGAATCTACAGTGGAAAAATTTCAGAACAGGGGTTGCCGCTGGGGTTTGGAGGAAGGATTCACTAGGAAGGGGAGTGAGAAAACTTTCTGTGTTCTGTGTCTTGATAGCTTATATGTGTATATACGTTTGCCAAAATGCAGCGAATGTTCACTTAAGATGGTGCATTGCATTGTAAATGTACATCAAAAGAAAAATGTCAGCAAATATTAAACTCTAATGCTAATGATATGCCTCTGAAGTATTTAGGGGAAGTATACTGATGTCTTAGATTTACTTTGAAGTACATCACAAATACAAAGATGGGTTTATTTATGGGATTGATAACTAAGTAACAAGGCAAGTCCAGTAAAGTGTTAATAGTAGAATCTAGGTGCTGGGTATGTGGGTGTTCACTGTAAAATTCTTACAGTGTTGCTACTTGTTTGAAAATTTTCATAATAAAATGTCAGAAAACATGAAAAAAAAATGTGAAGTATGATATGCATGGCAGTAAACTTCCAGTCTGGCTATTTATTAAGGTTCAAATTACAATTGTAGCAAAGGCTTATTTGCTCAGGTCTTAAAAACACACAAACAAGCTTAACTTTATTAAGTTCCACAAAGCAGGGAGTTTTGCCTATTTAACAAGTTATAAGCACCTAGCATGGTGTCTGGCATATAGGAGGTGGTAAATAAATATTTGTGGAATGAACTTTTTTACATATAATTCTTAATCAGACTATTTCAAGGCTTTCAGAAAGTGAGATGTGATCAAAGCAATTCAAGTGTCTTCTACAGCTCAGCCCATGATCAGAAGTATTCCTAAACTCAGTATAGATGATTCTTACACTGGTTAATATTAGTTGCCTAACTAAATTTATTTTTTTTAAGTTTTTTTTTTTAATTAATTAATTAATTTATTTATGGCTGTGTTGGGTCTTTGTTTCTGTGCGAGGGCTTTCTCTAATTGTGGCAAGCAGGGGCCACTCTTCATCGCGGTGCGCGGGCCTCTCACTATCGCGGCCTCTCTTGTTGCGGAGCACAGGCTCCAGACGCGCAGGCTCAGTAATTGTGGCTCACGGGCCCAGTTGCTCCGCGGCATGTGGGATCTTCCCAGACCAGGGCTCGAACCCGTGTGCCCTGCATTGGCAGGCAGATTCTCAACCACTGCGCCACCAGGGAAGCCCCTAAATTGATTTTTAAATGATGATGGGAGATAATAAAATACAAAGAATTTCAAGAGTTCTTGTAGTTTATTGATCTAAAACTGAGTTTGGCATCAGAATTATCTGAGAGTTTTATAAAAATTACAGTTTTCTAGGCTATACTTTGGAGATTCTGATTCAGTAGTTCAGTAGTTTTTTAAAAAGTCCTCATGTAATTTCATAGCATATCTAGGTGTGCCAATCAATGACCTTGTTCATTTCTTTTCAACTACTTCAAATATATCTTCCAAATAAATGGCAAGAGAAGTAACTTTTATTTAGCTGCTTCCACATACTAGGTACTGTTCATGTTATCCCATTTAGATCGCACAATGACCCCTACAGGTGAGTATGATTAACTCCACTTTACAGTTTGGAAAATTGAGACTAGGCAATGTTAAGTAACTTTGACTCAATTCATTATAGCTAACCGTAGAGGACCCAAGATTTGAAGCCAGATGTGTCTACAAAGCTACAACCCTAGAACTAACCTTTTCAAAAAAGATAAGGGGAAAAGTTCCTAGAAAAGTTAGTTTCTCATCTGGCATTAGCAACTGTGATATCATGCAGCAAGTTCTTAATTTATTACTTAAATGCCCGTTGGTATAATCTCAGCCTCTGCCTTGTTCCAGTATCAATGGAAAAGAGCAGCTAATGTGACCCTTTATATACAGCTTCCAGAAGAGCTTTGGAGGGAGGGGGGAGAAAGAGAGTTCTAGATCTTTATTCTTCAATTCTTTCTATACCTAGATTGCTCTACTTCAGTTCCTCAGAGTTCTCCAAATAAATGTCCCAAATTAAATATTGCATTTTCCTCTCTCTCACACACAAAAAAATAGTATTTAGCTCTTCACTGTCTAAACATATCTTAGGCAAACTGTCATCTGCCTCACTGCTAGGATAAAGAATTTGTGGTCAAGGTCAACAGTAAATTGCTACCTCCTTCCTGGATTGCTGAAGTGACTGTTTGGGCTTTAGTTCTTTTAAGCTGTTTCCAGGTTTGAAGACAATCTAATTACAGACAATACCTCTTCACACACACACACACACACACACACACGTTTTTATTAAGATTTTCATATTCCATATTGTGTTGCACATTATAAGTCAGGGTCTTTTCTCAGGGACAGTTGGGATCAGGAATCAGGTGTTGAAAATTTAAAACCTCCATCCTTCATTATATGGTTTCACAGCAGAGGTGTTCTAAGTCTTGGCACTGTTCTCCCTGCAGGGGCTCAAGACATCCTGCTGTTCATCCCTTTCAGAAGAGCACTGTCTTAGCCAGACACACTCTACTGCCGAGGAGATCAAGCCTTCCTGGGTCCAATTCCTTTTTAGTGCCCAACTTTCCTCTTTTATCCTAAATATCTCCTTCTAAGGAGGCATCACTGTGCACGTAACGACTTCATGTGATACATGAAAGAAACATAAACCCTAATCTGCTATAACAGCCTATGATTCTTTCATTAACAAATAAGATAAATGCCTAAGTCACAAAAATAGATGTTTTTTCAATCTTCCTGAGCTACAGATTCTTCAGCTATATAAAATAAGGAAGTACATTCCATGATCTCTATGATACCTTCCAGTTATAAAATTTTGGTATTAGACCAAAACAGGATTCATTGGTTTGGAGAGGGTTCTCATCCACTTGGTCCTTAGAAAGGGTGATACCAAGTGAAAAATCAAGATGCACTTTCAATAAATACTAGCCTAAATTGGGCAGGATGTTAGGTTAGAGGTGTTGCACAAAACTCAGAATGTGCCTATACGTAATAGGTACTCAAACCATTTTTGTATTAATCATAATTAACATTTATTGAACACTTTGAATGTGCCAGGCACTGTTCTAAGAAATTTACATATATTAACTTATTTAAACTAACAACTCTTTGAGCTAAATACTATTATTACGCCCCATCTCATAGATGAGGAAAACTGAGGCACAGAGAAATGTGAGGCCAAAGGTCACAAAGGTGCCAGGATTAGAACCAAGAGGTCTGACACCAGAGCAGAATTAGTATTTGGTTATACTCTGAGAAAACTACCCGGTACTTGAGGGTCTTTCTGGAATATATTTTACTGATCTAACAAGTGGTGGCAAACTCATGACTCACTAGCTCTTCCTGCACCTTTGGCAGACATCATTAATAGATCATGGACCACCTAGAGGGGTGGGATAGGGAGGGTGGGAGGGAGGGAGATGCAAGAGGGAAGAGATATGGGAACATATGTATATGTATAACTGATTCACTTTGTTATAAAGCAGAAACTAACATACCATTGTAAATCAATTATACTCCAATAAAGATGTTAAAAAAAAAAAATAGATCATGGCCTCCAGGTGGGTTCTCAGAATCCTTTGTAACATAGAGCTCAGAGCAGGCCTTCCTGTCATTTGGAGTTGACATGTGAGAAACCTACTATCCCTCACATAAGATAGACCACTGACTGAAAAAAAGACGTATATACAGCTACCAATTGTCTGCCCTTACTTTACTTTCCCATTAAATGAAAATACCTACTTGGCACTTGCTCATGCACCATCTATGATTAGTGACTTCTATGTTATTGGAGCACAGCTAGAAAATGTAAAATGCCTCTATCAATGATTAATGATGCTCTTACCCACTGTGTGCAGCTACTCAAGTGGGGAGACGCTGCTTCCCCTGACATTCACAGACGGTCACCAATGGCATTCAGGAACAAACAGGGGCAAAGTGGTTGATGGTCCGTGGGCGCCACGCTTCCCCAGGGTGGTATTCCAGTGATCAGACAAAACCTCCTGTCACCATCAAGGCGCTTTGTTTATTTTCTTGGCTCATAGCTCCAGCATACATTTTAATCTATTCAGATCCTCGGAGCCAGGAAACCATTTGTATGGGGTGTGAAAAAGTCTCTGGTTCCAGAATTAACTTTGTGTCTCCATAATTTGAGAAAGTTAAGAAGGTCCCTATCCTAAAATGATGTCCCCTTGTGATATCCAAAATTCCAGTTACCAGCCATTCATAGTAGAAAATCGTAACACAAAGGAAAGAGCCTGGCTTTGGAGTCAGACAAACGAACCTTGGCTCTGCTATTTTCCTGTGTTATTGTGGGCATGGCATCTAAGAAATGGGGAGAACAATCACTCCCCACTGGTTTCATGGTGGAGGACAATGTATGTAAAGTACTTGGCACAGTGCCTGATACAGGTAACTCATTATCATTATTAGTATTACCATTACCTTTACTGGTAGCATTGCCATTTCCCTGGGTTCTCTCTTAAAATGTCACTGCTCTTGGTATGTGTAATGTATTAAGTCCCCACTGTCTTTGCTTGATGGGATTTCTTCCCTCTTTGGGGCCCAGGCAGCACTGATGGCACTAATCCCTTCAGCAGGAAGGACACTTCAAAAGAGGCAATGGGTTGCCAGAAAGGCACTTGGCCTATTTCACAGCTCTGTCTGAGGACATCCATTCCAAATTAGTTAACATTCCCCATACAGTAGCTTTGCCCCTGCCAAGGGCCATACTGAAATAAAAATCTTTTTAAAAAAATGCCTCAGCTTGTCCAAATGTAAAGAGGCAGTAAAAAGCAGAGCGATGAGGCAAACCCTGTATGAAGGCTATTAAAAATGTAACACAATTTTTTCAACTCTGTTTTCAAACTTCTAACCACCCTGCCTGCCTACACCTGCCAAAAGCCTGAGATAATAGCTGATGGCACCCTTAGGGACCATTTCAGGCATCTCCTGGTTCCTCGTTCCTCATATGCAGAGATGCATAAAGGACTGCTTGGGTCCATATCTCACTTGAAAATTCAAATCATATTCACTTGCTTTTAGAACATCTCTTTGTTCATTTATAGAGCCAGGGAATGTTGCTAGGTTCCAAACAGGGAAACAGGGGCTGTTAGGCAACATACCTATCAAACAACTACAAGTTTAGAGTCCCTGCAGCATATTTATAGAGAAACACGGCAAGGGCAGGAAATGTCTTTGGCTACCAAGGTTATACTTTTATACAAGGCAATTGACATATAGATAGATAGATGATCTCAAAGACACCACATAACCCAGCCTCATAAATATGCCAAAAATGAAACTACACAAATATTTTATTGGCAGGTTTTCACAGATCTGATGAGGTTTTCACTGATGAAATCTATACTTTCTCATCTCACGACATCAGGGTCAAATTCAACTCACGAAACAGTCATGGCAAATTTCCATGATAGCAAGCGGAGTCGAGTGTCTAGAAGCAGCACAGGGGCATCTCTCACTGAAATTACAATGTACCTCCACACACCAATGCTCAGTGGTTGACCAGTTAGTCTCTGTTAGTCTGTAAAAATTTCTTGATCTCCAGAGACTCACTGAAATCCAAGGGTCTGGATTAGAAAACCCACAGAGCATTCTTAAAAGTCAAGAGAAGTTGAGTAGCTCTTTGCTTGCAGACTAACTCATCCATCTAGAGATAGATCTCTGCCAAATTCTCCGTGATTCTGTTACGCTGTTATTTATGAGGATGGTGGCATCATATTTCAGAAATTACCATCCAGTCAGCACTGATGGGTATGTATTTTTCTTGCTCACTCAGTGGCAAAACACATATATAATAAATTCTTAGGAACTTCATCTCTTTCAGGGAAAGTCGAAATAACTGCTGGCTCAGTGGTCTGCCACAAAATCTATTCCTGGATAAAAGGGAGGTCCACCCCCTTTTTATTGAAGTATTTCAATACTTCAGCATTTCCAACAAGAACAGAGAAGTACCAATGAGAAGCAAAATAAGAAACTATGTTCCATGACTAAGAAATTGTTTCTGAATATTTTTATACCATTTTAAATTTGTTCTCAATGGAAAGATGGCAACAGATTAATTGCCCGCATGCCCATTTGACAAAAAAATTTTTTAAAAACAAACTTATTTTACTTTTATGGCTGCAGATAGGAGTTATTAACCATCTGTCTTTGTATTATTTAAACATTATACGAATAAACATTATTTTACAACCAGAAAACAGTTATTCATAGAATTGTACATTTATTCCCCAATAATTCTTCTTTGCCACTTTAATAAGGACCTAAAGTTACCATCATTTCAACTCTCTTTAAAATTCATTACCTATATTACTAAGAAAAACAGATGGCAATACAGTTGTTTCATTGCAAATGAAGAAGGCCTAAAAGAGATTTTTAAAAAATTTATTAGCAGTATCAATTATCTCTAAAATTAAGAGGGAAAACTGACAATCTAAATTATAACTCACACTGTTAAAGGAAACGAGGGTAACACAAATAACTACCAGTTGACGGCTGCACTAACTAATACTCTTACATAGGCAAGTATCCTATTGCATAATAACAAAACATGGATAAACAATTAACATTTTAGTTCTCTACTTCTATGAAACACAGAAATGAGTATGTCTCCAGAATCAGACAACACATCGTATAAGATAAATAGAAAGACAGTTCTTTGCTATGTAGGGTGAGGGAATAGAGGAAAATAGGGGTAAAATGAGGCAGAGAGATAAGGCTTCAGATCACCTGAAGGGAGTATGATAAATCTAGATTTATTAAGACTAGAGAAACACCCTAAGGAACAGAAGTCAGAATAAACTAGCCAAAGACAAATCTGCACTGAAGACAAACTCTGACTTGCACTCTAAACCAGAGACAAGAGAGCGACGCAGAAAGAACTCTGCAGAAGTGCAGAGGCCTTCTCAAGTACTCAGCTGAGATTGAACAGGGAATGCAGGTGAGGAAACTGCCAAGGCCAGGAGAAGAACCACCATAAGGACAGGAGGTAATAATGCCCAGCATTCACACAAAGCTAGGAGCAGTGCCTGTTCACAACAGCCAGACTGGAACCTCATGACTCACAGAGCGCTAGGCTAAATACACAGAGGGCTTTTCTTCAGTAATGAGGACAAATTACACCTAGCATAAGCGTGTTCCAGTTGGGCCTAACAAATCTTAAAAGCAAGAATGGAAAGGATCAAATTGTTTACAAGTAACTTAACTATGTCCCAGTAAAAAGGCTCAAGACCATTTATATGAATAAAAATATCCAGCACCCAACAAAGTAAAAGTCATATTGTCTGGCATTCAATCAAAAATTGCCAGGCCTATGTAGAAACTGGAAAATGTGACCCATCATTAGGAGAAAAATTCATCAATTGAGACTAACTGAGAACTGACACAGAATAAGCAGACAAGGACTTTTTAAAAAGTTACTATAACTATTTTTTATATTTTCAAAATGTTAAACAATGATATGAAAAATATAAAAAAGATGCAAATCAAACTTCTTAAATTGAAAATTACAATGTAAAATATGAGAAAGTATTAGATGGGATTAACAGCAGGTTAGATATTACAGAATAAAAGATTGTGAATTTGAGAGACGAAGAGAAAAGAGACTTCAAAAAAATGAACAGAGCAGCAGTGAGCTATAATAAAAACTTAAAGTACTCTATATATGTGTAATGGGAGTCCCCAAAAGAAAAAGAGGACAATTAAAATTATTTGAAGTAATAATGGCTGAAAATTTTCCAGATGTGATAAAAATAATAAACTCACAAATCCCAGAATACCAATGAACCCCAAGCACAAGAAATATGAAGAAAACTACATAAAGCCACATTGTAATCAAATTGCTCAAAACTAGTAATAAAGAAAACTGTAAAAGCAGTCAGAGAAAGACATGTTATATACAGAGGAATAATAATGACAGGAGATATCTCACTGGAAACAAGCAAATGAGACCACAGTGAAGCAACATCTTTAAAATACTAAAAAAGACAGACAATTACATGTATTGCCAAGGAAACTGGAACCTTAGTACATTGTTGGTAGGAAAGTCAAATGGTACAGTCATTTGGAAAAAAGTTTGCGAATTCCTCAAAAAGTTAAACATAGAGTTACTATATGACCTAGTAACTCCACTCCTAGGTATGTATCCAAAAGAAATGAAAACATTTGTCCACACAAAAACTTGTACATGAATGTTCATAGCAGCATTATTCACAGTAGCCAAAAAGTAGAAATAACCCAATAATTAACAAACTAATGAATGGATAAATGAAATGTGATATATTAATACAATGGAAAATTATTTAGCCATAAAAAAGGAATGGAGTACTGACATATGCTACAACATGGATGGATCTTGAAAACAACAAAGCCAGATATAAAAAGCCACTTATTGTAAGATTCCATTTATGTGAAATATCCAGAATAGGCAAATCCATACACAGAAAAGTATATTAATGTTTGCCAGGGGCTGGGAGAAGGTGTGCATGGGAAGTGACTGCTAATAGGTATAAAGTTTCTGAACTGTACACTTTAAAAGGGTAATCTTTAGAATTCCCTGGTGGTCCAGAACTCAGCGCTCTCACTGTGAGAGGCCTGGATTCGATCTCTGGTCAGGGAACTAAGATCCCACAAGCCGAGTGGCAAAGCCAAAAAAAAAAAAGAAAAAAAGGGTAAACTTTATGCTATGTGAATTATATATCAACAAGACTGTCAAAATAAAAAAATGATAGAAATATAGTGTGGAAGATATCTAAAAGGTGAGATATAGTGTTACATATCATACACTATGTGCAAATACATATAAAAAATAAACTGCAATGAAATTTAAAAAAATAAAGTCAGAGATTGTAATATTGGATAAAAAAGTAAGACCCAACCATATGTTACCTACAAGAATCACAATTTAAATATAAAGACACAAATAGATTAAAAGGTAGGATAGGATATACCATACCAACGCTAATCAAAAGAAAGCAGAAGTAGTTATAATACTAAGAAAAAAATAGATTTCAGAGCAAAGAACATTACCAGGGATAATAATGTTATTCCATATGATAAAGAAATCAATTTTTGAAGAGGATATAATAATCCTAAACATCTATGCACCTAATAACAGAGCTTCAAAATACTTAAAATAAAAATGACAGCATTACAAGGAGAAATAGGCAAATCCACAGTTATTGTTAGAGATTGTACAACTCCTCTGTAGTGGGCAGAATTCTAAGAACACCCCCAAAATTCTCACCCCCTTGCTATAAATGCCCTGTATAATTCCTTACCAAGACCTGTAAATCTGATGGAATTTCACTCCCATGAACCTGTAAATCTGATGAAATTTCACTCCCATGACTAAGTTATGCTATATGGCAAAAGTAAAGGGATTTTGCAGATATAATCAAGGTCACTTATTAGTTGACTCTGAATTAATTAAAAGAGAATTATCCTGGGTGGGTCTGACCTACATAGGTGGGCCCTTTAAAGTAGGGTGTAGAGATTAGAGATGGAATAAGTCAGGGACTCTGTCCTATTGGCTTTAAGAAAAAAACAGGCCATTGTGAGTTCTACAACTGCAAGGAAGTTGCCAAACACATGAGCTTAGAAGAGGCCACCAAACCTCAGATGAGATCGCAGCCCTAGCTGACAACCTCATTGCAGACTTCTGAGACCCTGAGCAGAGGACCCAGCTAAGCCATCCACAAATTTCTGACTCATGGAAACCGTGAGATAATAAATGTGTGCTGTCTTAAGCCCAATTTGTAGTAATTTGTTATGTGGCAGTATAAAACTAATATGGCTCTCTCTCAATAAGTAAAAAAGTATACACAGAAAATCAGTAAGAACATAGAAGATTTGAACAACACTATTAACCAACCTGATCTAATTGACATTTATACAACAACCCACCAGACAACAGCAGAACATGCATTCTTTTTAAGTGGTCAAGGAATACTTACCAACATAGCCTACCAATATGGCCTATTTTAGACCATACTACAAATCTCAATAAATTTAAAAGGATCGAAGTCATAAAAAATATGTTCTATGACCACAATAGAATTAAGTTTAAAATCAGTAACAGAAAGATTTTAGAAAATCTCCCAATATTAGGAAACTAAGTAACACATTCCTATTGATAAGTAACCCCTGAGTCAAAGAAAAAATTAAGACGGAATGATGCTGTCAGAATATTGCAAATCACTGCAAAGAACGAGCAGTTATAGGATCACAAAGTTTTAGGTAACAGAATAACCAAATGTACACTTAATTATTGTATTTAAATATTTTAACATGCAACTATTATAGAAGACAATGAGCTTCTATTGCAGGTCTAGAAACAGGATTGTTATACTATCAAATATTTTTCCTACAAGCTGACAAAAAGAAACTGTCTCTTAGCCTGATGGCAATAAAAGACAGAAGATGAATCATTGCTTGTGCAAACCAATTTATTTAGTCACTTTGCACTGCCGTTATTTATTACTTGTCAGCACATGCTGTTAGTTCAATTAAAAACAAAAATTTTAAGTTCTCTTTTTTTCCCCACCTCCATCTTTAAAAAAAAAAGACACAAATTTAAAACATTAAAAGAACATTTTAAATTTATTGTGTTTCAGGGGGGCACCTTCAAGATGGCAGAGGAATAAGACAAGGAGATCACCTTCTTCCCAAAAAATACATCAAAACTACATCTACATGTGGAACAACTCCTAAAGAAAACCTACTGAACGCTGGCAGAAGACCTCAGACTTCCGAAAAGCTGATAGGGTCTTGGTGCTCTGGCCGGCTGTCAGGCCTGAGCCTCTGAGATGGGAGAGCTGAGTTCAGGACGTTGCCACCAGAGACCTACCAGCCCCATGTAATATCAAATGGTGAAAGCTCTCCCAGAGATCTCCATCTCAACACTAAGACCCGCCTCCACTCAACGACCAGCAAGCTACAGTGCTGGACACCCTATGCCAAACAACTAGCAATACAGGAACACAACCCCACCCATTAGCAGAGAGGCTGCATAAAATCATAATAAGTTCACAGACACCCCAAAACACACCATCGGACGTGGTCTAGCCTACCAGAAAGACAAGATCCAGCTTCAGCCACCAGAACACAGGCACTAGTCCCCTCCACCAGGAAGCCTACACAACACACTGAAACAACCTTAGCCACTGGGGACAGACACCAAAAAGAACGGGAACTACGAACGTGCAGCCACGAAAAGAAGACCCCAAACACAGTAAGTTAAGCAAAATGAGAAGACAGAGAAACACACAGCAGATGAAGGAGCAAGGTAAAAACCCACCAGACCTAACAAATGAAGAGGAAATAGGCAGTCTACCTGAAAAAGAATTCAGAATAATGATAGTAAAGATGATCCAAAATCTTGGAAATAGAATGGAGAAAATACAAGAAATGTTTAACAAGGACCTAGAAGAACTAAAGAGCAAACAAACAATGATGAACAACACAGCAAATGAAATTGGAATCAATAGCAGAATAACTGAGGCAGAAGAACGGATAAATGACCTGGAAGATAAAATAGTGGAAATAACTACTGCAGAGCAGAATAAAGAAAAAAGAATGAAAAGAATTGGGGACAGTCTCAGAGACTTCTGGGACAACATTAAATGCACCAACATTCTAATTATAGGAGCCCCAGAAGAAGAAGAGAAAAAGAAAGGGACTGAGAAAATATTTGAAGAGATTATAGTTGAAAACTTCACTAATATGGGAAAGGAAATAGTTAATCAAGTCCAGGAAGCACAGAGAGTCCCATACAGGATAAATCCAAGGAGAAACACACAAAGACACATATTAATTAAACTATCAAAAATTAAATACAAAGAAGAAATATTGAAAGCAGCAAGGGAAAAACAACAAATAACACACAAGGGAATCCCCATAAGGTTAACAGCTGATCTTTCAGCAGAAACTCTGCAAGCCAGAAGGGAGTGGCACGACATATTTAAAGTGATGAAAGGGAAAAACCTAAAACCAACATTACGCTACCCAGCAAGGATCACATTCAGATTCGATGGAGAAATTAAAACCTTTAGAGAAAAGCAAAAGCTAAGAGAATTCAGCACCACCAAACCAGCTTTGAAACAAATGCTAAAGGAACTTCTCTAGGCAGGAAACACAAGAGAAGGAAAAGACTTACAACAACAAACCCAAAACAATTAAGAAAATGGTAATAGGAACATACATATTGATAACTACCTTAAATGTAAATGGATTAAATGCTCCAACCAAAAGACGTAGACTGGCTGAATGGATACAAAAACAAGACCCGTACATATGCTGTCTACAAGAGACCCACTTCAGACCTAGGGACACATACAGACTGAAAGTGAGGGGATGGAAAAAGGTGTTCCACACAAATGCAAATCAAAAGAAAGCTGGAGTAGCAATTCTCATATCAGACAAAATAGACTTTAAAATAAAGACCATTACAAGAGACAAAGAAGGACACTACATAATGATCAAGGGATCAATCCAAGAAGAAGATATAACAATTGTAAATATTTATGCACCCAACATAGGAGCACCTCAATACATAAGGCAAATGCTAACAGCCATAAAAGGGGAAATCAACAGTAACACAATAATAGAAGGGGACTTTAACATCCCACTTTCACCAATGAACAGATCATCCAAAATGAAAATAAATAAGGAAACAAAAGCTTTAAATGATACATTAAACAAGATGGATTTAATTGATATTTATAGGACATTCCATCCAAAAAACAGCAGATTACACTTTCTTCACAAGTGCTCATTGAACATTCTCCAGGATAGATCATATCTTGGGTCACAAATCAAGCCTTGGTAAATTTAAGAAAATTGAAATTGTATCAAGTATCTTTTCCAACCACAACGCTATGAGACTAGATATCAATTACAGGAAAAAATCTGTAAAAAATACAAACACATGGAGGCTACACAATACACTACTAAATAACCAAGAGATCACTGAAGAAATTAAAGAGGAAATCAAAACATACCTAGAAACAAATGAGAATGAAACCACGACGACCCAAAGCCTATGGGATGCAGCAAAAACAGTTCTAAGAGGGAAGTTTATAGCAATAAGTCCTACCTCAAGGAACAAGAAACATCTCAAATAGACAACCTAACCCTATACCTAAAGCAACTAGAGAAAGAAGGACAAAAAACCCCAAAGTTAGCAGAAGGAAAGAAATCATAAAGATCAGATCAGAAATAAATGAAAAAGAAACGAGGAAACAATAGCAAAGATCAATAAAACTAAAAGCTGGTTCTTTGAGAAGATAAACAAAATTGATAAACCATTAGACAGACTCATCATGAAAAAAAGGGACAGAACTCAAATCAATAGAATTAGAAATGAAAAAGGAGAAGTAACAACTGACACTGCAGAGATACAAAGGATCATGAGAGATTACTACAAGCAACTATATGCCAATAAAATGGACAACCTAGAAGAAATGGACAAATTCTTAGAAAAGCACAACCTTCAGAGACTGAACTAGGAAGAAATAGAAAATATAAACAGACCAACCACAAGCACTGAAATTGAAACTGTGATTAAAAATCTTCCAACAAACAAAAGCCCAGGACCAGATGGCTTCAAAGGCGAATTCTACCAAATATTTAGAGAAGAGCTAACACCCATCCTTCCCAAACTCTTCCAAAGTATAGCAGAGGGAGGAACACTACCAAACTCATTCTATGAGGCACCATCACCCTGATACCAAAACCAGACAAAAAAGCCACAAAAAAAGAAAACTACAGGCCAATATCACTGATGAACATAGATGCAAAAATCCTCTATAAAATACTAGCAAACAGAATCCAACAACACTTTAAAAGGATCATACACCATGATCAAGTGGGGTTTATCCCAGGAATGCAAGGATACTTCAATATATGCAAATCAATCAATGTGATACACCATATTAACAAATTGAAGGAGAAAAGCCATATGATCAGCTCAATAGATGCAGAAAAAGCTTTTGACAAAATTCAACAACAATTTATGATAAAAACCCTCCAGAAAGTAGGCATAGAGGGAAGTTACCTCAACATAATAAAGGCCATATACGACAAGCCCACAGCCAACATCGTTCTCAATGGTGAAAAGCTGAAATCATTTCCACTAAGATCAGGAACAAGACAACGTTGCCCACTCTTACCACTATTATTCAACATAGTTTTGGAAGTTTTAGTCACAGCAATCAGAGAAGAAAAAGAAATAAAAAAACCCAAATCAGAAAAGAAGATGTAAAACAGTCACTGTTTGCAGATGACATGATACTATATATACAGAATCCTAAAGATGCCACCAGAAAACTACTAGAGCTAATCAATGAATTTGGTAAAGTTGCAGGATACAAAATTAATGCACAGAAATCTCTTGCATTCCTATACACTAATGATGAGAAATCTGAAAGAGAAATTAAGGAAACACTCCCATTTACCACTGCAACAAAAAGAGTAAAATATCTAGGAATAAACCTACCTAAGGAGACAAAAGACCTGTATCCAGAAAACTATAAGACGCTGATGAAAGAAATTAAAGATGATACAAACAGATGGAGAGATATACCATGTTCTCGGATTGGAAGAATCAACACTGTGAAAATGACTATACTACCCAAAGCAATCTACTGATTCAATGCAATCCCCATCAAACTGCCACTAGCATTTTTCACAGAACTAGAACAAAAAGTTGCACAATTTGTATGGAAACACAATTGACCCCGAATAGCCAAAGCCATCTTGAGAAAGAAAAACGGAGCTGGAGGAATCAGGCTCCCAGACTTCAGACTATACTACAAAGCTACAGTAATCAAGACAGGATAGTACTGGCAAAAAACCAGAAATATAGGTCAAAGGAACAGGATAGAAAGCCCAGAGATAAACCCACGCACATATGGTCACCTTATCTTTGATAAAGGAGGCAAGAATATACAGTGGAGAAAAGACAGCCTCTGCAATAAGTGGTGCTGGGAAAACTGGACAGCTACATGTAAAAGAATGAAATTAGAACACTCCCTAACACCATACACAAAAATAAACTCAAAATGGATTAAAGACGTAAATGTAAGCTCACACACTATAAAACTCTTAGAGGAAAACAGGCAGAACACTCTTTGACATAAATCACAGCAAGATCCTTTTTGATCCAGCTCCTAGAGAAATGGAAATACAAACAAAAATAAACAAATGGGACCGAATGAAACTTAAAAGCTTCTGTACAGCAAAGGAAACCATAAACAAGACGAAAAGACAACCCTCAGAATGGGAGAAAATATTTGCAAATGAAGCAATTGACAAAGAATTGATCTCCAAAATTTACAAGCAGTTCATGCAGCTCAATATCAAAAAAACAAACAACCCATTCCAAAAATGGGCAGAAGACCTAAACAGACATTTCTCCAAAGAAGATATACAGATTGCCAACAAACACATGAAAGGATGCTCAACATCACTAATCATTACAATAATGCAAATCAAAACTACAATATGGTAGCACCTCACACCGGTCAGAATGGCCATCATCAAAAAATCTAGAAACAATAAATGCTGGAGAGGGTGTGGAGGAAAGGGAACACTCCTGCACTGTTGGTGGGAATGTAAATTGATACAGCCACTATGGAGAACAGTATGGAGGTTCCTCAAAAAACTAAAAGTAGAATTACCATATGACCCAGCAATCCCACTACTGGGCATATACCCAGAGAAAACCATAATTCAAAAAGAGTCATGTACCACAATGTTCATTACAGCTCTATTTACAATAGCCAAGACATGGAAGCAACCTAAGTGTCCATCGACAGATGGATGGATAAAGAAGATGTGGCACATATATACAATGGAATATTACTCAGCCATAAAAAGAAACGAAACTGAGTTATTTGTAGTGAGGTGGATGGACCTTGAGACTGTCTTACAGAGTGAAGTAAGTGAGAAAGAGAAAAACAAATACCGTATGCTAACACATATATACGGAATGTAAAAAAATAAAAATCATTCTGAAGAACCTAGAGGCAGGATAGGAATAAAGACGCAGACGTATAGAATGGACTTGAGGACACGGGGAGGGGGAAGGGTAAGCTGGGATGAAGTGAGAGAGTGGCATGGACATATATACACTACCAAATGTAAAATAGATAGCTAGTGGGAAGCAGCCACATAGCACAGGGAGATTAGCTCAGTGCTTCGTGTCCATCTAGAGGGGTGGGATACGGAGGGTGGGAGGGAGCCGCAAGAGGGAGGAGATATGGGGATGTATGTATATGTATAGCTGATTCACTTTGCTATACAGCAGAAACTAACACACCACTGTAAATCAGTTATACTCCAATAAAGATGTTAAAAAAATAAAAATAAAAAATAATTTAAAAATAAAAATACATTTATTGTGTTTCTATTATTTTACTTAGGCATTGTTTATTAAACATTCTGCAACAAAGCAAAGACTTTTTCATTGCTTTGACTCGTTAAATTAAATGTTTACAGGGACTGGATATGGAAACATAATTTGGAAATTTGGAAGCTCTCCTTTCAGCATAATACAAACACAAAAATTTAAAACAAGGCACTCAGAGTGTTCATTGCAACACTACACTGAACTGCGAGAAAGCTAGAGACAGCAAACTCATAGGTATTAAAAAGTTGGATTTCTTGACTTTATTTCTTAACTTTCAGGTAAGTTATAATATTCATACTTGTTACATACATAGTATACGATACTTCACTCTGACCATACCACAGGGTTCTCATCATTTAACTGCAACCAAACATTTGTTAAAAATCTTGTTCATATCAAGTATCAGACACATGGGGGAACATGTTGCTATGGAAAAAAATGATATTTGGAGTATCTGTCAAGAGAGTAATATTAAGCACTGTATGTTAAGTAAATGTGCCACCTACTCCTGCCAAGCACTAACACCTGTTATCCCTAATTATGTTCCTCACTGAGTTTATACCTTTAAAGTGTCAAACACAGCCCACTAGTTCTGGGGCTAATTTCAGTTTTCAGTGATGAACATGTTTTATGCTTCAAATGACATTATGTGGCCAACTACCAAGGAATACTCAAGTCCATTTTCTCTATTCTATTGTTTCAGTGAACAGAAATTACATATATTCTAACTGCAGCTAGGACTCAAAGCGGATATAAGAGAATATAACAGGATGTTTTCAAATAGTTACCTAAAGATGATGTCTCATTTATCCAGTAAATCAAGAAAAGAAGCTGCCCATATATACAGTCTTCTTATACCCAAACATCTGCTTTTTACACTTTACAACAAAACTTAAATTTGTAAACAATTCCACACGAACTCCATTTCTTACAGACTCAGATTCATCATTAGACACATCAGTTATCACACTGTAGTGTGATACTTAGAGCAAACAAAACCTCCTGAGTGTGAAACTATTTGCCCCTGCACTAAAAGGTCTCCAAGGACCACGGAACCAGAGCTCTTTCACTTCTTTCATTGTGAGCTGTCATCTCTCCTACTGGATGTGCTTACTCCGCACATCTCCCAGCGCTGTCTCCTACCCCTCCAATATTCTCTGAGCTTGAAGAATCAGCAACCACAGTTAACACACAATTCTACGATACTAACACTTTGTAATTTCTCGATTATATGTATTAAATCTTGATATCTTAAGAATATCAACCCTACGGCTTTCATTTGTACACACGCTCTTTTTCCTCCAGATTGTTTGCCTTTTATGTTTTTACTCCTTATACAGATGGTCCCCAACTTATGATGGTTCGACTTAGGATTTTTCCACTTTATGATGGTGTGAAAGCAATATACATGTTCAGTAGAGACCGTACTTTGAATTTTGATCTTTTCCCAGGCTAGCGACATGCAGTATAATACTCATGATGCCGGGCAGTGGTGGGGAGCTGCAGCTCCCATCAGTTACACGATCATGAGGGTAAACAACCGATACCTTTACAACCATTCTGTACCCAGACAGCCATTCTGTTTTTTACTTTCAGTACAGTATTCAGTAAATCACGTAAGATATTCAACACTTGGTTATAAAATAGGCTTTGTGTGAGATGATTTTGTCCAACTGTAGGCTAAGGTAAGTGTTCTGAGCATGTTTAAGGTGGGCTAGGCTAACCTCTGATGTTCAGTAGGTTAGGTGTATTAAATGCACTTTCAGCTTACAGTATTTTCAGCTTATAATGGGTTTATCAGGCCATAACCTCATCGTAAGTCAAGGAAGCTCTGTATTCTTGACAACACTGAGTATCTTAACAACACACTGTGTGTGTGTGTGTGTGTGTTGTACTGCTAATTTGATCAACAGACAATGATTTTAAACATTGGAGAACAAGGCAAAATACCCAATAGATTACGTCTAGACATTGAGGCTCCTCTCTATACTTTTCTCTTTTGTCCAAGTTATCTGCAATAAAGCTCTAATGCTGCAAATGAGAAATTAGAAAACAGAGCTTTAAAAAAAAAAGAAAGAAAACTTTGAACGCAAAATCACCTAATGTTCATGTATTTTTAATAATTTAAACTGAAGCTGTGGGAAAAACAGGAGGAAGAGAATTAATATTTGGGTGACATATGCACTGAAATGATTGTGGGGAATGGGGGAAGGAAGTGGCATGACCAAAAGCTTTAATCTTTTCCTGTAACGGTAAAACACTAATTCAAAAATGAAGTTTTTTGAAGATCATGTACAAAAATAGACATTCAATTTGTTGGTATTTTGAACTAGATCTTTGATATCTCATCCAATCAAAAATTCTGTTTCTCTGATTCTCTATGATTATAAAATTCTCAATTATATACTTTAAAGAAAAAGAATTTTCTAAACATAAAGTTTTTGACATTTTTTTAAATATATAGGTTGAGAATACAACAAAGAATTTAAAAATTTTTCTCAAATAATGATCAGTTAAGGAAGAAAATGCAGAGCAGGAAAATGAAAAAAGAGTGAAGGAAAGAGTTAATATTTATAGCGAGGTGGAAGAAAAAAGGGAAGAAAAGCAAACAAAGAAGATTTACTAAAAATTTTGGTCAGTAGGGCTGTTTCAAAACAGACACACCAACCAAGCTAAGGTGGGTAGCTGCACCCCATGGTCTCCTATCCATTTGTTAGATCCATAAGCTCTAAATATAAAGTTCCTTCTCTTACCAATCAAAACTCTATTTTCTGATAATATCTAGCTAATAAAGACAAATAATTTCAAACTAATTCACAGTAAAGTGTGCTTAAGATTGACAACTCACAATGTTTAAATACATTGAGCTACAATTTAAAAGTTTCTGAATTCCAGGGCTTCCCTGGTGGCACAGTGGTTAAGAATCCCCCTGCTAATGCAGGGGACACAGGTTTGAGCCCTGGTGCGGGAAGATCCCACATGCCGCGGAGCAACTAAGCCTATGTGCCACAACTACTGAGCCTGCGCTCTAGAGCCCGCAACCCACAACTACTTAGCCCACATGCCGCAACTACTGAATCCCGCACACCATAGAGCCCATGCTCCTCAACAAGAGAAGCCACCACAATGAGAAGCCCGTGCACCGCAATGAAGAGTAGCCCCCGCTCGCCACAACTAGAGAAAGCCCGCATGCAACAACGAAGACCCAATGCAACCAAAAATAAATAAATAATATAAATAAATAAATAAATAAAAGTTTCTGAATTCCAAATCAATGCACTAATAAAGGTTCATTTTGGAGATTCAGGAAAAAAAAAACTGCCAATGAAATGCCTCTCCTCCACTAAAGACTAGCAGGCTTTCCTAAAAAAAAAAAAAAAATCAATTAACATTTAATTAATATATAAGTGGAAATATGAAAACCAAGTTCTTATAGTTGTCACGTGTCGATATAAACATGTTCCATAACTGGGAGGGATTGATTTCATTTACTCAACACAGAAAACAGTAAGTATTTATATAAGACTGATTTTTACCATAGGTTAAAATTCACATTAAGTTTTGACAAAAGAGTCTAAAGATTAAGTGGAAAAAGATGATATCTGAAGGTATATTGAAAAGAGAATAGTCAACTGTATGAACATATATTTTTTTAAAAAAGAGGGATGGGGCTTCCCTGGTGGCGCAGTGGTTGAGAATCTGCCTGCTAATGCAGGGGACACAGGTTCGAGCCCTGGTCTGGGAAGATCCCACATGCCGCGGAGCGACTGGGCCCGTGAGCCAAAACTACTGAGCCTGCGCGTCTGGAGCCTGTGCTCTGCAACAAGAGAGGCCGCGATAGTGAGAGGCCCGCGCACCGCGATGAAGAGTGGCCCCCGCTTGCCACAACTAGAGAAAGCCCTAACACAGAAACGAAGACCCAACATAGCAATCAATCAATCAATAAAATAAATAAATCTTAAAAAAAAAAAAAAAGAGGGATGATTACTTGTCCTCCACAGTTTCATAAACATACAGTATTTACAGTTATCATCTTTGGTTCTTTCTCATGTGACTACAGCAGCAGTTTGATCAACTAGTGTGCAGCAAAAATCTTTTTGCAGACTTCAGAATGCGTAAGAATTCCATTTATGCATTTAAATGTTAATACCAAGAACTATAAAACATGAAACCTGATTGAAATATGCAGTATTTTAACCTTCAAATCTGGCTGTAAATAAAATATACATAATAAACATTTTTTCTCTTTTTACATATTGCATATTTGACATAGATGTAAATAAGAAAATTTATATAATCGTGAATAAGCCAAAGGCATAATCAGATTTTAATTTGATATCTTAAGTGTTCCTGATATAGTCTCCATGTTTACTAATAGAAAAATTCCACAAGTAAGCTATTACACAGATATTTAATACCAAAACAATTGTGTTACAGTAATCAACCACATCAAGCTATCTTTTAAACTAAAAGACAGAGAAAAACTTTATGTAATAATGGTACTGACACCTTCTGAATCTCTTTTCAGGCAGAGTTTTTTTGTTTTTTGTGACCATGTTATAATAGATTGATAAACATGGCATACGATAATACCAATTTTTCATTAATATGGTGATTTTAAATATCACACTAAAGATAGAATCTTATTTAAAATCCTACACCAAATGTATTTAGAGGGGAAAAAAATCAGTTACTAAAACTCGTAGCTCTCTTTTGGCCCCAGGAAGTACGTTCCAGGCAGAGAAGATATACGAAAACAGAAGACTAATGAATAAATATAAGTTATTCAAAGAATAAGAAACAATTTATCTTTTAAAAGTGACACAGTAAATTCAATTCTCTTCCCCCCAAATTTTAAAACATTAAAATATTGGTTCTCTGAATCTATAATGTCATATCTTTTTATTTTTGTACAAATGACTTTTAATCTTAAGAGAATAAAAAAGATCTTACAACTGACAATATCTATTATAAGAATATACCTAATAAAGCTAATTCCCTTGCTATTAAGGAGCAGTACTAACGTGTTTTACATTCAGGGTAACAACTGCTTCTACCAGATAACAATCAAGCTTTGGTTTTAAAATAAAAATATAACTTTGTTAAAATTAACAGAATAATTTTAAGAATTCTTTGAAATAATTCAGTAAGATATCTCATATATATGTCAGCTCTCCCTTATATAAAGTACATTTTTATTTGTATACAGTGAAGACTGGCTACGTATCTTAAAACAAAAACACAGGGGTACCCTAGGAAGATAGTGGTAGCAAAAGCAAAAGTTTTTGAATCTCTACATAAACCCAGGGAGAGCAATGGAAAGAAAAACCGAAAACCATGGACAACATTTAAAACAAGGCTAAGTACAGGTATGCTACAACCTCAAAATATAAGTAGGTAGAACAAACCACTAACAAGTCCTATGACCTTCATAATATCAGCACTTCTGTAGGAGAAAACAAAGGGAAGCCAACGGGGCATCTAACAGACCTGATAATAGGAGACGCTCAAAATAAGTAGAAATCAGGTGAGGCAATTTGAGACAGCAACTGAAGGTGGGATGGGTTTTGCCTCTAATAATAGCAGGTGAATGTGAGGATAATAATGTCTCAAAGGAGGAGGAGCACTCTAGAGCCTAAGCACTTCTGAAACGGACCAGCCAGGGCTCCCTTCTAGGAGAGAGTCCCACTAAGAAGAATCACTTGGTGGTAGAATCAAAACTGATCAGGATAGAGGAAATCAACAGATGGAAAGAGAAGTTCAAGTAAAGGTGGGAAAGGGGAACAGAGCTAGGAAATCTCTGAAAGCAAGGCAGCATAATTTTGAACACTAGAGAACAAAAAACAAAGAAGGGACTTCCCTGGTGGCGCAGTGGTTAAGAATCCACCTGCCAATGCAGGGCACATGGGTTCAATCTCTGGTCCAGGAAGATCCTACATGCCGCAGAGCAACTAACCCCGTGTGCCACAACTACTGAGCCCGCATGCCACAACTACTGCATGCCACAACTACTGAAGCCCGTGTGCCTAGAGTCCATGCTCCGCAACGAGAAGCCACCACGATGAGAAGCCCATGCGCTGCAACGAAGAGTAGCCCCCGCTCGCTGCAACTAGAGAAAGCCCACATGCAGCAATGAAGACCCAATGCAGCCAAAAATAAATAAATAAAATAAATAAATATTAAAAAAAAAACAAAGAAAACCAAAAGCAGTATGAAGATAGAAAAGCTAATCTGAACCGGGTTCCTTTTAAAAGTTCAGAAAAATGAGCTTCACTAAAAATGAGAAACAAAAATATCAAGATCAAATCCTATGCTATATTGTTATAAATAAAACAGAGAATAAGGAACAGAATAACATCCCTCCAGACAATAAAAGTACACCAGAACGACCCACAGAACATATCAAAACTATTACCTTGGATTTTAAAATGAGATTAAAGTCATTAAGAAAATGATACAAGCCATTATAAAATGAAATATGAATCAGAATTAGAAATGAGGGGACAGAATTTAGGGAGAAATTGGAAATAAAAGAAAAATATCACTCCAGAAATGAAAACGAAACTAGAAGAAACATAGGAGTGAATAAACATAACAGATAGTGCCTTAAGAGAAATAGGTGAAAAGGGAAAAAAATTTAACTCAAAATGAGGATAAAAAAGGTTCACAAGAAAGTGACATATATTGAAGATAAGCAAAGACACATGGCAAATAACAGGAAATCCGGAAGAAAACCAAAGCAAGGGCAAAAGAACAAATACTACAATAAGAATTCAAGTAAATATTTGTAAAATTAAAAAGAATGTGAAATTACATAATGAAAGAGCACACGGCATATTTGAAAATACGGGCACAATAACTAACGCCAACACATATTCTCTTAAAAATTACTAGAGTGAAAGAAGAAAAACACATGGTGACCTAGATAAGCCAGCCTCAGGTATCACAGATTCTAGTCTACCATCATCCTTGTCTACTCTCTTTCACACCTTTCCACTTGAAACCAATTAATCTAAGCTTGGATTTAAGAAAAACAAAAACTCAGAATTGACCAAAGCAAAAACAAGTTAAAAATTCAAGCAACATCTGCTTAAACGTATACTAAACACCACATTTGCCACTGCTCTCTCATGAAAGTCCACCGAAATGATAAGAAAATTTTGGAAGCTGAAGCACAAATGAGTGGAATTGACTTAGCAGGTGAAGAAGTTTGCAACCTGAAGGGCTGTAGGAAACTAAGAAGCAACTTGCTTCTAAACACAAACCCAAGTAATGAAGATCCTAGGTTCCTCCAAAGACAGTGCAGAGGGGAAAACACGAAAGTTGGTTTCACAAACAGGCAAACCTTCATTCACCAACTTCACAGAAAACTCTGGCAAAGTTGAAGCATGAGATTCTAAACTCAGGCATACCAAGCAGAGCTAAGGGCATTCAGGAAAAAGCCTTCAGAGCAAACCGTGGATATCCTCAGGCAGCCCCAAAGAAAAGCGAATTGTACCAATTAACCAGCCTCATCCATAAACAGGGCTTCCAATCAGCTTTTTGGGGTCTTACTAATGAAAGCAGCTAAACATCACCACAGATTTAAGGAAATTTGAGAAAACCTTAGATAGAGAGGAAAACAAACAAGAAAAAAATTAAACTGAAGGAACTAGAAGGCAAAAAAGCAGAAGAAAACTTGAAAACAACCACTAAAATTAACATCCTCAGACAGGTACAAATGTTTCATCCACGAAACTATCAAGCACAAGGCCAAGGCAAGGGTCAAGCAAGGCCCAACAGACTTAGCCATTAACGAAAAACAACAAGCTCTTTTTAGATGCAGGCAGCTTCTTACTTACTCAGTGAAAAAACAGTAGTCAAAGGTGCCAAGTCCCCATGACCTTTGGGTAGGGTGACACCACAGTAAAAGGAACCAGACGCAACAGGATTAACGGGACACTGCTGCTGAGGCGCTAACGCAAGGCTGCAGCTAAGAAATTTTATAGCCTACAGCTGTGCCCTAAAGTGGGGCAAGATAGAAAGTCTCAAGTCTCCAAGGAACCAGGGAGGCAGATGGGAAAATTGCCTCAAGACATCCTTCTGCAAAATAGGGAGCTTCCCTCAAGAAGAAAAGGCCGATGAGAAAATGTTCTTGTGACAGCTCCTCACAAGATTTGACTGTCTGACCACGTTCCTAGGAAGATAACAGGGAATTGCACCAAGACTTAGGCCAGGAGGTTCAAGCCCTGACTGCATGGCCTACGGGGATATGTGCAAGGTCACCAGAACACCATGGAGTGGAGCCATGGCCCTACAGACACAACATACTGCTACTTTTAAAAGGGAATATTCAGAGAATTAAAAAATCTTTTGGATATTAAAAATATGATAGGAGAAAAAAAACAGTGGAAGAACTGGAAGAGAATATTAAGAAAATACATAAGAAAGCAGAAGAAAAAGATGGAAAAGAGACAGTGAGAAATAAGAAATTTTAAAATTAGGCCTAGATATCCACATCTTAATAAAAGGAGTTCTAGAAATAGAGATTAGAAAAAATTAGAGGGAAGGAACTTATCCAAGAAGTAATATTAAAAATCTTCCCAGAACTCAATGACGTGAATTTCCCTTTTAAAGAGTCCATCAATGATTAACTCAAGGATGAAAAAAGATCCATCCTTTAACACATCATCAAGAAATTTCAGAATATTAGGAATAAAGATAAGACACTAACAGCTTCCAAAGAGAAACAAACAGGTCACACATAAGTATCAAGAATCAAAATGACAAATGACTTCTCAATAGTTTCAGTGGAAGTTAAAAGGCACTGGTGCAATGCTGTAAAATTGAAAAGGACAATGATTTCCAGCCTAATGTCAACACTCACATAATGTTTCACTTGAACATATGGATAGAATTGAGCCATGCTGAGTCACACCAATGAATCAAAACTATTTATTCTTTATGCAGTTTTTCACAGGAAGCTGTTGGAAGAGGTACACCACCGAAATGAGGGAATAAATGAAAAGAGGAAGACAGTATTCAGGAAATGGGATATTCAGCATGAAAGAGGTGAAGAGCAACCAATCCAGATTAGCATAGAACAGAGAGCCCCAGGAGAAATGTCTTTAAAGAAAGAAAAAAAAAAAGCTAGATTACATGATGTGTTTGAACCTACTAAGAGACTGAAACTCCTGGAAGGTACTTAGGGTACAATTTAACTGCTACTACAGAGAACACTGAGCAAATGAAAGAATAAGGTCATTATAAATTAATTCCAAACAGCTTAAAACAAAAATTGGAACAAAAAAGGAAATCTAATTACAGATACCACACAACCCAGTTGTGAAAAACATTTACACAGTCAAAATAGTATAAATATTGAATGCTAACTGAACCAAAACTGTGATGTAACTGCACTAAAATGGGAGGATGAGAGAGGAAGCTACATTTTTAGGGAACAGGGAGAAGGAATAGAGCTTAATTTTCATATTCCAAAATAGATCAATAAATAAAATCTAAGACTGAAATATCAAGGAAGAGCAAAAAGTCATGTTACTTAGAAATACAAAGATAAAGTTTTAAGAAGGCTAAAAGATTTGAAAGTGGTTACCTCTCAGTAGCAAGAGCTGGTGTAAAAAGAATAGGGAAGGGAGTACTGTTTTTCATTATAAGCCTTGGAAAAAAAATTTTGGACTTAAAACTATCTAAATATTTTGAAATAAATAAAGCAATAAGTTAAAGATAGCAACCTAAGTTTACAGGCCAAAGTGAATAATTCTAGACAATACTTACCAAGTGACCCTGACAATAAAGACTAATAGGTAGGACTTCCCTGGTGGCACAGTGGTTAAGAATCCACCTGCCAGTGCAGGGGACAGGGGTTCGATCCCTGGTCCAGGAAGATCCCACATGCCACGGAGCAACTAAGCCCGTGTGCCACAACTACTGAGCCCATGCACCACAACTACTGAAGCCTGCACACCTAGAGCCCATGCTCTACAACAAGAGAAGCCACTGCAATGAGAAGCCCAAGCACCACAATGAAGAGTAGCCCCCACTCGCCACAACTAGAGAAAGCCCGCGTGCAGCAACAATAAATTAAATAAATAAATATTGAAAAAAAATAGGTAAAAGAAAAAAAAACTGGATTATTGTTCATATCTAGCAACCCTATGGGACAAAGAGAGATTAGACTGTTTCATTTTGAATAGGGGGAAGAGGAGGGGAAGCCCTAAGAAATACTTGAACTCAAAAGAGTTCCCTAAGTTTTGCAAATTTTATGGTATTTTCTACTGGACTCACAGGATGTTACAGCAGAAAGAAACCTTATATATTGGCTAATGATTCATCGCTCCCATTTTATAGTTACTTGTCCAAAGTTACACAGCTGGTTTGGGCAGAATCAGAACCCTCTGTTCTTAACTCTCACACTCTTGTCATTTTATCACAATGCATTTTAAAATAATAATTAAATATCAAGGAAATTGAGTTCCTACTGATATATTCATTAGCACTTTTCTTTTTATTTAAAAAGGGAGACTACTTGAATATAAAAAATGTAAAAATATCTATTAGTTTTAAGTTAAATCATATTGGTCTTTTACTTTTAAATAATTAGATATTATACAATAAAGGAAAAGTATCTATAACCAAACTCTCTTTTCCTATTTTTTATGATGAAATGGAACTAAGAATTTTTAAAACTTTCATGCTGCCATCTATATTTTGCTTAAATTGTGGGTTCACTCCTGCTTTATCTACCTTGAAAATGGCATTGAAAACACATATTTTATTGCAAATTGTATTACTATTCAAATGACTCAGAACACCTTTATTCAGATAGCTAATCATGCCCTAGGATCTAACGATTTGCTGAAAGTAGGTTTTGACAACAAGATTTACAAGGAAAAGATATACTGCCCTATAGTTTTAAGGAACTGATGGTGTTCAACAAAAGGATTTGAGAGTGTTAGGTGATTTTCATAATTATTATGCTACACACTGGTAACCTAGTGATAGGTTTTTAGGATATACCTTGAGTGTGTGGATTAATAGGAACATCAAAAAGTGGGCCAAGGCCTAATGCAGAGGACCCATTATTACCAGTTGCCACCTATCATTCAAGTCTTGGGTCAAGTTCCTAGTCAAATATCAGAATTACCTGACTTTGGATGGAAAGTTAGGCTGCCAATTTTTTTTCCTCTTAATCACTAATTAAACATTGCCTAAAATTTTTCTTTACCTTGGCAAAAGGGAAGAATTAGGCATAAAACGAAGCAGCGCTCATGTTTATTAATCAGTCTATTCCATGCTAAAATCTACACCACAACATTCCTACACCATAACAGTTTAAGATTCTGAACAAGACTAAACACCTTTGAGGTAGTCAATAAATACCTGTGAGCTGATGATTTAAATGACAGCATCAGATCAATATATATTTTCCCATATATTGATCCAAGCATTTCTAAAATAACCTTATTCCTGTTCTCTAAAGCCATTCATTTGCAAAAACCTCTCGTCTTTCAACATTACAAAAAAAAAAAGTGAGAAAGTTGATTTTCCAAGGTAAGAATCCACGCAGCCTCTGATTTCTTCAGTTCCTTCTACCTCACACACACCCACTCTAGTCAAATGTCCTCTAAACAATTCTGCAGTGAATATAGCACACAATGCTTCATGAAGGTGGTGATTTTAATCAGCTACGAAGCACTCAGACCTTTTTCTACTATGTTTGATCACACAAAAGTCATCTACTGCATTTTATAATTAATAAGCAGCAATAAAGTTTATTCTACACTGCCCTGTTATTATTTTAACTTTTAATTTAAGTTGAAATAGAAACTGATTTTTTCATTTTGAAGCAGTAACTATGAGAACTATTTAAATCATATCCATGTTTATCAACCTAAGAGAAGCATTTCAAATGATATAGGCCTCTGTCCTTCATTAGAAAGATTCCACAAGAAAAAAAAATGACAGCATTATTTAAAGGCAAGTTCAGGAACAACAAAAATGAATTTGTAACTGCAACTCCAGTGTTTCATAAATACTATTTTCATAAGAAACCCTCTAAAATTTACATATAATTAAGCCAGCTAATAAGACACAATCCCTGTAAGTTTTGTGTATAAGGAAAATCCTCATACAACATTAACAGAACATGGCTTATAAATAAAATATACTGTTTCTGTTAGCAAATATAAAAACAACAGTTCCAGATTTATCTTTTAGAAAAAAAATTAATTTATTTTAAGAGTCTCTGCCTAAATTTATTTTGGTATCAAACAACTACAATTAGTGATGGGGCAAGCATCCATAATTGTGGCAGGATGTTAATTTATTTACAAAAACTATACAAAATTAGATTAATTATTACATCAACTTATCAAAGCTTCCTGAAATTAATTTCATTTTTGGAAATGTATCAAAAGTCCTCAGATCCAGAATGATAGTCTTTATAATTTTTAATTCATGGAATTATAGCACATCAGATCTTCAAGCAAAAACATCGGATGAAAGCCTGTACGATAAAATAGTCTCCTTTTCCTAATAGCTTGGAATGTAAATTAAAATGTGTTCCCTTTTTATTGAAGGAAAAAAACTGAACTAAGCATCCAGTAATATCAAATACCTGTTAGAATAACTTGTCTGCTGGAATTAAAGTTGGGCAATTACTTCTACATTGTTAAAAAACGCTTTAAATTAAGTCCTTTTTTTCTTTTATAAAGAAAGCTTTTCTAAGCCATTTTGGATCTCTAAGTCTTGTAACAAAAATGTCACTCAGTTTCTACTAGCAAGTCCACACCCATAGAAGGCATCTTCAACGCAGTACATATTTTAAAAGTGCATATAAGCATAACTAAATTTCTTAAATTGTTAACAAACCTAGGAGCAATAATTTAATATTCTATCGCAAAATATAGGTAGCCTAAAGGCAACATGCTTGGTCAATCTTTCATAAACTTTTTGGTTTGATGCCAAAACATTTCAAAATAAAGAAAAGAATACCATGACTCTTTGCTAATGACTTTTCAGATATTAATTTGCAGATATAGCTAAATACTCATCTAACAAAGTATCCAGGTTACCCAATGATATTTGCCATGAATTCAGAAAACAATAACATATATAATACAAAAGTAACAACAACAAAAACATGTATTTTAGGCCTAAAATGAGTTTATCTAATAAGAGTTACATGAGAAATATCATGTAAGACCCCAAATAAACTTTAGATACAAAATTATATGATGTGGCTTTGTTCAAACACATCTAATATTCAGATACAATTTAAATAAACTAGGCTGGCTTTTTTATATCACCAGCTTTCATTAGGGCTTTAATAGCTCTTGCCCTCATCTCAAGTTCTAGCAGCTCCAGCTGCTGTGCAGAAGGCTGAACATCTTCTGGTGGAGGAACAGTCAGGGTGGCGGCTTTCGGTTCCTTTGGGCTAGACTCTGCCAGTCCCAGAATCTCATTCACACTTTTCTCAATGTCTTTCTCCAGGTCATCTATCTGACCAGCTTCACTTTGGACTGTATTTTCTGAGACCTCAGGAGCAGCTGCTTCTTCATTGCATGGGCCTTCTATGTCGCTGTCATAAGCATCTGCATTTATACTGAGTACATCACTATCTTCCCCTTTGCCTGTAACAAACAAAAAAAGGCAAAGAACCATGTAACCTAAATGCCCTGATCAAAATTTCCTTTCTGTTTATGATGAAAGGGCTGCTGTGACCCCCACCTCCCATCATGGAGTCCCAAATACATTCCATAAACCCCATCCCAACCCCCTTTTCCCCTGACTCAACTTCCTTCCTCCCTTCTTCCCTTCCTCCCTCTCTCCCTCCCTCCCGCCCTCCTTTCCTTCCTTCCTTCCTTCCTCCCTCCCTTCCTCCCTTTCTTTTTTTTTCCGCCCCCGCATAGACTGTGGGACTTTAGTTCCCTGACCGGGGATTGAACACGGGCCCCAGCAGTGAAGGCGCTGAGTCCTAACCACTGGACGGCCAGGGATCCCCCCTTCAACTTTGAAAACAGATCTAATTTAATGTAAATTTTAATGTATTTTTCATTCCAATTTAGAAGAATATGGAAGCACTGGGAAATGTATACCATCATATGGATGTCCCTGATCAAGTTTCCTAATTAAAATATCGTAACACTTTAGACCACAGTGAAGCCTCTACATTACAAAATGTTGACACCCTTTGGATAGAGTATCGCTTATTACTGAAGAAGCAAAATTCCATTTGAGAAGGAGTTTAAAATACTTTGCCTTATAAACTACAAAAAAGGAAAAATATCACTGGCAAGCTGGACACCACGTGCATTGCAATTATTCCAAAGCTTTTCATATACTTTTTCAAACACTTTGTTCTAAATCAATAAATTAAAGGAGAATGCCTAAGGCCACTTTCTAAGGTAAAATAACTTTTCACCAAGAGGATTTTAATTAATAAAGTTAGGATGCCATAAATTTTAAAAATACATTTGTTATAAAACTTCTATAACTGATGCTAAGAACTTGCACATAAACACAGATTGTAGCCCTCAACCACCTTGGCCTTGGACCATTACTAAAGTCCATGAGTTATTTACAACTTTGAGTGCTCCCTTATACCTCCAATTTATTTATCTTTTAAATTCCTAATATGTCTTTTAAAAAGAAAGTAATGATCCCCCAATTGTTAGCTTTGTTAGTTTTCTTGTAGTAGGAAGAACTTATTTACAAAACATAGATTGACAGATGGAAAATTCTGATAATAGAATGTATAAACAATTCTACTCCATGGATTTTAAAATAAATGATTTAGTGACCTTGATTCTCCTACACACCCTCTCAATGTTTTAAAGGAGAAAACTCTTTATGAAAAAACTTTTTTCAATTATATTTTCTATGGGTTTGTATCAAACATTTTTAGAGGGCAGAGGTGGGGTTTGCTTTATTTTTTTAATCAGAAACAGCTATACATGTTATTCACTGAAGAAATGGGGTTCTATAAATTTGGTGTTCTGTTTACATTAAAAATTATCCAAATCCAAGTGATTGAGTTCTCTGTACCACAGTATTGGTAAAAGCATTTACAAGTTCCATCTGCCCATTATACCTGCACCATGGATGCCAAAGCTTTGTAGAATCTGTACCTGAAATAATTTAGCATAAGCACTTCACTTCACAAATGTGAAAATAAGGTAAGTGATTTGTACAATGTAATCTGACAAACTATGGAAAGATCTAGGATCATACTTCAAGTCTTTTCACTATTTCTTAATTTTCTTCATTCTACTGACTCACTTTTAAAGTACAGCTTGCAAATATATGAATACATTTTCAAAGATAATTTACTCTCATCCTAAGTATTAAAAATTGCAGGCTTTTTTGTTGTCAATTATGATCCTCAAATCAGAAGGGGTATAACTTGTACACTCTTTCTAAAAAAGTAACTTTAACCTAAAATGCCTCATTCTAAGCCCTCAAAATATCAGTGTGGTCACGTTCTGTCCTTCCACACCCCCATTCTGCATATGTGAAAATGTGTGTGTGTGTGTGTGTGTTTGCGCACGCACGTGTGTGTTCAGAGGGAAGTGAACACACATTTAAATTATAAGACAATTCTACAAAAGAGCATCTTCAAGTTTTTACATGGGCTTAGGAGTCTGAGAGTAACAAATCAATCTCAGGGAAATTATTTGTACTCCTCTAAAATAAATAAAAACAGTTTCACTGTATGCATGATGTTAAAGTAAGGCTATTGAAATACACCAAGAAAAATAAAAGACAGGTGGGTCTGAGGTAAAATAATACAAATGTAATTGAAAATATTAAGAATAAGAATTCAGACTGTTAACTGTTAAAGACATTACAATAAAAAATGGCTCAGGGAAGAGAGCAAGCATAAAATTAGACCCAAATTACTGATGTCATAAAGCAGCAAAATAACTAAAGTAACTAGATGTGGTACATATATACAATGGAATATTGCTCAGCCATAAAAAAGAATGAAGTAATGTCATTTGCACCAACATGGATGAACCTAGAGATTATCATACTAAGTGAAGTAAGTCAGAGAGAGAAAGACAAATATCATATAATACCACTCATATGTGGAATCTAATTTTTTAAAAAAGATACAAATGAACAGATTTACAAGACAGAAATAGACTTACAGATATTGAAAACAAACTTATGGTTACCAAAGGAGAAAGGTGGGGGGAGTAATAAATCAGGAGCTTGGGATGAACATACACATACTACTATATATAAGATAAATAACCAACAAGGACCTACTGTATAGCGCAGGAAACTACTCAATATTCTGTGATAACCTATATGAGAAAAGAATCTAAAAAAGAATGAATATATGTATATGTTTATGTATAACTGAATCACTCTGCTGTACACCTGAAACTAACACAACATTGTAAATCAACTACACTCCAATAAAATTAAAATTAAAATAAACAAATTAAATTTAAAATTTTAAAAATAAAATAAAGTAACTTTAAAATATACACAAAGAAATAAGAGGGTATGATATATTCCTTACTAGATTATATAAAAGAGCAGAATTAATGTAACATGGGTCGCCGCTAAAATACTACATACCATTTAGAGAACTTCAGAGAAAAGCAGTATAACTAAAGAAATGAACCAAATAACTTAAGGGGAAGGACTAAAGGAGTTTAAGAATTTGGCTAAGCAATAGTTATAGGAACACAGAGTAAGAGTTAAAATATTTTTCAGGGAAAAAGCAATAAAGAGTTCAAGGATTTATTGAGCATTCATCTCTTATGGTTGATCCCCTAGCCAACTACTCACAAATATACATTCTATTCCATTTTCCTCTGATTTGTATACATTCATAATTTCTCTTTTCTTTTGTTTTCCTGCTATCTTCTGTGCTAACAACTTGATTCATACCCTAGTCAAATTCTACCCAAGTAACAAAGCTTTTTAAATAACAAATCAATCCATCTAGATTCAGTATCTAGACAGCAAAATGAATCAATCACTATCTAAGTTCATCACTAACACAGATGAATAAATGGAACAATTTATCAGAGAAAATATTTGTTTATATTATTTAATGAGGCATAGTTATAAACATGGGATAAAACCATAAAGGGAAAATATTTCACAACTAAATAGAACACCCAACACTCTTTAAATATTTTACTGACAAGGAGAAAATTTACAACTACAAAAGACTCAATAACTTTAAAATTAATATAGTTTCGGTATTTAAAAAAGGGAGTGTACTACATAATAGAAAAGCTAAAATGCAATACCTGTATTTTTATTATCATCTATAACAAACCTCAATGCTTGAAAGCTACAGAGATTCCCCTAAGCTAGATAAAGGAAAACATTTTATGTTTTATGTTTGCTTTTTGTTAAAGTAAAAGTTTTAATTATCCAAAGTAAACAAACATAGAAGAATTATTAAATATTTTGAGTAATAAAAATTAAAAAGGACTTTTAAGTTATGCAACATTTAAACCTTGATAGGGCCTATATTATTCCACTTGCAAATAATTCAACATATCAGAATACTTTTAAGGCATAAAATGAAAGCATATCTAATGTTATGAGTGACTACATGCTTGTGAAACTTCTTGATAGTGAGTTATTAAATTAAGCCAAGAGACAAACCCTAGTACATGGAATAATTAAGTATCTGTCTGAATTCCTGATAAAGATGGCAAATTGAGCACACATATCTAATTCCTTTCCCTATCAAGAATCCACTGAAGTGACAGAAGAGAGATACTTAAAAATAATAGCATAAAAACTGTAAATTAGGACTTCCCTTGTGCCACAGTGGTTAAGAATCCACCTGTCAATGCAGGGGACAAGGGTTTGAGCCCTGGTCCGGCGAGATCCCACATGCCGCGGAGCAACTAAGACCATGCACCACAATCACTGAGCCTGAGCTCTAGAGTTCGTGAGCCACAACTACTGAGCCCAAGTGCCACAACTATTGAAGCCCATGTGCCTAGAGCCCATGCTCTGCAACAAGAGAAGCCACCCAATGAGAAGCCCGTGCACCGCAACGAAGAGTAGCCCATGCTCGCCGCAAACTAGAGAAAGCTTGCACACAGCAACGAAGACCAAACGCAGCCATAAACAAACAAACAAATAAATAAATAAATATATTTATAAGAAAGAAAAAAAACCCTGTAAATTAAGTGAGGATGCAAATAACAAACATCAGTCCTTCCTAAGTAAAATACAAAATGGAGAATCCACAAAGGAAAAATATCAACAAATAAAGCTAAAAAAATGTAAGACTTCTGAGAAAGAAAATAGACTACAAATAAAATTATAAGACGGGGCAAACCTATAAGAAAATATTAGCAAAATACATTTTTTAACAGGACAAATGTAAGAATATATACGACGTCTGGGAATTGTTAGAAATAACTAAAAACATGGGCAAAGGATAGAAACGGGTTAAGCATTTCACAAAATATGAAATACAAAGGATCAATAAATATATAAAAAATGATCAACATAATTTTTAATCAGGGAAATACAAATTAAAACATTAAGATATTACTTTTTACTCATTAGTAAAAAATAAGAATTTCAGCCATCTGGAGAAAAAAATAATAAATTGGCAAGACGCAAAAATGATCAAGACACATTGTTAAGTCAAAAAAGTAAGCTAAAGAGTAATAATCATACTATGTTAAAAATAACATAAGTTATTAATAGTGGTTTACTTCTGGGGAGGGGAGTAAAAGTAGAAGGGGAAGAGAAGAAATTGAGTTTTCCAATTTTGCTCTATGAACATATGTATTTCTTCAACCATTTCTAAGAATATAACCTTGTAGAAAGTTTAAAAAAAAAAAGTTATAATATTAGATAAGAAGAAAGGGTATCATCTAAAAAGAAATTTTGCTGGATTTTTACAAAATGTAAGTAGGCAGGATAAAATTGACAGAAAAATAAAAGCAAAGCAAAATCACTGCCAAAGACACCACAGATAATTCTTTCTTAGAGAGTCTTGGAAGCAAGAAAGAGTTGGCTTTGAAACATACAGCAAGATAATTAAACTCATTCAGAATAGTTGAGTCAACTGAACCCTTCCTTCCTTCCCTCCCCTTCCCTGCCACATGCCCAAGCACTCTATTGGGAGGTCTACCCCATTCACTTACACTAAAGAGATCTGGTAGAGAAATATAACTAAACAGCTATTGAAGAAACCCAAACCAGCTACCAGAAAAACAACAATAAATGAAGGACCAAGATGAACAAAGGAGGACATAAAGAAAATTTAGGGATCAGAAGATATTCTACTGGAGGAGAATGAGGGGTTGGGGTGTCTACTTAGTATCCTTATGGAGTTTGAAGTAGACACTGTAGCCATAAAACAAGTACAGGGTGCAATGAAAAAGGACCAGAGAACAAGAAATATTATAGTTTACAATTACAGTTATCAAGAGCAAACATTCAACGGTTGTTGAAAGACAATGTTTTAAAAAAAAAAAACCTTTCAAAATGTAGAAAAGAAATAAAAATATATTTAAAATATGCAATAAAAGTTAAGAGATGAGGATGAATGACTCACAAGTCCAACAACCTAATATAATTAATTCAACAAATATTGTTGAGCACCTACTATGTACAAGACATTGTTTTAAACACTGAGGAAACAGCAGTGAATTTTAAAAAGTCCTCGCCTTACCATTAAGTCATAGGACAGACACTGTAAATAAATCAACATCAGGTGCTATGAAAAAAATAAAGCAGGACAGAAGATAGTAGCAGAATGCTGTCATAGAGAGTGATCACTGTGATTTGATACAGTAACAGTTGAGCAGAGACTTAAAGCAACAGAACAAGTCAGAAAGCAAGAAGAGAGGGAGTGGAGAAGGAAAATACTATGTATAAAATAGATAACTAATAAAAACCTACTGTATAGCACAGGGAACTCTACTCAGTGCTCTGTGGTGACCTAAATGGGAAGGAAATCCAAAAAAGAGGGGATATATGTATACATATAGCTGATTCACTTCACTGTACAGCAGAAACTAACACAACATTGTAAAGCAACTATACCCCCAAAAAATAAAAAAATAAAAATAAAGAAATAAGAGAAGAAAACTGATATGAAACAAAGAAGACTTTCACACTGAAAGGGTCTGCCAAGAGCATCACACCTAAGACACATCCTGTGAAATATCAGAACTCAACGATAAAAAAAAAAGTTCTTAAAATTTCCGAGAGGAGGGAAAAAATGATGTCCAAGAAAAGATAGCCTCAAGAAATCAAGAGCATTCTTATCAGCCACTGTGGACAATACATTCCAATGGCTACTGACATGCTCACAAAAAGGAGGAGTAATGACATACTCTGTGTCTCGAGGACACAACACTGCTTCTAAATATTCTTGTTAAAAGATTGAACATGAATCTGATCAAGCCTCTATATCTAATTGTCAATTTACAGAAAAATAATGTTAAATAAAACATTGAGATGCGATCAGTAAATTCAAACTGAGAAACTCCGACAACCCAGCTTCTTCAAGAAATAAACTGCAAAGAGAGGAAGAAAGGGAGAGAAAGGGGAGTAGATTAAAAAGAGACTCAGTATCATCCAATTGCAATGTAGGGACCTTATTTGGATCCCGATTCTTACAAATATAGTTTAAAAAATACTATAAGACAATCAGAGAAGTTTGAACACTGAATATTTCAGGATTAAAATTACATTATGACTGTTCTGTAATCCCTAATGAAATAATGGAACTAGACAATACTAAATCGCTATTAAAACCATTAGGCTGACAACACCTGACCCAATAGATAAATCTTAATATCACAATACCCACCAATGAACAACTAGGTTAAATTTGAACACTTTCTGAATACTATCTGATGATTTAAGAAATGCTACTTTTTAATGTATTATGATTATGTTTAAAAACCCACCTCTTATCTTTAAGAGATACATTGATACTAAAATATTTACAAATGAACTGAAAAGATGTAGGATTTGCTTTAAAATAACGTAACGGGTAGGAAGCAGGTAGGAATATAGATGAAAAAAGATTAGACATAGGTGGATAACTGTTGAAGATGTAGCTGAGTACATGGGAATTAATATTCCTATTTTCTTTCCTATTTTTGCTTGAAAATTTCCAAAATAAAAAGGTTTTTTAAAGTAAATTTTTATTTAGAAACCTGTAACAACAGGTTTTAATACACACACACACACACACACACACACAATGGAGAAGAAAATGAGAAAATCGAAATCCAATTTTCCTATCAAACATACATAGAGTTGGTTATTAGAAGGGTTAAACTATTTTACTTTTTCTATTTTAATTAGTTTTTCTCATCTGATTTGAAGTTATGCACGTTCAGTGGTTATGCCATTTAGAACAACACATTTCACCATCCTTCCCTCTAGAATCTCAACTCCCCAAGGCCTCCGGCGTTATCAATCTGCTGGAATCTCATTAGTAACAAAGCGTATGATATATTGGACAGCAGTGCTATGCCTCCATGGATTTCTTTTCTTAGACTACAGATAATTTCGGTTTAAAAAATTTTTAAGTTATGAAGAACACACTTTTAATGTATTCTAACTGTAGAAAGTCAGCTTGATAACTTTTAACATTTTTAGTGAGTTCCAGCCTTTTCAAGAAGCCAAAACTTTATTTTCTGAAAAAGAAACAAAACTGTTCTTTTAATATATAAGAATAATTTTTTTCTGGATAAGCCTTCAATCTTCCTCTCAGCAAAACTAACAGATCTTGGCTATTTTTTTTTCATGCAGTGTTTTAAACTATTGATTTAACTTTAAGTGCATCATGTTAACCATCATATTCAAAACTTAATCATGACATTAACCAACTATTACTCATAAAAAAGAAAATGCAAACAATTTAATACAGAAAAACTGTCTAGTATTCTACCAAACCCCTTGAACTATCCATTAAACTTCTGGATAAGTGATTGTCTGCTAGCCTGTAAACCTAACTTTTAAGAACCACTAATCCAGAGATTAGTCCAAGAATCAATAAATATTCACTCAGTATCTATTTACATAGATGCTGTAAAGGCCACAGAAGTAGGCCTTACAAAATGCCACAGGTAGTGTAGACTAAATATGTGTGGCAGGATTTAAGACACAGGTTTTGCCTTCATGGTGCTTGAGGATGCTTAAAATATGAACATCACACTTTAAAGTGCTAGATTGTACAATATAAAGTATAATAGAATATCACAGTATATAAAGCAATAGTGAAAAATCAAGGAGATCTTTACAGACATGTATTATTAAGTAGGTCTTAGAATCTAACAGGTGATACTGACAGGGGAGGAAACTCCCAAGTGTGAGGGACAGAATGGACAAAGGCAAAGTGTTAGATCTAAACTCAGTACAATATGTGAGCCTAACAGAATAAAACGCAGACGTGAGAATATAGAAGAGGGTAGTACCCAAAACTACTGCCTCTGAAGACATCACCATACCAGGACAAAAAGCACAATAGGAACCTCCTGCCAGCCTTTTACAATGGATCAGGTAAGTAAATATTTTGGGGTCACACTGGGGTACAGTAACAGGCTAACACATGAGAGATTCCTTACCACCCTTCCTCTAGTAATCTGAAAGTAAACAGGAAGAACATATGTTTAAATGTCATTCATCATTTCTCCTACCATTTGATTAAACAGGATTCTAATATGAAAACATACAAAGGGGTTAAAAATGAAGACAGAGTAGCGTATTTACAAGCACTGTTGTTTAAAATCAGGCAACTGTTCTCCCCAAAGATTTATTGGAACTTATGAATTTAAAAGGGCATCACACTCAAATATTCTCTGCTTGTAACATCTCAGTGCTCCGCAATCTGCCCATCCAAGGAAGGTGTTCTTAAACTCACCATCTACTTCACAATATGCCATGTTTCCTGCGACACTGCTTTAGTTTGTTTAAATATAAATATAAGCTTACAAAGAGATACTAAAGACTTGATGCTAATTTTAGATAATGTAAAAGTATCTTTTATATACTCATGCAGAAAGCAGCCAGTCATTATCAGTACGCCAAAAAAGTGGTAGTACATTTCATAAAACATAGAAATCCTACCCTAAAATTAAAAACACTTTCATTAAAGAAGTAGGAAAAATAATGAAAACTGTCAGTTTCACCCTAATTCTTTCCATAAAAGAAAATATGTGGAAGTAGTGAGAGTCTTTGGAAAAAATAACTATGTCACCTTAGAGTATATGGTACTGAGGCAGAAAATGCAGTAAAAAGTGTCCTGTATGTTTTCAGAATGGTTGGAAAAAAGGTATAATCTCATGGGGAAGGATAGTTCAAGAGTGTAGAAAGATGCTCAAAAATAAAACTCTATCCAAACACTAATTATCCAAATGAGGAAATATCCAAAGAAATATAAGCTACAGAAGAATCTCTATGATGACCACATATTTTATAAAGGGCACACGATCAATGCTTAATATAAAAGACTGGTATGAATCTATACAAGCAATATAAACAAAGCTAAAGGCTAAGGGAAACAAACCAAAACATGGCTCAGTTTTGTTAAGACCAGAAAGAAAAACAAGCTTATGAGCAACTCACTCTTTGGGGTAGGTGGTAGAATATTAATGGGTAAATATAACTAATATTCTATTTCACTTCTATCTTCTTTTTAAGAACCTTGTACATACTGGACAGGACAGAAGAGAAAGAAGGAATTCTTTTAGTCATCTATCCATCCACTTACTCATTCAAAAGAATATGAGTACCCACTATAGACAAGCAGTGAAGACTTAAAGAGTCCTAAGACATAATCCTTTACCTTACAGTACCTAAATTTAGGTTCTCATAAATGCTTCTTGAATTGAAAACAATTATTAATTATTGGGCAGTGTTATAACAGAAGTAAATAAACAGGCAACTATGGACTTTAGTTAGTAATAATGTATTAACAGTGCCTCATCAATTTTAACAAATTTACCACACTAATGCAAGATGATAATATGGGAAACTAGGAGAAGTGGTGCTAAGTGGGTATACAGGAGCTCTGTACTTTCCACTAAATTTTTTGTAAACCTAATTTAAAGCTGTTCAAAAAAATTTTAAGTATTAGTTTTTAAAAATAAAAATAAAGCTTGTTAACTACAAGCTCAATATGTATCAACTATATGATGTGGCAACCAAAATGGCTGTTTAAATCATAGGCTAGGTGTAAGGTGTATAAAAAGTTCAGGAACTGCTAACAAAATTGATTTCAAGCCTAGTATTTACATCTTTCTTTTGGTAGCAGCACTTCTATATAAGGAGGTGCTTTTGCCAATGAACTGGATGAGAACATAGTGGCTGAAAAACACAGAGGATCCAAACATCTGAGGAAGGTTTGGAGTATGCAACCTCCAAAGTAGCTCCCCTAAGAGTGTGTCTAGGATCCTATGAAATGTATCACAAGATAGAATGTTTAAAATGAGTACAATTTAAAGAAACATGGAAATAAACATTTCTCTCAGAATACTGAAGCAAATTCATAATTTCATTCTTGATAAAAAACACACAGAGCATTATGCATCCAAAAACCTTATCAGTTTACTTTTTTTTTTAATCCAGAAAAGTCTCACATTCAAATGCAACAGAGGGGCCTTCCAAAGGTACAGGAACAGTATGGGCTAATTTGCCATATAAAATGTAATTTTCACCCTTTCATTCAACTACTACTCATAGAAAGAGACAAATTAAAAAGCAGGGAGGATCATATTGGTGTCATTGCCGGTAATAACTTGTGAAAAAGCTCAAAGGAATGAGAAAAGAAATGTAAATTCTTATGCCACACCGATGGTTACACCACAATCTCTTTTTACTTCACCAATTGCTGAACTGGATAACATTTCCCCAGAACAAGTTTTTTAATATCTTTTAAAGAAGTTAACTCGTGTTGAAAAGCTGCATTCTGTGAATACTTATTTGTTAGAGCCAATCAAGGAGATAATCAAGGGCAAGGAGGAAAGGAATTAGACTCAAACTTTGAAAACAAATCAGTAGTACACATGCTTCTCTGCTTCCAACTCCAGAACAGCCTTCTAACACTTTCTTTTCAGTCTCCCCTCAGCTCTCTAACACTCCTACCTGCAATTTTGGTTTTCAAAGGAAGAGGCAGCACAGAGCTCATCTGCCAATCCAGAGACTTCTTCATGTAAAACTTTTGGCCTACAAATGCTACTTAATTAACTGATGATCTTCATTCTCTCTCCCTTTACAGTGCAATAAAAGTCTCTGATGACATTTTTCTCATTATCTTTTCAATTTTTTATAACTTGTACTTATTCCTTCATGGTTGTAAAGTTCTTTTCAGCAAAACTCAACCCCTTTGTAACTGCAAACTGATTTCTTCATTCTTTTTTATTCTAGTGCCTCTCTGTACCTACCTTCCCTTCTCCTAGTGCAGTACTACCTCAGAACAACAACAGAAGCAATAAGAACAAAAATTGAGTTTTTCCATTTCTCTCTCACCTTAAGGACTCAAATAGTCTCACACAATTTTGTTTAATATCTTTGCTAAATGATGGAAAATATCCCATATAAAATTTAATTTTTTTGAAGTAATAAATGAATACATTATGGCCACCATCAATCCTTTATAATAGTCTAAAAGAGTGGTCTCTCAACTTCATTATTTACATAAACCTATCAGTGAAAACATTTTTAAGTACCTGTCCAACTACATATTTTTTATTTACTTATAAATTAATACATAATTAATATGAACCATTACAATTACATATATGTAACTGAAAATTTTAAAAGGAAGAGGTTTAAATATATAAGTTTATATGTATTTATTTACTTTAGAAGCTCTAGTATTTTCATCTTGCATTCCCAGGGAGTGTGTATAATTACACTGTGGTGACCAGTGGTCTGAAAGGCTGAAAGAAGCCCAAAGAAAGTACCTATTCTAAACTTTCATCACATGGTTTAACGACTGAAAACAATTTTCCCCTGTTAAAGTCTACTTTTCAAATTCTTGAAGCTCTCAACAAGATAATTCTTAAAGCTGTCTATCATTCATTAACTGTTTTTTTAAAATTAATTAATTAATTAATTAATTAATTAATTTTTGGCTGTGTTGGGTCTTCGTTGCAGTGCGCAGGCTTTCTCTAGTTGCTGTGAGCAGGGGCTACTCTTGCTGCGGAGTGCAGGCTTCTCATTGCAGTGGCTTCTCCTGTTGCAAAGCACGGGCTCTAGGCACGTGGGCTTCAGTAGTTGTGGCACGCAGGCTCCAGTAGTTGTGGCTCACGGGCTCTAGAGCACAGGCTCAGTAGTTGTGGCACATGGGCTTAGTTGCTCTGCGGCATGTGGGATCTTCCCGGACCAGGGATCAAACCCGTGTGCCCTGCACTGGCAGGCGGATTCTTAACCACTGCGCCATCAGGGAAGTCCTATCATTCATTAACTCTTGAATTAGAAGGCCAAAATATAATTGCATGAGGCAACTACATTCCTTTAAAAAAAAAAAAAGTGACAAGATTTGAGTCTAACCACAGCAAAAGTCTGCATTTTGTGTGTGTGTTTGCACATCTTTCTCTAATAGAAAAGAGGAATAATTTGCACATGAGAAAGTTAATGTAAAAGATTCAGAGTAAAATGTAGTCAATGTCTTATTAATTTTAATCATTTTATACACCATGTGGTTACATTACTTATTTTTATAACTGTATTCAAATGAATGCATCTTAAGGAACCATCATACAGCTTAAAGACTAAAAAATCAAGCATCTTTTTCTCTAATAGAAAAATGTAGAGATAGAAAAAATTGTATATCTCATTCTTCTTCCATAAAACAATTTAATAAAACAGTTACTAAGAAGCACTCTTCACAAGTGCAGACACTGCTCTAGGCCCTGTTCGTTAGAAAATCTGATAGAAAGGAACTTCAAGATCAAGGCCAAACATCCAAATATTTAAACATTGTGAGACTCTGCTCTACAACAGCACCACCAAGTGGCCATTTGTGTAACCTGTGTTCAAACACCTTCAGCAATAGGGATGTATCTCAGAAGGCAGCCCAATGCATTTTCTGATACATCTGATTATTTGAAATAAATATATCGATCCAAACATGTTTAATGATAACCTTATCTACTGGCCCTGCTTTTATTCTCAAATTCTCAATACAGAACAAGTCTAATCAGTCTTCTACTTAATAGCCCTTCAAATATTTTAAAGGGACTACTATAAACCTCAACTCTTCTCGTCAACCTAAATACACAATTTTAACTTAGCTATTTAATCATGTATAGTAAAAAAAAAAATTTCTCATAACAATATCCAAGAAGGAATGCAAACATAAGAGCTTAATTCTTGAAGTTACAAAGGAGAATAATTTGCAAAATTACACATACCCCAGTTGTAAACTTTAAAGCAAAAATTTTAATTGTTTTAATATTACTAAATGTCTTAAATTTATTTATTTATAGATAAATATATAGAAGAGAATTCATTAAGATTAGCAAAGATTTGTTTGATATTTTTAAAGTATTTTCTATGCATTAAATACCTTTGACAAACAGCAGTTTCATTTTTTCTTAACTGTAGCACAAATGACTAATTTAGAAAATTTATATAAACCATTCTTATACAACTACCCTCCTGCTAAAAATGAAGGACTTAGGACACTAATCCTAATCCTAGTTTACTACAGGACCAATCAATCAACTAGTAGATTATATTTACATTTAAATGTTTGCACAGTGAAGGTGAACGTTAGTGTACAATCTGATACTCACCTTCAGCACAGCCAGTTTCATAAATAAATTTCCTATTGATAAGATAAATAATACCAGTACTAGACAAAGAAATGCCAATTTCAATCTACCTAATCCATAGTCACTGTTTCTCAATACTGAGTATTTTATAAGCTGAAAAAACTGAAAATATAATTTAAATAACTTGTCAGTATCATATACCATTAATAAGGCATATAAGATTTATTTTATCCTGAAAGACCAAAGAGAAAATTCAATGCTGCTTTATATTTTGGTCTACTGAGCAAAGGGTTACTTTAGTACTAAATAAGCTTCAATGAATTTTCTTAAATGGTCAAGCCATTAAATAAAATGACAACGCATTCACAAGGAGAATTATGCTCTGTTTTTATTGAGCTAATAACCGTGAGCAAAAATAGAAAGTTACAGATAATATTAAATCAATTTTGAAAGTTCTGCATATTAAAAACAGACAATGTTATTAGTTCATTTAAAATAAAGGCAATAATCTTTATTGAGCCTGTCAGGATTTGTTTCCTGGGGTACCTCACCTTCTTGGTTAACTCCAAGCAAGTTAGTTACTATCTGGTTCAGATTTCAGCTACACTAATATTTGTCTGTAAAAAGTTCTATATAATTGAATCTTCTAAATAACTTACGTTTATCCCATTATGCAACAAAATGTTAAATTTTAACCATTTCATAGGCATTCTTCTAAAAGACTTCACTTATTTCTCTGCTTTCTAAAAAGAGCTGAAATTTAATTTAACCATTTTCTACAAATTTAGTTACAGTATGAACATGAACTGTACTGCACAATGGTAACTGCTGTGCTTGGATCTCCTGTTTCCTCTCCTCTGCTTGCTGTCACTTACTGATGACAGTGTGTTCTTGATGTTTCTGATGCTGAGGTGAGAACCCAAGAGTGTCTATAAAGGCTCCTGAGCATAGAAAACTAGGCTTTGTGATATCTGGTTACTGAGTTATTTTTCTCTCCTTCTTCACCTCCATCGCTAATTTTCCAATGACTGAAGTTACCATAAAAAAAAAAAAAAATCACAGCAAAATAGGCTGTTAGCACCAGGAAGGGAATTCTGAAGAGAGCTCCAGGTGCCTGAACACAGGAGCAGAAAAACCCCTTCCCTTAGAGGGCAGCACTGGCTAATTTGCACAATGAGGTCTCCATTCTTTTTTCCCTGGGAACTGGAATCAACTTGCCCATTCTAGACTTTTCTATCCTTTATATGGCATTCTTTTTTTAAATTTATTTTTCAGGTTTTTTTTTTAACATCTTTATTGGAGTATAATTGGTTTACAATGTTGTGTTAGTTTCTGCTGCAAAACAAAGTGAATCAGCTGTATGTATACATATATGGCATTCTTCTCTCCACAGATAATTTAATAGCACAGTCTCCACACCCCCTGCTCATTAAATGCAAAGAACAGAACAAAGGCAGAAACAATAGCAGTGCTGTCAAATTACACATGGGGCATAAGAGTTAAATGACCATGACTACATTATATGGAAACGATGTGTGCTTGGCATGTATTGATACACGACAAACAAATGTAAATAAAACTATGCATCTGAGTTTCTGTCTGTGGGGGTGCTGAGAAGGAGTAAGGGCACAGAGATGTAATTTTGTCTGGCACTGGAATTCTCAAAATCATCAGAAATATTTATAAACACCAGAGTACGTAAGTTAGAATTACAGAAAATCTACATTTTGTTCTCACTACATATAAACTGAAGGAATCACAAAATTAATTAATCAACTTTTTCCCTTTCTTTTTTTTTTAAAATACATATTTTGTTTTTTTGTTTTTTGTTTTTAATTTATTTATTTATTTATTTTTGGATGCATTGGGTCTTTGTTGCTGCACGCGGGCTTTCTCTTGTTGCGGCGAGCGGGGGCTACTCTTCATTGCGGTGCGCAGGCTTCTCATTATGGTGGCTTCTCTTGTTGCAGAGCACGGGCTCTAGGCACGTGGGCTTCAGTAGTTGTGGCACAAGGGCTCAGTAGTTGTGGCCTGCGGGCTCTAGAGAGCAGGCTCAGTAGCACGGGCTTAGTTGCTCGGCAGCATGTGGGATCTTCCGGGACCAGGGATCGTACCCGTGTCCCCTGCACTGGCAGGTGGATTCTTAACTACTGTGCCACCAGGGAAGTCCCTCCCTTTCTTAATTAAGCATTAGTAGTACAGGTCACGGCTTAAAAAAAGAAATTCTGCCCAAGTAAACTGATGACCTGTTTCTCTCTACCAAATAAGTTCTTATGATTCAAGTTTTAGAGAAACTATTCTAAGCCATCAAAGACTAGTTGCCTACAAAATAAACAACATAACCCTCTTGGCTGCAACAGATTCTCACTGCTCTGAAGTAATTTTTATCAGGAAAATGGAAAAATGTGACGTAATCTTTGACTAACTAATAAAAATTTATTTTTACATTCAGTTTTCCCTACTAGGCATGAGAAAAAAACAACAACAAAAAAAGACATCTAAAAATTAGCCCTATTCATCTACCTGGCTTGAATAAATAACAACTACCATTTTACTTCTGTTAGCTGGTAATGTCAAAAATTACTGATTTATAGAAAATAATATATGAGGAAGAAAGTAAACAAGGACAAAATATCTAGCAAAAAAAACAGAAAAAAGTTACTCTATAAAACTTTTTTCCCCATATACAACCCAAAGCTATCCAGTTAACACAGCTACACTATCTTGGAGGTGAGAATACATAATAGATTACGGAATTAAAACTATTCAAAAATGACACCTTTCTGTTGGCATCTGTAACCATACATCACTAAGACAGAACCACTCCAACGGCTAAAGGAGTCATGAAATAAAGGATGTATATCTTACTCTTGATCTTAGACTAAATAAACTATTTTGTTTCCCTATCTATAAAATGGGGGCAAACTGGAAGACTGTGAAAATTTATTATTGGTAAAATGCTTACAATTTTCAGGTAAAATGTTACAGAAAAAGTTAAGTACGTGATCCATACCTTGTTTTAATTCCAAACCTTCAGGTTGCTTGTTCTCTCTCAGGGATGAAGTAGAATCTATACAGGTGTCTTGTCTGAGGAATGAAAATAAATAAAAACAATTTTTTAAACATTATTCAATGAAGTAATATTTACTGCTGAGGTTCCTAGAATTAAGTTATACACTTGAGAAGACACACTGAATTCTTCTCAGCCCCCAGGGTACCATTCAGTACATTCTGGAAACTCAGAAACATGTATACAAGTGTCAGAAGCAGCGGCTATAAACTACTACCAATTTAAGTAGTATACTTTGTAAAATCAAGGGACAAACCTGGAATGAATACCGAGGTTAATTTTCTCTCCCTTCCAATACTCTGCAGGGTAGCTGATGGGAGAAATCATAACTCACAGAAGAATCTAGTAATTTTTCAAGTTCAACTGTTAAATTTAATGGGCACTCTGGCATTCAAATTATTTTATATTCATCTAATTTCATACCTCAAATGCTTTGGTGTCTACAGGATGTGGAAAATACATATCTTATTTGTAATATACATATGTAACCAAAGTAAATGGATTATGTATAAGATCATGCCATAAAAAAAGCTCTTGATTCACTATTTCTGCAAAAGAGCTGTAAACTAAACTAATACTCTTTCTTAGAGAGCATTATACCATCATAATATTGATGTTACAAATACTTTACAGCAAAAGTCAAGACATTAATTATTGTAAATATTCAAAATAACTGTTTTCTTTAAAATACACATCTATTACCTTCTGAGAATTTTTATACACACCCTAAGACTAACATACTAGAAATATCTAGGAAATTTTCGTATTCACAAAACTTTTTATATCCACTTAATAACAAATCCCTCAAATAACTAAAGGATAAAGACTTGTGATCATTTCTTTGAGAAGTTTACAATTTTCTTTCCAGTCAACACATTTGGCACTTATAAACTTGTTCTGTATTAAAACTTTACTAATACAAGTACAAACTCAAATAGAAACTTTGAAAATATTTAACTTGGTATTATGACATCTTAGAGATTTATAATTGAGATAGCTCCATTTTTTATCCTTCTTTCTGTCTAATGTCGCCTACTCAGATTTTATTCTTTCACCAGAATGACTAGCAGATCCCAAGGAGGATATCAACAACACCCCCTGGCAATCTAGGGGCAGATTAAATGCCAATATATCACATTAAAAGCTTTGCAAAGGGGACTTCCCTGGTGGCACAGTGGTTAAGAATCTGCCTACCAATGCAGGGGACAAGGGTTCGATCCCTGGTCCAGGAAGATCCCACATGCCACGGAGCAACTAAGCCAGCGCGCCACAACTACTGAGCCTGCGCTCTAGAGTCCACGAGCCAGAACTACTGAAGCCTGTGCACCTAGAGCCCATGGCAAGAGAAGCCACCGCAACGAAGAGTAGCCCCCGCTCACCGCCACTAAAGAAAGCCCGCGCACAGCAACGAAGACCCAACGCAGCCAAAAAAAAAAAAGAAAAAAAAAAGCTTTGCAAAGAATAAAGTTAAAATATGCCACCTCAAGCCTTACATCAAGTTAGATTTTACCTACTGGGAACATTAATCTATTTCTAAGTATATTCCTTTAGAGAAAATGTTTGTTTGCTCTTATACCTGAATGGCACTTATTTCTCTTCTAAACACATACACCTAACATTTTAAAAAAATGACTTGAACAAAAACATAATGTAACATCAACATTAAAAGGACCATGGGCATTTGCAATACCTAATAAAGACACAACATCACTCACGCAATATTATAGCTGAGAGTGTATAACCTATATCATGAGGAATCATCAGACAAACTGCAAGTGGAAATGAGTAATGTTCTATTAAAAAGAGGGAGGGGAGTTAAAGTCAATGTTATAAAAGACAAAGAAAGGCTATGGAAATATTCCAGGTTAAAGGAGGCTAAAGAGTCATGACAATTAAATGTTATAACCGACTTGAGACTGCTCAACTGGAGGGGGAAAACATTATAAAGGATATTACTGAATCAAGTCAAACTAAAATACTGATGGCAGATTGGATAAAAGTATCAATGTTAAATTTACTAAAGCTGAATTTACTGAAGTTAACAATGTATTGTGGTTATACGAAAAAGAATATCACTATTTTAGGAAAAGTACAATGTAGTATTTAGAGGTAAAGTGTCATGATGTATGTAACCTAGCCTCAAATGTTTCAGAAGAAAATATACAAGTATATAAAGAGAAGGTGTGCAAATGGGACTAAATGTTAATAATAGGTAAATCCAGGTAAAGGATATATGTATGTTTCTTGTACTATTCTTATTCCTGCAACATTTTAATAATTCTGAAATTATTTCCAAATAAATTTTTTAAATTAATAATAATGTAGTGAAATGCATTATTTTATGCATTATTTGATTTTCTCTGTGAAAGCTCCTTGAATCGCCTTCAAATAAAACTGGACCCCTCTATAAAGACTATCTGCCGTCATAAACAAATTTTTTTACTGCCCAAAGTGAATGTTTATAATGTTCTGTTTTCTCTTAAGTTGGATTTGATCAGGCTGTTGAAGAAAGTCACCAAAAAAAAACTTCAGACAGTAGAGGTAGTACACCGCCTTGTGGCTGAAAAGTGAAAAGCTAGATGCTTTTACATCAGTATCATCGGAAGCTGAAAAAATGTTTCAGAAAATAGTTTGGAATTTAAATTTTTCCAAGACATAGATTTGCAACTAAAATTATCATACGCATTCAGAGTTCTGTAATGCAATTTAAAGATTTTCACTAAAGAGCATAAAAGGCAAGATGGAAACAAAAAAGGAAATGTCTTAAAGTGTAAGAAAATTATGTCTCCCCCAACATAATAAAACATACTAAGTGTCAGAGTTAGGAAAACCAAAGGAATTCCAATTTATATTTAAATGACATTTAAATATTTCTATCAAACGCTTTAAAACCATATAAGAATTTTATAACAACTGGAGAGAGAAGAGGTGAAGAGAAAAAAGGTGGGAGGGAAGGAACACACTAAAAATCTGGCTTGGGTTAAGAATCTTGCAATGCTTTTTGTAGTCTTTTCCATTAAGAAAAAAAAAAAGCCAGTTTTTATTTCCCCAATTCTCTTCTCCCATCTGCAATGCTCCTTAAAGCACCTTAATTTACAATCTTGGCCTTGAAGTATAAAAGAGCCCTGTATCTATCCTTGGGATTTAAGTTCTCAAACCAACATCAGTCCAACGTTCTTTCTTTTACTCCAAATACGGTTGTACGCTTGATGCTTTCTTATAACTCCAATGAATTTGTTTTTTAAAATCAAAGTAATACACTGGGAGATCTGTAGGACTTGATCAAGAACAACCACACATGTGAATTACTAAGGTTTAAAATATATTGCTAAACAGAAAAAAAAAAAAAAAATCAATTTCTTGTCCAAAAGAAAAATACTGGGAAGAGACCTCAACAGAAGGATAAAGAGAGAATCAAACCAGAAGGATTCCTCCCATTTTGGAAAAAGTCAGCTAACAAAGAATCAGGCAAACTGGCCTAACAATAGATATAACCCTTGGTTCTCTCCACTATCCTGGGAGTAAAACTAGAGGCTGAATGATGCCTGCTTATCATCTTACGAGCTTTCTACTATTAAAAATAAGAGACAGGCCAAGAAACTAGAGTAGCCAAAACAATTTTGAAAAAGAATAACCAAGTTTAAGGATGCACACATTTAAGGATATCACATTTCAAGAGTAAAAAGCTACAGTAACCAAGACAGTAATGGTATTAGAGAAAGGATAAACATCTGGATTAATAAAACAGAAGAGAGTACAGAAACAGATCTAACACGTATATGGTCAATAGTTTAAAACAACAACATAAATGTGTATCACAGTTCTGTAGGTCAGAAGTCTGGGAGGGGTCTCACTGGACTAAAATCAAAGTGTCCACAGGCTGCACTCTTTTCTGGAGACTCTAGGGGAGAATTCATTTCCTGCTCATTTGGGTTGTTGGCATAAATTTGTTCCCTGAGATGGTAGGGCCAAAATCCCTGTTGCCTTGCTGCTTACCCAGCTTCCAGTCAAGGTCTTCTCATGTCACATCTCTCTGACCTACTCTTCTTCTGTCTTCCTCTTCCGCTTTTAATAACTCAGTGTGATGAGACTGGGATAACCTGGATAACCCGGGATAATCTCGCCATCTCAAAGTCCTTAACCTTAACCAAATCTGCAAAATCCCTTTTCTCAATATATAAAGTAACACATTCTTAAGTTCTGGAGATGAGAGAGTCATTTTTCTGCCTACTATATTACCTGAACTGGAGAATGGATAAACAAACTGGGGTTCACCCACGCAATGGAATACCAACTACTCAGCAAGGAAAAGGAAGGAACTACTTATATACACAGCAACATAAGTGAATCTCAAATGCATTATGCTAAGTGAAAGAAGCCTATATACTGTACTTATCTATATGACATTCTGGAAGAAGAAAAAGTGTGAGGACATAAATCAGGTTGTCAAGGGCTGGAGACAGGAGAAGGAGTGGACTACAAAGAGCCATGGGGGAAATTCTGGGGATGATGGAACGGGTCTATATTGTGGCTGTGATGGTAGATAAATTTGTCCAAACCCACATAGCTATATAGTAAAAAAAAAAAAAAAAACCAAAACATGAATCTTGTTGTATCTAAATTACACTTTTAATATTTTTTAAGTTGGGGTACCACAAAGTCTTAGAACAAGTTCAGAAAAATGAAATCACCTAGTGCTCAAATGTAACCCTCAAACACTATGGAATGGAGCAAAACAATCTTTCTCAAAGGGCCTTTCCAAACAGCAAATAAATTCACATCTCTAGTGTTTCCCTCAGCAAGCTTATTCCTCAAGATAGCAAAACTGAACCCTTGTTTCCATTTCCTTTCCCCAAATAACAGAATTCCAAAATTCAGTTACCATACTCCAGTTTCTCTGATCCATGATTCTCTAAGAGTTCATCCTATAAATTGCCCCCCACAACTCCAAGTTTTTGTAAATAAGTCAATTCTCTAAATGGGGGCTCTAATCTATATAAAAGTGACTAAAGGGAATCACAGAGGTTCTCCTCTTTGTTCTATCCCTATATTACTGCTTTCAAGCCTTTTCCAGTTTTAAAAATTGTATGAGACCACTTTACAAGTGCTTTATTTAAAGGTGCACAAGTAGAATGTGCAAATATCCTACTAATTTGAATGTGGAGCCCTATCTAAGCGTTAAGTCGCAATACTGTCAATGATTAGTAGTACTTTCTGTGAAGGTTTTCTGAAAAACGTATCCTGTTATTTCTGATAAACTTATTATATAGAATAGTCTGCCTAAGTATTACAGCTAATTTAGAAGGACACAAGAACATAAGTGGGGTACAGATAACCAATTTATTACCCTTTACCAGCCAAAAAGCACACAGTCAAGCCCTTTATAATACATATACTATGTCTAAAAGAATTTAGCATACAGAGTAATGGCAATTTAACAAATTGATCTCATTTGTGAAAAAAATCCTTTTATGCTTTAAAATATGTATACAATAGTTTTCTCTTAAACTATGTTTGTAATAAATGAAAAAGTTAGACACTTGTAAGCAATAAATTGTTTTTAAAAAGCAATAACAGTAAAGAATAATAATTAAAAATCACAATGAATTCTTTTGCTTTCTTTAGGCTTTGATAAAAGGAATTTGGGGAAGGGAATCCCCAATACTCATCAATGTAAAGTGGAATTTTAAGAACAGTGATTGTGTGATTCAAAGTAAAAATTCAGTGATTCAAAGTAAAAATTCTAGAGCAAATACAGCAACATTTTTTCAATGCATTTCAACAAGTACTATTCTAAGCACTTTACAGTCTTTTCTCATTTAATCATCATCACAATCCTATGAGTAGATACTGATATTACTCCTATTCTACAAACAAGGAAATTGAGGCCCAGAGAGGTTAACTAACTTGCCAAAGGTCAGAGAGATAGTAAGCTGTGGAGTTCTGCTGCTAAAAATGCAGGCAGTTTAACTCTAGAACCTTCATTCTTTACATTTATGCAGGCTTTCTCCTACTTAAAGAAATAGTTCTCCAAGTGGTAATATTAAAAATTATACATAGCCATCACCTATATCTCAAAGTATCAGGTCAGTTTTCATTCAAAATTTGACCCCAAGACCTCATAGGAAAATACTTCTTTCTATTGGAAAAACTAAGATATGCTATTAAATCATTAAGACAGAATTATTATTTTACGGTGGAAAATTTCAATGAAAAGACAGACATGAGGCTCGCCGCTCGAGGCGCGACGTGCTGCAGCTCAACGTCGCGGTTTCCCCCCTGAGGCTTCCGAGCTAAGCCTTGGTCGGATCGAATTGGCTGTACGGCCGTCACCTGCACCGCGGCCCATTTGCAGTCGGAGGAATCGGGCCCTAGCCGGCCGCCGTAGCCACCTCTCTGTAGTGGGCGGGGTCAAGGCCGGGTGACCCCCGCCGGAGCCGCCGCTGCCAGCGACATGTTCAAGGTAATTCAGAGGTCTGTGGGGCCGGCCAGCCTGAGCCTGCTCACCTTCAAAGTCTATGCATCAGCAAAAAAGGACTCATCTCACAAAGCTGCTGTGAAGGTTACTGAGCTTTCACTCTACTCTGTTCCTGAGGGTCAGTCTAAATATGTGGAAGAGCCAAGGACCCAACTTGAAGAAAGCATCTCCCATCTCCGACATTATTGCGAACCAGAAATGTACTCCCAAACTAAGCCCAAGATGCAAAGTTTGGTTCAGTGGGGGTTAGACAGCTATGAATATCTCCAAAATGCACCTCCTGGATTTTTTCCAAGACTTGGTGTTATTGGTTTTGCTGGAGTTGTTGGACTCCTTTTGGCTAGAGGTTCAAAAATAAAGAAGCTGGTGTATCCACCTGGTTTCATGGGATTAGCTGCCTCTCTTTATTATCCACAACAAGCCATCGTATTTGTCCAGGTCAGTGGGGAGAAATTATATGACTGGGGTTTACGAGGATACATAGTCGTTGAAGATTTGTGGAAGGAGAATATTCAAAAGTCGGAAAATGTGAAGAATTAACCCGGAAATAAGTAGAATACTCCATGCTGTGCCCATTTTAATCAGTTATAGGTAAACATTGGAAACTCCATATGGTAAACCAGTATTTCTACAGAAAAATGGCAGAGAAGTTAGTATTGAATGTAGTAAATTGGCATTCTTCTTCAGGAGAAACTATACTAGGCCTCTTTGTTATCTTGGGTGATGCCATACTCCAAGTGGACTAATCTGAAGTTCTTTCACCTAGAGATAATGTATAAGCCTTAGAACTCCTCGTTCTCATGTTGCTATTTATGTACATAATTAAAATTCTAAGTTAAAAAAAAAAAAAAAAGACAGACATGAGCAAATACAACTGGTAACCAAAATAAATTCCAAATGAATAAAAGATTTAAACATTTAAAAAAACCATAAAGTACTAAGAGAAAGTATGAAAAATACTTTTTATAATTTCAGAATAGAGAAGGACTTTTGTAAATATAAAACACAGAAACCATAAAAGATTGATAAAATCAGACTACATAAACATGAAATATTTATGCATGTGCAAAAAAACAATAAAAGCCATAAACAAAGTTAAAAAAAAAAAAAGCAACAAGCAAAAAGAAAAAAAATTGCAACCCACATCACAAACAATGGATTAAAAAGACCAGAGGGGACTTCCCTGGTGGCGCAGTGGTTAAGAATCCGCCTGCCAATGCAGGTGACACGGGTTCAATCCCTGGTCCAGGAAGATCTCACACGCCGTGGAGTAACTAAGCCCATGTGCCACAACTACTGAGCCTGTGCTCTAGAGTCCGTGAGCCACAACTACTGAGCCTGCACTCTAGAGTCCGCATGCCGCAACTACTGAGCCTGCATGCTGCAACTACTGAAGCCTGTGCGCCTAGAGCCCATGCTCTGCAACAAGAGAAGCCACAGCAAAGAGAAGCCTGCGCACCGCAATGAAGAGTAGCTCCTGCTCGCCTCAACTAGAGAAAGCCCGTGCACCCCAACAAAGACCCAGTGTGCCCAAAACAAATAATAATAATAATAAAATAAATTAATTAAAAAAAAAAGACCAAAGCCCTCTACCTACATACACACACAAGGTAAACAAAAACAACAAAGCTCACAGATAAAGGAAATTCAAATAGCTTTGTAATATATGGAAAGACAGTCAATTTCACTCAGAGAATATAAATTAAATTCCAGTGAGATATCCTTTTTTACCTATCAGATGAACAAAGATCAAAATGTTAGATAACATTACATTAGCTAAAGTATATGAAAACATGTATTCCACATTTTGGGGGAGGGGTATAAATTGGTTTAAACTTTGAAAGTCAATTAGGCAGTACCTATTAAAATTTCAAATGCCCAAACATCTGATCCAACAATTAACTTATAGGACTTTATATAATCACAGAAGAACAAGATTACTTACATACAGAGATACTCATATCATATACAGTAACAGAAGACAGTAAACACTTAAATGTCCAGAAGAACAAGATTACTTACATACAGAGATACTCATATCATATGCAGTAACAGAAGAGAGTAAACACTTAAATGTCCATAGATAGACTTTTGCTATATTCAACAACGGAATAGTATACAGGTGTGTGTGTGTGTGTGTGTGTGTGTGTATGAAGCCTTATATGCACTAGGTAGAACAAAATCCAAGAAAAGTCATACTATTAAATGGAAAAAATTAAACAAAAAAAGGTATGGAACAGTTTGCACAGTATGCTACCATTTGTGTGACGAGAAAAACTATACATACACTTATCCATTTGTAAATGTATACAATTTCTCTGGGAGGATACAGAAGAAACTGGTTTACTGTGGTTGCCTACAGGAAGGGATTCAGAATGGGGAACAGAAAAAACAGTGAGACTTATTTTCACTATATACTTTTAAAAACTTTATACTATGTGCATGCATTTACCATTCAAATAAATAAGCTGTTAAATAACACACACAAGATACATGGCTATGTGAGAAAATGTCCTTATTTACTGAAAATTCAAACATAAATATTTAGAATCAACTTACAGTACTTCAAGAAAATAGATAAAACAAATATGGAAAATTGTAATAAGTGTTAGGCCTAGGCAACAGTTATTTGAGGGTTTCATTATACTGTTCTCTCTACTTTTCTATACACTTGACACTTTTTGTAATCAAAAACTAAAAATAAGAACAACCTAATACAGTGAAGTCCCTTTTGTCTAACTCAGACAGATGGTATCACTTAACTGAAAAAAAAAATATTTTATTGACACAGGGAAACACTTTTAAAAGTCACATATAGGAAGAGCTTCAAGATGGCGGAAGAGTAAGACGTGGAGATCACCTTCCTCCCCACAAATACATCAGAAATACATCTACATGTGGAACACCTCCTACAGAATACCTACTGCACGCTGGCAGAAGACCTCAGACTTCCCAAAAGGCAAGAAACTCCCCACGTACCTGGGTAGGGCAAAAGAAAAAACAGAGAAGAATAGGGACGGGACCTGCACCAGTGGGAGGGAGCTGTGAAGGAGGAAAGGTTTCCACACACTAGAAGCCCCTTCGCGGGCGGAGACTGCAGGTGATGGAGGGGAAGCTTCAGAGCCACAGAGGAGAGCGCAGCCACAGGGGTGCGGAGGGCAAAGCGGAGAGATTCCCGCACAGAGGATTGGTGCCGACAAGCACGCACCAGCCCGAGAGGCTTGTCTGCTCAGCTGCCAGGGCAGGCGGGGGCTGGGAGCTGAGGCTCGGGCTTCAGAGATCGGATCCCAGGGAGAGGACTGGGGTTGGCTGCGCAAACACAGCCTGAAGGGGGCTAGTGCACCACAGCTAGCCGGGATGGAGTCCGGGAAAACATCTGGAGCTGCCGAAGAGGCAAGAGACTTTTTCTGGCCGCTTTGTTTCCTGGTGCGCAAGGAGAGGGGATTAAGAGCGCCCCTTAAAGGAGCTCCAGAGATGGGCGCGAGCTGCGGTTATCAGCGGGGACCCCAGAGACAGGCATGGGACGCTAAGATTGCTGCTGCCGCCACCAAGAAGCCTGTGTGCAAGCACAGGTCACTCTCCACACCTCCCCTCCCGGGAGCCTGTGCAGCCTGCCAGTGCCAGGGTCCCGTGAGCCAGGGACAACTTCCCCGGGAGAACACACGGCACGCCTCAGGCTGGTGCAACGTCACACGGGCCTCTGCCGCCACAGGCTCGCCCGGAATCCGTACCCCTCCCTCCCCTCAGCCTGAGTGAGCCAGAGCCCCCGAAGCAGCTGCTTCTTTAACCCCGTCCTGTGTGAGCAAAGAATAGACGCCCGCAGGTGACCTACACGCAGAGGCAGGTCCAAATCCAAAGCTGAACCCTGGGAGCTGTGCAAAACAAAGAAGGGAAAGGGAAATTTCTCAAAGCAGCCTCAGGAGCAGAGGATTAAATCTCCACAATCAACTTGATGTACCTGCATCTGTGGAATACCTGAATAGACAACAAATCATCCCAAATTGAGGAAGTGGACTTTGGGAGCAAAGATACACATATCTTTTTCCCTTTTTTTCTTTTTGTGACTGTGTATGTGTATGCTTCTGTGTGTGATTTTGTCTGTATAGCTTTGCTTTTACCATTTGTCCTAGGGTTCTGTCTGTTTTTTTTAACTTTTTAAAAATTTTCTCTTAATAATTATTTTTTATTTTTTATTTTAATAACTTTATTTTATTTTAATTTATTTTATCTTCTTTCTTTCAATTTTTTCTCCCTTTTATTCTGAGCGGTGTGGATGAAAGGCTCTTGGTGCTCCAGCCAGGCGTCAGGGCTATGCCTCTGAGGTGGGAGACCCAAGTTCAGGACACTTGTCCACAAGAGACCTCCCAGCCCCACGTAATATCAAATGGCGAAAATCTCCCAGAGATCTCCATCTCCACGCCAAGACACAGCTTCACTCAACGACCAGCAAGCTACAGTGCTGGACACCCTATGCCAAACAACTAGCAAGACAGGAACACAACCTCATCCATTAGCAGAGAGGTTGCCTAAAATCATAAGGTCACAGACACCCCAAAAGACACCACCAGACGTGGACGTGCCCACCAGAAAGACAAGATCCAGCCTCATCCACCAGGACACAGGCGCTAGTCCCCTCCACCAGGAAGCCTACACAACCCACTGAACCAACCTTAGACACTGGGGACAGACACCAAAAACAACGGGAACTATGAACCTGCAGCCTGCGAAAAGGAGACCCCAAACACAGTAACTTAAGCAAAATGAAAAGACAGAAAAACACACAGCAGATGAAGGAACAAGGTAAAAACCCACCATACCAAACAAATGAAGAGGAAATAGGCAGTCTACCTGAAAAAGAATTCAGAATAATGATAGTAAAGATGATCCAAAATCTTGGAAATAGAATAGACAAAATGCAAGAAACATTTAACAAGGATGTAGAAGAACTAAAGAGGAACCAAGCAACGATGAAAAACACAATAAATGAAATTAAAAATACTCTAGACGGGATCAATAGCAGAATAACTGAGGCAGAAGAACGGATAAGTGACCTGGAAGATAAAATGGTGGAAATAACTACTGCAGAGCAGAATAAAGAAAAAAGAATGAAAAGAACTGAGGACAGTCTCAGAGACCTCTGGGACAACATTAAACTCACCAACATTCGAATTATAGGGGTCCCAGAAGAAGAAGAGAAAAAGAAAGGGACTGAGAAAATATTTGAAGAGATTATAGTTGAAAACTTCCCTAATATGGGAAAGGAAATAGTTAATCAAGTCCTGGAAGCACAGAGAGTCCCATACAGGATAAATCCAAGGAGAAATACGCCAAGACACATATTAATCAAACTATCAAAAATTAAATATAAAGAAAACATATTAAAAGCAGCAAGGGAAAAACAACAAATAACACACAAGGGAATCCCCATAAGGTTAACAGCTGATCTTTCAGCAGAAACTCTGCAATCCAGAAGGGAGTGGCAGGATATACTTAAAGTCTTGAAGGAGAAAAACCTACAACCAAGGTTACTCTACCCAGCAAGGATCTCATTCAGATTTGATGGAGAAATTAAAACCTTTACAGACAAGCAAAAGCTGAGAGAGGTCAGCACCACCAAACCAGCTTTACAACAAATGCTAAAGGAACTTCTCTAGGCAAGAAACACAAGAGAAGGAAAACACCTACAATAACAAACACAAAATATCTAAGAAAATGGGAATAGGAACATACATATCAATAATTACCTTAAATGTAAATGGATTAAATGCTCCCACCAAAAGACACAGACTGGCTGAATGGATACAAAAGCAAGATCCATATATATGCTGTCTACAAGAGACCCACTTCAGACCTAGAGACACATACAGACTGAAAGTGAGGGGATGGAAAAAGATATTCCATGCAAATGGAAATCTAAAGAAAGCTGGAGTAGCAATTCTCATATCAGACAAAACAGACTTTAAAATAAAGACTATTACAAGAGACAAAGAAGGACACTACATAATGATCAAGGGATCGATCCAAGAAGATATAACAATTGTAAATATTTATGCACCCAACATAGGAGCACCTCAATACATAAGGCAAATACTAACAGCCATAAAAGGGGAAATCGACAGTAACGCAATTATAGGAGGGAACTTTAACACCCCACTTTCACCAATGGACAGATAATCCAAAATGAAAATAAATAAGGAAACAAAAGCTTTAAATGACACATTAAACAAGATGGACTAAATTGATATTTATAGGACATTCCATCCAAAAACAACAGAATACACATTCTTCTCAAGTGCTCATGGAACATTCTCCAGGATAGATCATATCTTGGGTCACAAATCAAGCCTTGGTAAATTTAAGAAAACTGAAATCGTATCAAGTATCTTTTCCGACCACAATGCTATGAGACTAGATATCAATTACAGGAAAAAATCTGTAAAAAATACAAACACATGGAGGCTAAACAATACACTACTTAATAACCAAGAGATCACTGAAGAAATCAAAGAGGAAATCAAAAAATACCTAGAAACAAATGACAATGAAAACACGACGACCCAAAACCTATGGGATGCAGCAAAAGCAGTATTAAGAGGGAAGTTTACAGCAATACAATCCTACCTTAAGAAACAAGAAACATCTCAAACAACCTAACCTTACACCTAAAGCAATTAGAGAAGAACAAAAATACCCCAAAGTTAGCAGAAGGAAAGAAATCATAAAGATCAGATCAGAAATAAATGAAAAAGCAATGAAGGAAACGATACCAAAGATCAATAAAACTAAAAGCTGGTTTTTTGAGAAGATAAACAAAATTGATAAACCATTAGGCAGACTCACCAAGAAAAAAAGGGAGAAGACTCAAATCAATACACTTAGAAATGAAAAAGGAGAAGTAACAACTTACACTGCAGAAATACAAAGGATCATGAGAGATTACTACAAGCAACTCTATGCCAATAAAATGGACAACCTGGAAGAAATGGACAAATTCTTAGAAATGCACAACCTCCCGAGACAGAACCAGGAAGAAATAGAAAATATGAATAGACCAATCACAAGCACTGAAATTGAAACTGTGATTAAAAATCTTCCAACAAACAAAAGCACAGGACCAGACAGCTTCACAGGCGAATTCTATCAAACATTTAAAGAAGCGCTAACACCCATCCTTCTCAAACTCTTCCAATATATAGTAGGGGAAAGAACACTCCCAAACTTATTCTACGAGGCCACCATCACTCTGATACCAAAACTAGAGAAAGATGCCACAAAGAAAGAAAACTACAGGCCAATATCACTGATGAACGTAGATGCAAAAATCCTCAACAAAATACTAGCAAACAGAATCTAACAGCACATTAAAAGGATCATACACCATGATCAGGTGGGGTTTATCCCAGGAATGCAAGGATTCTTCAATATATGCAAATCAATCAATGTGATACACCATATTAACAAATTGAAGGAGAAAAACCATATGATCATCTCAATAGATGCAGAGAAAGCTTTCGACAAAATTCAACACCAATTTATGATAAAAACCCTCCAGAAAGTAGGCATAGAGGGAACTTACCTCAACATAGTAAAGGCCATATATGACAAACCCACAGCCAACATTGTTCTCGATGGTGAAAAACTGAAACCATTTCCACCAAGATCAGGACGAATACAAGGTTGCCCACTCTCACCACTATTATTCAACATAGTTTTGGAAGTTTTAGCCACGGCAATCAGAGAAGACAAAGAAATAAAAGGAACCCAAATCGGAAAAGAAGAAGTAAAACTGTCACTGTTTGCAGATGACATGATACTATATATACAGAATCCTAAAGATGCTACCAGAAAACTACTAGAGCTAATCAATGAATTTGGTAAAGTTGCAGGATACAAAATTAATGCACAGAAATCTCTTGCATTCCTATACACTAACGATGAAAAATCTGAAACTGAAATTAAGAAAACATTCCCATTTACCATTGCAATAAAAATAAAATATCTAGGAATAAACCTACCTAAGGAGACAAAAGACCTGTATGCAGAAAGCTACAAGACACTGATGAAAGAAATTAAAGATGATACAAATAGATGGAGAGATATACCATGTTCTTGGATTGGAAGAATCAACATTGTGAAAATGACTCTACTACCCAAAGCAATCTACAGATTCAATGCAATCCCTATCAAACTACCACTGGCATTTTTCACAGAACTAGAACAAAAAATTTCACAATTTGTATGGAAACACAAAAGGCCCCGAATAGCCAAAGCAATCTTGAGAAAGAAAAACGGAGCTGGAGGAATCAGGCTCCCTGACTTCAGACTATACTACAAAGCTACAGTAATCAAGACAGTATGGTACTGGCACAAAAACAGAAATATAGATCAATGGAACAGGATAGAAAGCCCAGAGATAAACCCACGCACATATGGTCACCTTATCTTTGATAAAGGAGGCAAGCATATACAGTGGAGAAAAGACAGTCTCTTCAATAAGTGGTGCTGGGAAAATTGGACAGATACATGTAAAAGTATGAAATTAGAACACTCCCTGACACCATGCACAAAAATAAACTCAAAATGGATTAAAGACCTAAGTGTAAGGCCAGACACTATCAAACTCTTAGAGGAAAACATAGGCAGAACACTCTATGACATACATCACAGCAAGATTCTTTTTAACCCAGCTCCCAGAGAAATGGAAATAAGAACACAAATAAACAAATGGGACCTAATGAAACTTAAAAGCTTTTGCACAGCAAAGGAAACCATAAACAAGACCAAAAGACAACCCTCAGAATGGGAGAAAATATTTGCAAATGAAGCAACTGACAAAGGATTAATCTCCAAGATTTACAAGCAGCTCATGCAGCTCAATAACAAAACAAACAACCCAATCCAAAAATGGCCAGAAGACCTAAACAGACATTTCTCCAAAGAAGATATACAGATTGCCAACAGACACATGAAAGAATGCTCAACATCATTAATCATTAGAGAAATGCAAATCAAAACTACAATGAGATATCATCTCACACCGGTCAGAATGGCCATCATCAAAAAATCTAGAAACAGTAAATGCTGGAGAGGGTGTGGAGGAAAGGGAACACTCTTGCACTGTTGGTGGGAATGTAAATTGATACAGCCACTATGGAGAACAGTATGGAGGTTCCTTAAAAAACTACAAATAGAACTACCATACGACCCAGCAATCCCACTACTGGGCATATACCCTGAGAAAACCATAGTTCAAAAAGAGTCAGGTACCAAAATGTTCATTGCAGCTCTATTTACAATAGCCAGGACATGGAAGCAACCTAAATGTCCATCGACAGATGAATGGATAAAGAAGATGTGGCACATATATACAATGGAATATTACTCAGCCATAAAAAGAAATGAAATGGAGGTATTTGGAATGAGGTGGATGGAGTTAGAGTCTGTCATACAGAGTGAAGTAAGTCAGAAAGAGAAAAACAAATACAGTATGCTAACACATATATACGGAATCTAAGGAAAAAAAAAAAGGCCATGAAGAACCTAGTGGCAAGACGGGAATAAAGACACAGACCTACTAGAGAATGGACTTGAGGATATGGGGAGGGGGTGGGGTGAGATGTGACAGGGTGAGAGAGTGTCATGGACATATATACACTACCAAAGGTAAAATAGATAGCTAGTGGGAAGCAGCCGCATAGCACAGGGAGATCAGCTCGGTGCTTTGTGACCACCTAGAGGGATGGGATGGGGAGGGTGGGAGGGAGGGAGATGCAAGAGGGAAGAGATATGGGAACATATTGTATATGTATAACTGATTCACTTTGTTATAAAGCAGAAGCTAACACACCATTGTAAGGCAATTATACTTCAATAAAGATGTTTTTAAAAAAAAAAAAAAAGTCATGTACCAAAATGTTCATTGCAGCTCTATTTACAATAGCCAGGACATGGAAGCAACCTAAGTGTCCATCGATAGATGAATGGATAAAGAAGATGTGGCACATATATAAAATGGAATATTACTCAGCCATAAAAAGAAACGAAATTGAGTTATTTGTAGTGAGGTGGATGGACCTAGAGTCTGTCATACAGAGTGAAGTCAGAAAGAGAAAAACAAATACCGTATGCTAACACATATATATGGAATCTAAGGAAAAAAAAATGGTCATGAAGAACCTAGGGGCAAGATGGAAATAAAGACACAGACCTACTAGAGAATGGACTTGAGGATATGGGGAGGGGGAAGGGTAAGCTGTGACAAAGTGAGAGAGTGGCATGGACATATATACATTACCAAATGTTAAATAGATAGCTAGTGGGAAGCAGCCGCATAGCACAGGGAGATTAGCTCGGTGCTTTGTGACCACCTAGAAGGGTGGGATAGGGAGGGTGGGAGGGAGGGAGCCGCAAGAGGGAAAAGATATGGGGATATATGTATATGTATAATTGATTCACTTTGTTATAAAGCAGAAACTAACACACCATTGTAAAGCAATTATACTCCAATAAAGATGTTAAAAAAGAAAAAGAAAAAAAAAGTTACATATATAATTTAAGCTTTTTAGGTTAAATTAAAACAGAAATGTATCTTCATTCATCATTCTTTGGATATGAAGCCTTATCTTTGATATGAATCCATGGAAAAGAGTTCAGGCTCATCCTACTCATATAAGCCATTGACTACATCTCTACTTTTGGCTTATTTAAAACACAAAAATCTGAGTGCAGAAAAAAATAACCCTTTTTATTTATACAGTGCTGCCCAAACTTTTACTGTTGTTATCCCACAGCTAAAAACAACTGCACTTTGAGTTTTTCCAAAGCATTCAGCGTGATCAAATAATCTTTTTATAGTGATATTTCACCTGTTTTTGCATATAACTATATTGTAAAACTACAGTAACTGCATTGGAAACAAACACATGTGACTCTTGGTAAGCAAAAACTTCAAATGGTGGGAGAAGTGCACCAGCGTATTAAAGAATAATCATTAACAAACAGTTTAGTGCACTTAACATCAGTGAACTTATTTTTCAAGTGAAATGGAAAAGACAGTTAATACAAAGAATCAGATAAGTGATTAAGAAAATCTTAAATTTTTTTAAAAAGTGATAAGGGAAGAGCAGAGAAAAGGAAAACTACCTGCTTACATCTAATCTAGTGCTTGAGCAGCAAGATGAGGCATTAAAATGACTGATGGGAAAACAACAGATACAGTTTAAAAATCAGCTTTCTGTAACACAAAGAAAGATTTTTTTTGTGTGTAGACAGTTACAAAACCAGAAAATCCTTCCCAAGACCCTCAAAATTCCCCAACGGAAAACAGAGTTGCAATTCAAATGAAGAGCCTATCTAAGACCTCTGAGAAGCTCAGGCCCTCCCATTCCAAGGAATGTTCTAAAGATTCTAGAGAGGTGCCTATTTGCTAAATATATAAAAAGAACTGGGTCAAGATCTGCTTCAAAGTTATCAAGTTGAAAGAAGTTGAAAGGAGGGGGTTAAAAATAATATGGGAGGAAACATAGTGGGTGATAGGTATTCAAGCGTTCATCGTACACTGAAATTTTTCATAATAGAGTTAAAACAAGTAACTGTTACAAAACAACCTCATACATTCCAGAGTGGGTTATATGAGTTAGATGAATCACAGGTCAATTTCTGAAGGTATTATTCCTAATGAGCCCGGGTCTAGGGTCTACCTGAGGCTTATTTTTGTATCTATTGATAAAAATGTTTACTTAATTACGTACTGTAGATTTATGTTGCCCATTAATTCAATGATCTGGAGCACTGTAAATTTTATTCAAATGCTTTATTCCTTTGAAGCTTAATAATAGCAGTTTATGAAGGACTCTTTTATTCCCAACAAGTTTAGTTTTATTGACACTTACTGAGAGTTCAGCATTTGGCTGAGTACTATTGCCCCTTTGAAAGTTACTTATACATACGTAATCCAAGGACTGCGTTGCTTGAATTGGAACAAATCAAACTCAGTACTCTAATGCCAGCTGAGCTGAACCCACAAGACAGCTCTAACTCATCAAAAAGGACATGAATGTGTCTCCCTTACTAAAAACAAAAGAAAAACTAACGCTTTTTATTCAACTAACAAACGGCATCAGAGTTCTACCACATATCACTATTAGGGTTGTTGTTCAAATTATATGTATTACCTAAAAGCTCTAAGGCCTGTTCAGGAGTATCTTACTTTTTCAGGAAGTTAATCATCCAAAACTAGACTCTGATAATAACTAATTTAGAACATGCCCATCCTCTGCTAAGGAGCAGTGACTAGGATCAATAGTTCCAGAACACTTCTACAGAACCTACTTGGCAGTATACCTTAGTTTGAGAATCTCGATTTTTAAATTTCTTTGCCTTCTAGAACTGGGATATTATCTCATCAATGCTTATTATCCACAGAGAAATACAACTTCATTTCCACTGACGTCTCCCTCAATATCATTCACTAAAAGCATATTAATTTAAAATTCATAAAGGTATTTATTAAATCAATTCTAAAACACTGTTAAGATTTCCCTAAAGTGTTTGTATTTTTATTCTTTTTATATAAAACCTCAATCCTGATTATTTTATTGCACTATTCAAGACTTAAATTTCATTACAAACATATTCTTTAGGGTGTAATCATCTCACATTATAGGCCAAGCTAATACCTGTTCTCATTTTTAGTGCTACTTTAGCTCTAATAAAGCTTCTTTTCCAAATGAAGAGAGCGCTCTGATTCCAGGCATATTACCTTATTTACTTAAAATTGTTGTTCTTGTTAAGCAACTTGTAATCTGTAACATGTGCAAATCTTGTCACAATATCTAAGGTTTTAAAACACTGCTAAATTATAAATGCTAAAATTTTTAGACTATCTCAGTACAATACAAAGTTGCTCATTTACTTACCTAAGGTGAACTAAAGTGACAGACAATCCCATCCCTCACCTTTTTAAAAATGAAGGTATTTAGAAACTACGAATGTTCCATCTTCATAGTTCCTGCATCTCATTCCTATTAAAATTGTTATGTTAACACTCACTAAGTTTCAAAGTAGTACACTGTCAAAAATTTCTTATAACTACTACTTTCTTTTTCCTTTAGGTAGTAAAAAAGAACTATTGTAAAGTAAGTATGAGTAAGCAATCAAAATTTTAAAAAGCAGTAGAGATCAAAAGAGCTTGGGGGAAAAAACATGTATTTGAAAGCTGACCTTAGAAGATAAATATAACTTAAAAATATAAAGCTAACAATGTGAGGAGATCATATAAAACTGAAAATATAAATTTAGATTTTTTTCCCTTGTGCATAAACATTTGTGTGTACTTCTGTATTTTCAAACTTTTAATGGTTTACAAGAAAAGTAATTTACATAGGGCATATTAAATACCATATACATACACATACGCATACATATACCTCATACTGAAGGTTGTCACTTTACAGCTTCTTAGATAATTCTAAGAAGCTATTAATGTTATGTCCTTTCCCATAAACACCACAATAAAAGCACACAGGTTGCCGTTAAAAGAAAATATCAAAATTTTCACGTGTCTTTAATACCATAGACTGCTTTATCTAGACCTATTTAAAATTCTTTTTGTTCATCAAAATTGGGATAAAAAGGTAAAGGTGTATGTCTCAGTTGATAAGACACTGACAAACTGACAGAACTGGTTCCAAGGCAAACCTTTGGCCTTTATGTATTTTCCCTTGAATCAGAGTTTCATTTTCTAGACATTCTGTACATTAAGCATATAGGCAAATGAAGTACTATGTGGCAAAGTGAAACATATATATGCCACTCAAAAAGAGAGTACCTACACTCAGCTCCAAATTTTTTTTTGCCCTCTCAGGAAAGGTTGCTTGATCTGATTTTCAAGCAACTCAGAAATCCAAACTTTGGTGTGTTATCACTTGATTTTTAAATGTTGGAACTATTTGAAAATTTTTAAAATATTTAAATTGAGCAAAACATCTCTATGGTTACAGGCAACAATCTAAAACTCTGGCTTATGTCTAGGTTTTAATCAAGTGCCTTGCATAGTTTTCTATTGCCACTGTAACAAAAATCACCACAAATTTAGTGGCTTAAAACAATGTGAATTTATTATCTTACAGTTCTGGAGGTCAGAAATCCCAAATTAGTCTTAACGACACTAGAATCAAGGTGTAGGTAGTGTTACATTTCTTCTGGAGAATCCATTTCCTTGTCTTTTCCAGCTTCTGCAAGATCACCTGAATTCCTTAGCTTGTGGCTCCTTTTTCCATCTTCAAAGTACATCACTCCAATCTCTGCTTCCATCATTCCATCTCTTTTAGCTGCCTTTGACCAGTTAATTACTCCCCACCACCAATGTTGCATGCGTGTGTGTGTGTGTGTGTTTGGTTTTTTTTGGTCTAAATGCATTTGCTAGAACCTCCAAGAAACACTGAAAATGAATGATCCTGTCTGATTCGTCATTTAAATTCACCAAGTGGGTAGTTAAGCTTGGTAAAATGGTCATTATCATATCTGAATAGTTTTCTACTATATCTTTTTTACCTACAGCTTATATTAGAAATGACTGCTGAATACTAGCAAAGGCCTTTTTAGCATCTACTTATCTGACCATGTAATTTTTCTCCTTTAATTTGTTGAAATGAATTATGCTAATAGACTTTCTAATCAAGTCTCCCGTAAATTCCTGGAGTAAATCCTACTTGGTCAGTAGCATAATTACCCACTGATACACTGCTGGATTCTATATGCTAATGTTGTACTTATAATTTTTACATCTATATTCACAAGTGAGAAGGCCTATAATCCCCCGCACACTTTTTTGGCACTATTTATAAAATTTGGGATATTAAAGCTATGCAGAAATCATAAAGTAAACTGAAGATCTTTTCATCTTTTTCTAGGGCTTGGACTAATTTAAATAACACAGGTGTAATCTGTTTGAAAATAGTTAACAGATGGCATTATTGAATGCTTTATTAGCTGTAAACACATTACATGTATCAACTCATGTAAATAATAATTCAGTTGTGAATTCACCTTGTCTTTTTCAACAGATCTCTATTCACCTTTCTAATTTCTTCTTCGTTAATCTCTTCAAGTTATCCACTTTTGGGAGAATTTGGTTAATTTGTATTTTGATAGAATACCATACATTTGCTCGCTTCAAGTTTGTTTATACAATGCTGCATGTGGATTCTCATTATTCTTTTAAACTCATACATGCCTATGATTCTGTCTCCTCCTTTCTCACTAATCTCAATTTTAATTGCTCTCTACTTATTTCCTTAATCAGACCGAAGAAGAGTTTATTTTATTTTCTTGTCTTTACAAAAATCAAGTTAATAAATTTAAATTTAATTATCCTTTTGTTTTCTGTTTCTTAGTTTTAATGTTTACCTTTGTTGTTTCATTTCTCCAACTTTCTTTTGGTTTATTTTGTTATTTTTAAAACTCCTTTAAGATGTGAACTAAGTTCCTGGGCTAGTCATTAAGCTTTTCTCTCTCATATCTAAATCTTCTCTTTAAATTTAGCTTTGAAATACTAACAGTCAAACAGAGCACATGAATTCCAACTGGATCCTGGATCAGAATCAGTTAATTAATTAAAATAAATAAGTAAACTATAAATTTTTTTAGTAATTGGGGAAATTTTATATGGGCAATATATTAGATGATATTATTTGAATTACTGTTTATTTCTGAAAAGTGATGATGGCATTGTGGCTGTAAGACTCTTATTTTTAGGAAGTGCATACTGAATTGTTTAAGCATGAAATGTTATGACATCTGTAACTTATTTTTTAATAGGTTATGAGCTGAACTGTTTCCCCACAAAGAATTCATATGTGAAACCCTAACCCGAGTGCCTAAGAATGTTGACTGTTTTGGAGATAGGGCCTTTATAAAGCTAATTAACTTAAAATAAGGCCATTATGGTAGGTGCTAATCCAATCTGACTAGTGTCCTTATAAGGGGAGACTAAGACACAGGGAGAGACACCAGGGGGACACACACAGAGAAAGACAAGCAAGTGAAAAGGCAGCAAGAGGGTGGCCATCTGCAAGCCAAGGAGAGAGGCCTCAGAGAAAACAACCCTGCCAGTACCCTGATCTGGACTTTCAGCCTCCAGAACTGTGAGAAAATAAATTTCTGTTGTTTAAGCCAGGCAGTCTGTGGTATTCTGCTATGGCAGCTCTAGCAACCTAATACAAATGGCTCTTGGGGAAAAAGGATAAATATAAGGAGAGAGCAAAAGCAAAAATGGCAAGATGTTAATGTTGCTGAATCTAGGTAGAGGGTATATGGATGTTCATTACATCATTCTTTCAACTTTTATATAAGTTTGAAGTTTTTCAAAATAAAAAGTTAGGGGGAAAAAATTTCACTGGGAAATTTATACACACACACATACATGTAAGTTTGTATTTGTTTGTTAAAGCTGCCATAACAAAATACCAAAGGCTGGCTGGCTTAAACGACAAAAATGTGTTTCTCACAGTTCCGCAAGGTAGAAGTCAAAGATCAAGGTGTCTGCAGGTTTGGTTTCTTCTGAGGCTTGCAGATGGCTGCCTTCTGGCTGTGTCCTCACATGGCTCTTCTCTGTGTGTACCCAGCCCTGGAGTCTTCCAGTGTACTCAAATTTTCTTTTCTTATAAGGACAACAATCAGATAGGATTAACTTAATCACCTCTTTTTTAAAAAAAAGATTTATTTATTTGTTTATTTATTTTATTTTTATTTTTGGCTGCGTCAGGTCTTAGTTGCGGCACTCGGGCTCTTTGTTGTCGTGCACGGGCTTCTATCTAGTTGTGGTGTGCGGGTTTTCTCTTCTCCAGTTGTGGTGCACAGGCTCCAGGGCACATGAGCTCTGTAGTCTGAGGTACGCGGGCTCTAGTTGAGGCGTGCGAGCTCAGTAGTTGTGGTGCATGGGCTTAGCTGCCCCACGGCATGTGGGATCCCAGTTCCCTGACCAGGGATCGAACCCACATCCCCTGCATTGTAAGGTGGATTATTTACCACTGAACCACCAGGGAAGTCCCATTTATCTCTTTAAAGACCTTATCTCCAAATGAGATTACATTCAGAGGTGGTAGGGGTTAGGGATTTCCACATATGAATTTTGAAGGGACATAATTCAGCCCATAACCAGGTGTTTTCTCCTTATCCTTGCACTTACAGTCTTAAGTCTTTAAACCAAAAATTTTAATTCTATCATTTCTTCAATACTTTTCTAGCTATTTGTTTCTCTTTCTATAATTTCTATTATGTTCAGGATAGGTCTACAATTGTCTTCCAGGTAGCCATGAGTTACACATAAGGATTTATACTTTTTGTGTGTGGTTTTTTATTATTCTGTATTTATTTATTCAACTTGATTTCTTAGGACAATGATGTAGCCCCCAGTCATAGCTAACCTCTTTATCAGTTTGTCTCCTAAGTTTAGGAATTCAGAATTTATTTTTAGTTCCTAAAACTACATTTGTGGGGACTTCCCTGGTGGCACAGTGGTTAAGAGTCCACCTGACAATGCAGGGGACACAGGTTCAAGCCCTGGTCCGGGAAGATCCCACATGCCGCAGAACAACTAAGCCTGCGTGCCACAACTACTGAGCCTGTGGTCTAGAGCCCACGAGCCACAACTACTGAGCCCACGTGACACAACTAATGAGCCTGTGCTCTAGAGCCCAAGCCACAACTACTGAGCCCACGTGCCACAACTAATGAAGCCCGCACACCTGGAGCCCGTGCTCTGCAACAAGAGAAGCCACCAGCCCCCACTCACCGCAACTAGAGAGAGCCTGTGTGCAGCGACGAAGACCCAACGCAGCCAAAGATAAAAAGATAAATAAATAAATAAATAAATTTATTTAAAAAAAAAAACTACACTTGTGCTCTAATTGTACTTCTTTGAGAGTTTTCATTATTTTGTTAAAGTTTTCTTTCCTATAGTCTATTAATTCTGTGTTCCACAGAAGCTACCTATTCAACTTATTCAGCTTCATTTTCCTCTCTCAAATTATTGAATTCCTTTAATTGGTCTTTGCCTACTCGTAACTGTTCCCTCAGCATCTGGACAGCTCAGACTACTGTTATTTATTAGAGAGTAAAAAACCAGCAGGTAATAAAAAACATGGAAATTTTCAGCACCAAGGACCAAACATGTTAACTAACTTAGCCCTCCGTTGAAGCACTGGAACGAGGTTTTTATAAGTCTGCCCACCAGGTTCAGTTCTCTTCTATAGAGATTAACAGGACTGAATTGTCCCTTTAAGCACAAAGCACATAGCAAATGTCAGGAACATGCACTAAAGCCAGCATCTTCTCACATTAACTCCCTGTCCCACCTTCACTGTTTCACACTGCAGTATATCTCCCCATTCATAACTAAGATTATTAATAATAAAATAGTAAACAAATAATAACAAACAAGTCACATTAGCTCATTTAATCCCAATAATCCTATTGAAGCAAGGATTACCCACATTTTACAAATGTATAAAGTGATTTTAGGGAAGGTTAAATGTCTTAAAGCCAGGTCCATTAACATGAATGCTTATATAATCTCTTCAGAACTAACATTCCTCCTACTTCCACATTCATTTGTGTGACCTCAGGCACACAAATCTTTCTGGGCTTTATCTTTCCATTTGTAAAATGATGATGCTAATACCACCTACCTCACAAGGTTGTTGTACAAACCCAATAAGTGAATGAAGGCATATAAAGTGATTAGAACAGTGTCTGGCATACAACACTTACTGGCTCAGTAAGTGTTAGCTTTAATATTATTATTTATCTGGCATCTTTAGCTTATTTGGCATCTTCTAGCTTAGTATTATTATTTATTTGGCATCTTGTAGCTTTTTTTTTTTAAAGCCTATATTCTCAAATAACTCAAAAGAATCCCAATGATCTGGCACTTATCAGGTCCACAAGTGGCTACTATGACAGTTTTGGGTAATATTTGTGATTGCTTAACCTGCTCATTGCAGCATTTAAAAGCTAACATGATCTGTCTTACAGTAACATTGTAAAAGTGGGTTCTTCGCAATAGTCACTTTGAATCTAATCACCATTTTTTTCATTAGAAAAAAAATTTTTTTAAGAGAATTAAGTTTCTAATCTGATTGGCTATCCATCAAATGGCTTCTAACAGTAAAAAAGGTAGCATTAATGTTCAGGTGTGAACAATAAAGGACTTAAACTTGACAACACCTCAAAAACTGGGAAAAATAAACAGAGGCAAACAAAGAGGCAAAATATTTGCCTTAAATAAAGGCAAACAAATGTAATCAAGCAGAAGTTGATGCTCTGTAAGAAACATCAAGAAGCAAGACGGTTAATTTAGATAATTTAAGAAACTAAGGACTTCCCTGGTGGCACAGTGGTTAAGAATCTGCCTGCCAATGCAGGGGACACGGGTTCGATCCCTGATTCAGGAAGATCCCACATGCTGCAGAGCAACTAAGCCCGTCATGCACCACAACTACAGAGCCTGCTGCGTTCTAGAGCCCACGAGCCACAACTACTGAGCCCACGTGCCACGTCTACTGAAGCCCACGCGCCTAGAGCCTGTGCTCCACAACAACAGAAGCCACTACAAAGAGAAGCCCACGCACCGCAATGAAGAGTAGCCCCCGCTCACTGCAACTAGAGAAAGCTTGTGCACAGCAACAAAGACCCAACGCAGCCAAAAATAAATGAATAAATAAATAAATAAAAAGAAAAAGGAAAAAAAAAAGAAACTAAAAAGTACTAAAAAGTGACAAGCCTTGTAAATGGTTAAACTATCTGAACTAGATTAGCATACTACATAGACAATTTAAAGCTAAGTATTTTGAAGGAAAATCAATAGCAAGACTTTTTAGAAATGTGTACATTTTCTACTCTGTGGGTAAGTATCAATCATCCTGTGACACTCCTAGGCAAGATGTATGTGATGACCAAAAATCTACTGATTATGAGGCAACCAAGATACAATGATTTCTTCAATACTTCAGTATAAGTAGATTATTTGATGCCCTCTACAGTTATAACATGACATTAAATTATCTTTTTTCAGTGATACTTACCCAATAGCATTGTATTAGAAATGAAATTATACTCAAGGTTTCAGGTTAAATATGTGCTACTTATTTATGCGACTGCCTCTGGTTATCTGTTTTTATTTGTGCTACTGCCTATAGCCAAACTCTGCAAACAGAGATAAAAGTCAGTCTTTGGCAACTACCAAAAAAAAAATTGTTTTAGTCAAAAATCATCAATAGATAATAAAATCAGTTGGTGAAAGTTTGATGAGCCCATGGCAGAGCAGAATAATCTAGAAAAAGAAATTAGCATGTTGCTTCTTGATTAGTCAGCATCCCAAAACATCAGGTATTTTTCATCATCACAATAATCAAATTTTATGTACCTATATAAAGTGAACCACCTTACTATCTCAGCTGTGAAAAGAAGCTATTATCACCAAACATTAATAGGTATGTAGAAGATATTCAGCGAGATAAAGTCTTCTAAACTACTAACATAATGTTTGGTAGAGTAAGTATAATACTTAATAAACAGTGGGTATCACTAGTGATACGTATATTCAAATTCCAAATGAGAAATGTGATTCTGCTTGAGGTCAGCATTGTTGCAGTCCTATATCTGAGCAGTAGTTTAAGAAAATCATCTTAATCCTGAAAGCAATTAACTTCATTCTCATATATACCAAAAAGACTAATCACTACAAGTAAAAAAAAATCAATCCAACATTGTTGAATCACTTTATATAAATATAACACAGAAAAACAATCACATTCTTGAGGTAAGAAATCACCAAAGGGATAACAAAGAAATTCTGAAATAAAAATGAAAGTTTTTAACTTACTGACTAACTAAATCAGATCCCATCTTAGAGCCATCATCTGCCTCTTCTTCCATATCAGAGTCCATACCATTGTCACCTTATGAATGACATAAAAAAAATAGAAAGCATGCTCATAGAATGTCAGAGTGATTTAATCATTATACAGAAAGTGTCATGTATAAAGTGACGATTAAAAAACTTGAGAGTTGCTGAAAGATGACATTTTTAATTGCTTATATTTAAAATGCCTTATTAGGTATTTGTCATTGCCTTCCCTTTATCTATTTTATAAATGTACAAAATATATATAAGCAAGAATGTGTGTACATATAATACTTACAAACTATACACACATGTATACATCTATTACCATTTTACATTTAAAAAAGATGTTATCTCTGGAAATTGAAATCCTCCATTTTTTTGTTCCTTCTCTTGTAATGCTAATGCTAATATCCTTGTAGAGTCCAAAAAGAAAAGCTTTAAAATCCAAAATTCTACAGGTAATATATACAAAGAAGAGTCTTACTTCAGGCAGACAGATAAATGTTGGCAATTCTTCTAACTCTGCATTTGGGACTTATTAGAGCAGAAATGGTATTCAACAGATAATTAAAAGCAGTAAGAATATAAAGCAGAAAATTTTAAAATATTTTAAGAGAAGGCTTTGCCTTCTCAATAAGTAATTTTTTTACAGCATTTTGGGTAAACATTTTTTATTTCATTTTTTTATTGTGCACAAACTTAATGTTCTTACCTACACAACTGATTTGGAGAAACCATACATACATCAAAAAGTCCATTCCTGAGATGCTATTCTGATATGTAAACTATATTTCTGTACAGAGGTAAAAATACTCAGTGATTACCCCATAATAAAATTAAAGTAACAGTCAAGTTAAAAAAAAAACAACAAAAAAAAGAATACCTCAGGATTTATGCTAAGTATAGTATTAAGCACTAAGTTACCAGAAGGTAGAAATACGTATTCTTACCCTCAAGAATCTTCAAGATTTTTTTTTCAGACAGGAGCTCTAACTGTTCCTGGCACAGTTTTTTAATTTCTTCTATTGAACAGTTCTAAAGAAAATGACATTTTAAAAAATGCATTTATATAACACAGCACCAATGTAAACTAGAAAACAGCAACCATTTAAAAAAAGAAAGTCTGCTAAGCAAAATCCTACAGTAAAACAAATTAAAAGTCACATAAATTTTTTTCTGGGATGAAATGTGAAGACCTGCCAGTTAACATGTAAACATTATAATTTATAGAGTTTTGATTTGGATATATAAAGTCATGTTTATTATGAAAGAACAAACTGAAGAATAAGTAGGTGCCCAGATATTCTTAATAGCAGCCTACTTATGTTAGGTAATACCTCTAAAGGCTTAAATATTCAAGTCCTAGTTCCATACATCTTAGATATATATGATGTTGGGCTTAATTTGTCCACGGCCTTTTTTCCACATCTGTAAAATTAGAATACCATGTATTTCCCTGAATAATTTTCAGAGATAAATATATGAAAACATTTATGAATTTAATGAAATATAGGCTATTACCAACTATCATTGCATACTGTTACACAGCAGTACACTACTTCTTAAAGCACCAGAAAGAATCAGTATACCTCTAACTTAGTTACTTAAACTGCCTGTATTTAATAGAATAATTTCCAGAAGGTCAAAAAATTCCTTACCTAAATATAGTAAAGTACCCTATTTCTTCCTGGCAAATTTTTAAATAGACAAAGCCATTTACGGTTCTACAAAATCCCTTCTTTATATCTTTTTGAAGTAGCTCATATTAGTTGAAAACATCCAATTATAATTTCCATTAAGTAAAATGATTGCTATAAAAAAAGTGTTTGTATATTTCTGTATATGTGGATAGCCTGATAATGTATGTAATGAAGTACCTTTAACACATCAGGAAGCATCTTCTGTAACTTCTTCTCTCCTATGATACAGAAACACTGCTGAAGCATTTCTTTTTTGTCTGATATATAGAAACTAACTGGTTTTAATGCCACAGTCAGGTCTAATCCACCTTCTTCAAGGTCACTGTGCTCTGCCAAGAATAACTCTTTTTCCAGAGTTGGCAAAAGATATTTGGCTTCCTAAAATTAAAAGAGATAAAGAACCATTAAACAATAGAAATATGTCTATAATGTCATACATTTTCATTTAATAAAATCTTCGTTAAACATTTCCAAATTCTTTTTTTGCACAAATTATTTATTTAAAACCATAGGAAAGATTATTTAATTGCTCAGTATTCTTTGAAGTTACTCTCCACTCTGTAATTATCAATAAATTGAGAAAAAGTGAAGAGATAATATCTTAGGACACACAAATGAAAATATACTCAATACTGAATGATTTCCTACAATTTTAGACTTGTGGAATACGATATTCCTCCAGTAGACAATTCACCCAAGAATTTTATGTATGCGTTGTCATTCTTCTTAATTCATAAAAAGAAATGGGATAGCAGCAAAAATGTTATAAACCACAAATATTATATAATAAAGTATCATTGCTTACCAGAAGCTATTGTCATTTTTTAAAATAAAGATTTCTTTTTTAAAAATATTTATTTATTTATTTATTTATTTTTGGTGGCATTGGGTCTTAGTTACAGCACACGGGCTCTGTAGTTTGCAGCGCGCAGGCTCTCTAGTTGAGGCGCATGGGCTCAGTAGTTGCAGGCTTAGTTGCCCCGCGGCATGTGGGATCTTGGTTCCTCAACCAGGGATCGAACCCGCGTCCCCTGCATTGGAAGATGGATTCTCAGCCACTGGGCCACCAGGGAAGTCTCTATCATTTTAAAAACTGTTATATATCTAATGATATTCAAAGCAGGCAAGTAATTTAAGACATTTCAATCAATTTTACCTCCTATCTCCCAAATCTATCCAGTCTCTCCAAATCTACTGCCATAATCCTGATCCAAGGTACCATCCTCTTTTTGCCTAGATTATCTGTAGCACTTAACTGGACTCCCTACATCTAATCTGAGGTCTTGCCAATCTGTTTTGTATACTGTCACCAAAATGGATTTTATAAAATGCACATATACTCATCCTTCCTATTTACTGATATAAGCTGTCAATGACTTCCCACTGTTCTTAGGGTAATATAGTCTATTAGGTCCTTCACACTCATTGTGTTCCAAACACAACGACCTTGTCTGAACTACTCAAACATAAGGTGTTCTCCCTTCATTTCATACAGGCAGGGCTTTTGTACACACTGTTCTTCTGTCTAGGAGAGTCTTTCTTCCCCACTTCCCCATCACTCTATACTCCCAAGATCAACAAACTCAGGTATCAATTTAAAAGTCATTTCCCCAGGAAAATCCCTAACTATATTATTCAAGTAGGTTTCCTTTTTATACTTTCTAATGCAATTGTTTAAAATGCAGTTTAAAAACAGGCTAATTTTAAAGAATACTATGATAATTACACTGAAAAAGCAAAGGTTAGCTCTTGTTCTAACTGCTCACAAAGCAATTCAGGTGTTAGCAAGGATGTAAAGGAACTGAACTCCCATAGAGTGCTAGTAGGAATATAAAATAGTGCAGCTGGTTTGGAAAACGGTTTGTAGCTCCTTATAAAGTTGCCATATGATGCAGAAATTTCATTCCTGGATATATATCCAAAAGAAATGTAACCATAATTACACAGAAACTGCACAGAAACTGGCACACAAATGCTCACAGCAGCATTATGCATAATAGCGAAAAGTTGGAAACAATCCAAATGTCTATCAATTGATAAATGAAAAAATTAAATGTGGTACTAGCCACACAATGAAATATTATTCAGCTACAAAAAGAAATGAAGTACTGATATGTGTTAAAACATGGGCAGACTCTGAAATAAAAATATGCTAGGTGAGAGAAGCCAGGCACAAAAGATCACATATGATTCTATTCATATAAAATGCCCAGAACAGGGAAATTTATAAGTCTATAGAGGGGACTTCCCTGGTGGCTCAGTGGTTAAGAATCTGCCTGCCAATGCAGGGAACACGGGTTCGAGCCCTGGTCTGGGAAGATCCCGCATGCCGCAGAGCAACTAAGCCCGTGTGCCACAACTACGGAGCCTGCGTTCTAGAACCGCAGCCACAACTACTGAAGCCGGCACGCCCTAGAGCCCGTGCTCCGCAACAAGAGAAGCCACCACAATGAGACGCCCACACATCGCAACAAAGAGTAGCCCCGCTCGCCACAACTAGAGAAAGCCCGCGCGCAGCCACGAAGACCCAACGCAGCCAAAAAAAAAAAATCTACAGAGATAGAAAGTAGATTAGTGATTGCCTAGGGATGGAATGGGTGTATGGGTGTAGGGGTAGTAGGGATGACAGCTAAAAATTACACATAGGGTTTCTTCTGAGGATGCTGAAAATATTTTAAAATTGACCACAGTGATGGTTGCACCACTCTGTGACTATACTCAAAAACCAGTGAACTGTATACTTGAAATTAGTAAATTGTACGGTATGTGAATTATATCTCTATAAAGCTGTTAACAACAACAATAGGGAATGCAATACACAACAAATATTATGGCACTATTGGAGTTTTGCGATGTTCTCTACATGCCTAATATATAATGACTTCTTTTTTTCTTTTACAAATACAGTTACTTCTCATGAGAAGTACAGTTTAGTTCTGTATGCAAATGCTTATAGAATCTTTATTATTGGTCTCCCCATAATAATAAAGAGTACTAAAGACATGTACACTATTTAAGATAAGAATGGTGATATCCAAAACTGAATCTAAAAGGGGTGGAAAAAATGCGTAGATCTATAACTATTGAAGAATTTGGGGAAAAAAAGATGGCGGTTAAGGGAAAAAACACTACCCCTAGAAAAATCCACCAGACCCCGATAGCTGTATGGTCCAACAGTCAAGTTCCAACATATCTTTGAGAAAAAGATATAAACTACTCTGGAACACACCAAAAAAAATGCAAAGCTTTCCCAACTCAATCCATAAGGCTACCATAACCCTGATACCAAAACAAGACAGGATAACTACAAAAATAAAAACAATAAGCTGATTTAACTTAAGAACATAGGCACAAAAGTAAAAATACTGAATTTCAGCGGAGTACAACAACCAAATCAACAAATCAAATAGTATTTATCCCAAGAATGCTGAGGACAATTCAATATAAGTTAACTTATCAATAAAATTACATAATCAGATTAAGAAGCAAAACTACTGATCACCTCAACAGAATGCCCTAAAGGCATCTGATAAGAACTCTACAACCCTCAGAAAACCACTAATTAAAGAAAATTTCCTTAACTTGATCAAAGGTATCTTTCAGAACCTATGGCAAATACACTTACTGGTGTAAAATTAGAAATGTTTCCACTACAAAAAAGAATGGGAAAAGAATGCCCACTATGAACGCTTGTGTTCAACACTATACTAAAAGCCTTAGATTAAAAAGAAAGAAAAGGACTTCCCTGGTGGCGCAGTGGTTAAGAATCCGCCTGCCAATGCAGGGGACATGGGTTCGAGCCCTGGCCTGGGAAGATCCCACATGCCGCGGAGCAACTAAGCCCGTGTGCCACAACTACTGAGCCTGCGCTCTAGAGCCCGTGAGCCACAACTACTGAGCCTGCGTGCCACAACTACTGAAGCCCGCGCGCCTAGAGCCCGTGCTCAAGAGAAGCCACTGCAATGAGAGGCCCGTGCACCGCAATGAAGAGCAGCCCCCACTCACTGCAACTAGAGAAAGCCTGTGCGCAGCAACGAAGACCCAACACAGCCAAAAATAAATAAATTAAAATTTAAAAAGAACAAAAAATAAGAAATATCAGGGATGAAAAAGAATATATATATGTATATGTATAACTGAAGCACTTTGCTGTACACCTGAAACTAACACAACACTGTAAATCAACTATACTCCAATAAAAAATTAAAATTAAAAAAAATTTTTAAATTAAAAAAAGAATTCAGGGCTGACAAGAGTTAATAAAGAGGCTGCATATCAAACGATTAATGGGGAAGCATAGAGACTTCCATGATTTTCCCTTCATTTCTGTGTTGTATACATTTAAAGTATGTATTCATGCATTTGTTTTCTAATGTAAGCAAACTTTTTTTAAAAAACGTTACTATCTTGCTAGGTCGATGGAGCATAAAGAACATGGCTTTTATAATCAGATATTGCATTCGAATGTAGGCGTTATTAACAAACTGTGACTGTGGGTAGACTTCCTTAACCTCTTTGAGCCTCAATTTTCTCATCTTGTAACGTGGAGGAAGAGAGAAATAAAGCGCGGCTCGCAAGGGCACTGAAGGGTAGTTCCTGACCCATACTTTTCAAGGAGACTGAGGAGACCACAGGAGTGGAAGAAGCCAAAAGCAGTATGAGTCAGACGATCGGTAAATTCGGAAACTTTAAGTTCTAGACGTGGGAGTGTGGGGTTCAAGGGAACTCAGGAGCATGAACTTCAAACACGGGACCCCTTAGGATCGCAGCGCTAACATGAGATACCTCCGGCTCCGCATCCCGCTGCCACATTCCGCTCCTCGCCCACCTTCTTCCGGAAACGCAGCCGCTTCGAGAAGCGGCGAGAAGAGCACGCACGCACCTGCTGCAAGGAGCCGGAGACGCTGGCAGATGAGTCAGTGCTCCTCCGCTTACGGCGCTCACTGCGCTCCACGCTGCTCCCACCCCAGCAGCTGCCGCCGCTCCCACCGCCAGTGACACTTCCACTCAAGCTGGTGTTCCCACAGCAGGTGACGCTCCCGCAGCCGCTGGCGCTCCCGCAACCGCTGGTGCTTCCACTGCCGCCGCTGGCGACGGCGGGAACCGGGTCCGGCGCCGCGAGCGCCGCCGCCGCCTCCTGACCGCTTCGTTTGCGCCGCTTCTCCCGGGAAGACTTCTTCCCAGTCATGATCCCGCCGCTGCAACCATCCGGGGAAATCCCGCCGCTTCTGGATCGACCGAAAGCCTGCCGCAGCAGCTAGCGACGGGCACGGGCGTCGCAGCTTTGACGTCACTTCCGGCCGCATCGCTAACGTCAGGAGTCGTTTCTGGAGGCGGGGCCGGGGCCAATAGCGCTGCCTCCACCAGCCGAGGAGGTAAGCTTCAGTTTGCGGCAGGTGAGCGGCGTGGGTGGTCTTTTGTTGTTTGTTTTCATACCCCTACAAAGGGCCCAAGGCGGAGCATTACAACAGCTCTTTGCCTTATTGACACTGTTTTTCAATCTTTGTCTATATACAATACATAGTAAGGTTAAAGGTATATTGTTTGATTCTCTAATGTCATTTGTCTTTCAATTTTTGTTTGACACTAACAACAATAAAGAAAATTTAAGGGAAATCTCATTATCCTCATCACGTGGATAGATTTTTTTTAATGTATTTTAGGGAGTTGTACAAGAGTAGGGTCTTCTGCTTCTTTGTTTTTCCCATTAACACTACTCTCTGGGCATGATTCCTTTTCGCTCTAAAGGCGCTTGACGCTTGTATTTATTCTTTCTCAATTTATTTAATATTCAAATACTGGCGCTTAGGTTGTTGACAGCCTGGCACATTGTCAGAAAAATGCTGCTATAAATAACTTAAGAAAAAATTTACATTATTTTGTACTCAAAAAAAAGAAATTGATCAAAGGATATCAGCATCTTATTTTTCTTCTATTTAATCGAGTTCCTTTGAAAAAGAAGGGCTGAACCAACTTAGAATGTCATGCATATACTGAAATCTTTTTAAGAATTTGTTCTAACACATGATAATAGTAGTTTTAACTTGTATTCTTGACTTACAATGTTGAATACTTTTCCACTGATTGGAACACTGTTTCCTCATCATCAAGTAGTCCGGTATTGTTTAACCATTTATCTACCAGAATAAGTATAGCGACCTGCTAAATGTAAATTAATTCTTTATGTTGGGGAAAGAGGAGCAGGAATAAAATACTATTGGCATATTAGTGTTGCTACCTTTTCTCTGTTCCTTCTTTCCTCATAAACTGCCGTTTCACACTAGTTCTTGTTTTTTTGAAGGAGAGGAAAACAAGAAGAGTTTAGTAGTGGAGGTGACCAATAAGGAGATCCCAGACCATTTTTTAAAGGGATTTGAGGCAAGAAATGCAAAAGAAAAGGAGCAGTGTGTGAGGGCAGCAATGGAAAAGAATAGAAGAGAATTTAGGGACTATTTCCGGAGATTATGTATTTCCTGCACAGAGTGCATGAGGGACAAGAAAAAGACGAGTGAGTTTTTGAAAATAGATTATGGGTCATAGTTTTATGAATGTTAGCTTTTGTGGGCTGCTGTGTGGGATTTTTGGATCTAAACACAAACCAGGTTTTAAAATCAGAGATCAAGAACACATAAAAAAATGTGTCACCGTTTGGCTTGGGTGGTCTCAGCTGAGGCCTTTAGCCACGGAAGGAAAAAGGTAAGGATAGGGCAACACTAGCTGGGTGGTAGTAATTTTCTAACTTTCATTGAGGTGATAGAAAGCAGTTGAAAAAAGAAACCTCCCTTTGACCACATTCCCTACGTGTCTCAGTCACTCAGCAACTACTTAGTAAGTGCCTAAAACAAACCAGGTTGCAGGGGCAATCCCAGGTCTGGGAAAATAGCTGTCTCCACTCCCCATTCCACCCATATATTTGTCTTCTAAAGTCAATGCTGAGGCCAGGCCCACTGTGCCCTCAGGAGTTCCATATTGGCCTCATTAAGTCTCATGCCTGAAAGGAATGGGAGTATTACAGTATATTCACAGACAGAATAAATACATAAAATCAATAACATGTAATGGTTGTGACCTTGTTACGAACTGAATTATGTTCCTCCAAAATTTATATGTAGAAACCCTAACTAACCCAATATAACTATATTTGGGGTAGGGAGTTTAAGGAGGTAATTAAGCTTAAATGAGGTCATGAGGACAGGGAAAGGGCTTTGACTCATGGTGTGAATATGTCAGAGACATCACAGGTTGGCTGAGAGTCAGTGAGAGGCCATTGTCTATTTAGGTTGAACCATATGAAATTGCCTTTTTTGTAGGTCAAAACTGGTTGAATGGTGACAGTTTCATATGGTTCAACCCAATATTATAGAGCTTAAGAGGGCCAGCACTAAATATTGTTATGAACTTAAAAGCTCTGCAAGCAGATGCAGGACTGCTTTTCTGCCCTGGAACAAATATACGGGAGGGTAGACAGAGATTGGGATTTATATGCCATTTTCATAACTACTCTTCAGCAACCCAGTGAGCATTAATCACAGTGATTGACTAGGGACAGGATGCATTAATGCTGGGGCCAATCAGTACTTCTCTGGAATCTTATAAAGAGACATTAGATGAGAATTTTGCTCTTTCATCTTAAATGATGAAGTATAAGGAAGTTACCTCATAGCTGCTAGTTGTCATGTTCCCTGACCTGGGAAGGATGCTACGAGAATGAGACCAACAAGAGACACTTGCTGGAACAAGACACAGAAAGTCCTAATGGTGTCATTTTTCATCAGTGAGCCAATAATTCTTTTTTTTTTTTTTTTAAGCTGATCTGTTACTTTCTGTCACTTGCAATGTAGAGTCCTAATTAATACAACTTACAACACGTAAGATGTTCCATGAACAGCATTTTTTTCTGCTGCCCCATATCTTTCCTAGAAATATACCCTCCGAGACTATTCAAAAACCCCACCTCCACTCATCTTAACTACATCTAAGGTTTCACTTCTTATTTAAAACCCTTCCAAATCACTTGCATTCTGAACCCTGCTAAGATTAGCCGCTTTTTCCTTTGTAACCTACTGTTCTCCCTACAGAGCAACCAAAACTGTCTACTGCAGGCACTTGCTAATATCTTCTTCAAAATACTGTTAGTTCTCATGAACAGAGGCTGTGTATTACATATCTTTGTAGTCTCAACATATAATACAGTATCTGGCACATGCTAGAAACTCAATGCTTGTTAAACTCTGTACTGAGAAGTTGCAGATCCACACACAGCTTCTTTCTATGTCGCCACTGTGGTAAATGGCATTAATGGCTCCAGGTCTTCACCTCTCTGTATTCATGCCCTTTGCCATGTAATTTGATAATGTCTCCTTCTTCCACTGACTAGAGACATAATTCCTGCAAAGTGGAGTCAGCCATATGACTTAATGAAGCCAAGGGGATATTAGCAGATGTGCAGCAAGCAGTCTCAAAAAAAGCTTGTGCAGTTAGGATGGTCCACTCTTGTGCTTCCACCATCACCATGAAAATTATACACTCAGACTAGCCCATTAGTCCCAGGAGAAAGAGGAGACAAATAGGGCTCAGCTGCCCCAGCTAAGCTATCCAGTCAAGTCCAGAGTAGAGTCACAAATGAGCCTCGCCAGGATCAGCCAAACCCCAAACTTGTAACTCCTGAGCTAAATAAATGCTATCGTTTTTGTTATTGTTTTCTGTGCAGTATTACTGTGGCTATAGTTAACTTATATGCATACTTTCTAGACTCCCCCTGCCCCCTCTTTCCTTGTATTTCTCTGCTAGTTATGAGAAGGACCTTCAACGCTGTTTGATATCAAATGAGTCACTGTTCAATGCTACAGCTGTAGGATGGGTAGATGTGATTCTTATATTCTAACAGAAATGCCTTTATATTTCATGGTGAGGTTCTGTGGCATTATAAAGAAGTGTAAGGATATTTGTGTTTAGAGTTCCAACCAACTGCTTTTATTAAAAAATCATCAGGACACCACCACCCCCTACCACCTACATGGGCACTTTTTCCCCCCATAGCAATAAAATCTAGCATTTTTCTTTTCCTTTTAAATATTCTTTGTACACAGCAGTCACTTTCATTGTTAAAGAAGATGTTAGACTTGGTTAACTTTGAAAGTAATGCTTGATAAACACATTATGTGGCAGATATTTTGCTAGGCTTTTTTTTTTTTTTTTGGCTGCGTTGGGTCTTCATTGCTATGCGCGGGCTTTCTCTAGATGCGGCGAGCGGGGGCTGCTCTTCGTTGCGGTGCGCGGGCTTCTCTTTGCTGTGGCTTTTCTTGTTGCAGAGCATGGGCTCTAGGTGCACAGCCTTCAGTAGTTGGGCTCGCAGGCTCTAGAGCGCAGGCTCAGTAGTTGTGGCGCAGGGGCTTTGTTGCTCCGCGGCATGTGGGATCTTCCCGGACCAGGGCTCGAACCTGTGTCCCCTGCATTGACAGGTGGATTCTTAACCACTGCGCCACCAGGGAAGCCTGTATTTTGCTAGGCTTTTACACAAATATCTTATTCTTCTATTTTATGAAATCTCAATGTAGAGATGTGTAAACTGGGACTGAGGTTAAGCAACTTGCCTTAACTCATTAGTAAGTGGTGGAAATATCACTGAACTATATGGCTTTTTAACTCCAAAGCCAGTACTCTTTTGCTATATTACACTGCATCTCTGGTTGCTCTTACTATTGAAATTTTAAATGATGTAGATGTAAGCAAACATTTCTTGAATTTATTAGTTCCTTTGAGGACACAAGAATGAAAGAAATGTGGTTTGAGGACTTGTTTCAGGCCACCTTTTTCTGCTCTATGTATCAACCTTACATGCCACTACCAACCATCATAGTTGCTATTATGATAAAGTGAAGTGGCTACTACAAATCGAGATTTTCCTCCATATGGATATCCAGTTTTGCCAACATCATTTTTTAAATGTAATTTTGTTGTTGTGTTACTACTGACTTGTCAAAAAAATTTACTTGACCTCTTTCAGTTTCTTCACCTGTAAGATTACTAGCAGTACTTGCCCCATGGAAATAATGGTAAACATAGGAAATAGCATAATGTACTTGCTTAATGCATGCTATTTAGTTTACTTAAATTCATCTGTTCTTTGCAATGCTGCTCAACTGGTTGGTTTTAAATACAGTTGCAAACCATTGAGTAAACATTGCTATATCATATGCCTTAAATGTAGAGTGATGTTATCTCTATCACATCATATCTAATGAAAATATCATTGCCACTTGGACATTATACTTTTCTGATTTATTATAAAGTGTCCAGGAAACCTAGGGTCAAGTTTTAAGTCCCAGGAATTCATCTTAGGCCTAGGATCAATATCAGCCTACCTACTTTACAGAAGTATGTTAGTCAACCTTCTCCTCTAAAACTTCCATTACCCACCTTATTCTGAAGGCTATTTTCCTCCATGACAGGCACGAGTGGTTTACTTTTGCCCTCAAAGTCAAGATCCTGCCTTTCTTAGTATCCCTGGAAAACAAGCATCCTAATTTCAAATATTAAACAAATAAAACCTGATAACCACTTTGGGAAGCAGACAGGTGGAAAAATATTTAAGAACAAGAAAACTTAAAAAAAAATGTTCCCCCATCTTTGTTGAGATGGTAATTAGAATGCCAATTATACCATTTTTATTCTCCTAACCTCCTTTAGTTAAGGGAAGGAAAACATCATTAAGGAAGCTCAGATATGATGCAATCAAGTAAAAAAAAAAAAATCAAACAAAAAACAGGTACTAATCGCCTGTGAATATTCTAGCCACAATAGTCAAATTTCAATCTAACCAAGCCTTTGGATTTAGCTTTCGGTTTATAGGAAATAGGTGTGGCAGGCAAATTCTAAGAGGGCCACCAAAGATCCCTCTCCCTGGTATTCATAACCTTGTGTAATCCACTTTTCTTGAGTAATTAACTTCCAAGCAATAGAGTATCTTGATGTTGAGGGGATGTCATGTTTGTGATTAAATTATAAAGATTCTTGTTGGTCCTGCTAGCAGACTCTCTCTTCCTGGCTTTGATGAAGCAACTAGCCATGTCAAGGAGGCCCACCAGGCAAAACTGATGGCAGCCTCTGGCCAACAGCCAGCTAGGAACTGAGGTCCTTAATTCAGCAATCAAAAACAACTGAACACTAACTACGTAAGTGAGCTTAAAAAAATGCATCCTTCCCCAGTCAAGCCTTCAGATGAGACCCCAGCCTTGGTGGGCACCTTGATTGCAGCCTCATGTGAAACAAAGAAGCAGAGGAACCAGCTAAGTTGTGGCAGGATTCCTCACTCACAGAAAATTTGAGATAATAAATGTGTGTTATTTTAAGTCACTAAGTATTGAGGTAATTTATTAAGCAACAGTAGGTAATACAGTAGGGTTATAAGAATATTTTTTACAATACAAAACAGGAGTAGTTAACATTCTGGATTGGCCAACACACTTCAAAGTCAATGATAAAAAAAAAAAAGGAGATGGAGGAACTGTTGTAGATTAAGAGACCAAACAGCCATATAACCAAATAACTAAATTCAATACATAAACCTTGATTTTTTAGATTAGATCCTTTAGAACAAAAGTTATAAAAAACATTCTTAGGACAATGAGGAAATTTGAATATACACTGGATATTGGATGTTATGAAATTACTAATTCTTTTAGTATGTGGTTATTAATAAGAATATTCTTTAAAATGTTTTTTCCTTAAAAGATGCATAATGAAGTATTTAGTTGATAAGTGTGTTATTTGTAACTTATTTTTAAATAATTTCAAATGGAAGTATTAACAATAGAGATAAAGCAAATATGGCAAAATGTTAACTGCAGAACCTAGTTGGCAAGTCCATGAGTGTTCATTGTATGTATGAACATTTTCATTAAAAAATTGAAACGAAACACATGGAAAAATGAAGTTAAATGAAAGTCTTCAAAATTGTATTTATAATGACAACTACACTGTGTGCTACAGACTGAATGTGCCTCCTCAAAATATGTTGAAACCTAATCTCCTACGTGATGGTATTTGGAGGTGGAGCCTTTGGGAGGTGATTAGATCATGAGAGTGGAGCCCTCATGATTGAGGGGTCCCCAGAGAGCTCCCCCCTCCCTTCTGCCATGCAAGGACACAGGAAGACAGCATCTAAGAGCCAGAAAGTGGGCCCTTACCAAACACCAAATATGCCAGCACCTTTATCTTGGACCTTCCAGTCTCTGGAACTGTGAGAAGTAAATGTTTGTTGTTTAAGCCACGAAATCTATGGTATTTTTGTTGTAGCAGCCGAAACAGACTGAGATACTGTGTATAATTTTCTACAGAAAAATGCACTAGAAATTAGAGTAATTATAAATTATTTTTTTAAATGATTGAATAACATCTCCTATTCTCAGGTGGGTAATTTATATCTCAAGACCTCTAGGAAGGATGATACGTCACAAATGATCCTCTATACATTTTATTATTTTTTCACAAAATAACCATAATATACAGTGATTAAGTGCTAAGGAAGCCATAACCCAGTCTTATCCCCAGAATTATCTTTGTGAAGGTTTTTAGCTATGCTTCTTCCATTACTTTAAGATTATGAGGTAGATAAAAAAAATTTGTCACATTGTTATAAATTCAGCTAGTCATGAAAACAATATCATAACATGCTCATTTTATTTATTTATTTATTTTTTGGCCACATCGTGTGGCATGGGGGATCTTAGTTCTCTAACCAGTGATTGAACCCTGCCCCCCTGCAGTGGAAGCGTGGAATCCTAACCACTGGACAGCCAGGCAATTCCCTAAAATGCTCATTTTTAAAAATGTAGTGCCAGAGGGACTATAATAGTTAATGAATTAGAGACAATGATAACTTAGCTCTTTTGCAGGCAACTATTTCTAATGCAATATGAAGGACATTAACTCCAAGACTTTTACCACTGGAGGTGATTTGGCAACATTTATCAAAGTTTAAAAATGTGCATTAACTTGACCCACCAATTCCAAGTATAAAATGTATCCTAAGGAATTAGTAAGAAACTTGTGAGATTTGCCATAGCATTGCTTGATAGCTGAAAATAGGAAACAATGTCAGATAATAGGAAATGGGCACATCGATATAATATTATATTTATTAAGGTGGAAATATGTGTACTATATGTCAAGTTTAAAAATCAGGTTATTGAACAACGTGTATCATACAATCCTTTTTTAAAAAAATAAAACGTTTACATACCAATTGATATGGCACAAGATGTCAAGAATGATTCTCTCTGGGTAGTGGAATTATAGGCAATTTTTATTTAATGTGTGTGTGTTTTATTCAATGAATGTGTATTTTTCTATTCAGAAAAAAATAATAAGGGAATCATGGAAAAAAGTAACTTAAAAAAAATCTTTAAAACAATTAGATCACCACTTATCACTTATCTTTCAAGTGGGATTTTTTTTCCTTTTTGCTAAACTGTATTTTGTAATTTTTCTTCAATAAACATGACATAACAGTATAATAAAAGTGGTTATAAAAACACTTGTACACTAATGGGAAGCAAACAGTGTTTACCATTTGCCACCCCTTACATTTTGAAGAGTAAACTCCTATTCTTAACGAAGACTTTACATCCTACCATTATTCAAAGGTACCTAGTATTTCAAAATATTGCAGATAAATTGTACTTACAATTGCATGCTAAACATGACATGTTAAAAAGAAAGCACTGTATTGTAAGCACTGAACCAGGCTGACCCAGTTATACTCTTAATGCAGTCATTTAACTTTGACTTAACCCCCTAGATCCCAATTCAACAAAAAGCAAAGCACGGGTAACTAATGGAACCAGCAAACAATATTTAACATCTGGGTACACACCAGAAAATCGCAATTTAATACTTAGCAAAATACATATCCCCTCAATTTACATTTTACCCATTCTCTTTTGATATTCCAAGTGTTTTTCCTTGGATTAATCTAGACAATCAAACCATTCCTCTCTTATTGGGGAAGAACTGTTCTTCTTAGACTGCAATTTGGCATTCCAAATCTGGCAAGCCAGGAAATTCATGGTTCTATATATCATAAATGTTGGGAATGATGCTCACTATTTTAGATTAAGAATAGTTTCACTTCTCTTAAGAAATTAAGTTTCTCTTAGACACAATAATTTATATAATTAATGGGTTGGTTCCCTCTTGGTGTTAGTTGCTAGGATGTTCATAGACAAATTTGTGACCCCCTCCCTCTCTAGGAAGTATGGCATGGTTTGTACTTTTCCTTTTTTCCATCATGATTCATCCCACTATCTTTACTTCTGAAAATAGAGGTAACATCACCCTACATTTAACAGGATTTGGGAATTAAATATCAAAGTGTTTAGCACTATACCGGGACCATGTTAGAGGCTCAAAAATACTAATTTCCCATGACAGTCTCTGGACTTGCAAATAACAGTTTGATGTATTCTTGCTCGCTCAATTGCCTGATAATATTCAACACATTCCAAATTCCCTTTGATATAATGGAAATGACCAAAAATAGACAATCAGATATCGAAATTGGAATGAATAATGAAGTTACCTCAAATAGTGAAGGGGAAAAGAAACTGGATCATAAGCCTGTAGTCAATTTGGGGCTTCATCCGTCTGAACTGATACACATAACACAGCTTAGTAATTTGCTTTTACTTCAACTAAAAATGAGCCATCAAACAAACTTTCTATTTACAAAGGACTTAAATGAAGAAATTATATCTTTTCAATATATGGAATAATTTATAACAAACTTAATTTTAAAAATTCTAAAGTAGTTGTCCTAAAACAAGACCTTGAAATCAATCAGTGCTGTTGAAAGAATCCAGAAATGAAAATGAGTAGAGCAGAAATTAAATAAAAGACAACCACCAACAATTAACAGTCTGGGGTATATAAGCAGTAAAGCAGATTACATAAATAAAAGCCCTTGTCTTCTCCTAGTTGGCTAAGGTAAGGGAACTACACCACTGTAGTTGTGTTGCTGTTGGTCATAGATCATTCTTCATTTATCTCTGAACTATTAAAAAACCTATCCCCATTACCCAGGAAAATTTCACAGTTCGTCAGTGCAAAAATTTTATTTCTCCTTTGTTTCCCCTTCCCCGCCCCCACTTTACAAGATCTGAAATTTTACTTAATCCACAGCATTCTTTTCATCATCTGTAATGTCATGTGAAATGTGAGAAAAAAAAATACTTAACAATTTAAAATCTCAGTCCCCTAGCCCACTGTTACAGTAAATTTAGGATAAGTCTACAGCATTCACTTACTTTAGCTGGTTCTGATACCGAGGCATACTTTTTTATTTGAGAATCAACGCCTAAAGATTTGGCTAATTGTACAGCGTTTGAATCATCACTGATAAGTGTCCCAAGAGCCACAAGAAGTCTAAAAGTGGCTTCCAGGTCTTGTACAACTTCCAAGACTGTGCTAATTACTGACAAGCACTGAGCTTTCCCTTCAATGTTATGGTCTTTATGAAAACAAACAGAATAGTTCAGGGTTAATGTAGCCAGAGCAATGTGAATGTTCTTATTGCTCCCTGATTTCAGTTCTATTGCATGGGATAGTAGTGATTCCCTCTGGGACATCATGAGCTTTTGTCCTGCCTGGCCAACAAAACAATTGCAAAAAGTCCTGAGAGCAAGCAGCTGGTTTGCTGGCTTTCCTTTAGGGTTCAGAAGACTGATGAGATGGCTGCTGAACCGAGCTCCTTCTTTTTCATTGCAGAAGTTCTCATTCACACTGGGATGTTTAATTGACAACCGAAGAATGTCAAGTGCAGGAAAGACAATATCTATTGAAAAGAAAAATTCATTAATGTTAAAAAAGCATTTTAAACATTAAAAATCATATGCCTGCTTTACAAAATGTGTATACTTCTGAAACTTGTGTTAACTAATTTTTCATATTTATAGAGACTGTATTTATTGCTACAAGATCACATTACTTTAAAAATATGGTAACTCTCCTGGGTTATTAAAATAGCTTGACATACAGTGAGTATTCAATAAATCTTTGTGCAAAGAACAGGATTGGGACCTTGCTTTTAAAAAATCCTAAAACAAGACCAAAGAATTGAGGGAAAGTTCTTTATAGGAGAATTCCAGTTCACAAATGCCAATAGGATGCTTATTATACACACTGGTGGAAGGATTTATATTTAAGGGACTGGGTAGACACCATGTAAATGAATGCACTAAACAATCTTAACATCATTAAAACTGAGGAAAGCAGAAATTACGGGCCCTGTGATATAAAGGTAGTATTCAACATCATTTATAAAGGATATTCACCTGAAAAAAACTACTGAACCAGAATCTAATTATGTCTAGCAGGAAAAACAGAGATAGAGGAACACATTAAGTGATCAGCCAAATTCAAAATATGGGACATTTTGCAGGAAAAATGATTTTTTTCTCCAATAAATCAATTACATGGAAAAATAATGGGGAAGAGGACACTTTTGGAATAAAAAGAATTAATTAACTAAATAAAAGAAAACATACTTATAGCAAATGTTTGTAGCCTATGTTTAACAGGTCAGATAGAGTTTCGTGGATGGCTTGCAGGGAATCCACAAATGCTCTGAAAGAGTATACAAAATGGTCCATGTATGGGATCATTACATTACCTTCAGATTCTCTTAAGGTATGTGACCAAAGCAAGACTATGAGTTACAGTGGTATAGTGAATCCTTTTTGTGAAGTTTTTCCCAATGCGAATTTCGACTAACATGTCAACTTTTATCTAAAAACACCAGTAGTATGGATAGAAATTAAAAGATATACTTTCTGCTTTCTAGTTACATTTTAAAGAGTGTTTCTGTACCTTCAGGCCAGTTAACAGCTTTCCATAAAATCTGAAGTTGCTGGGCTGTGGGTTTTTCTGAAGAATTATTACATATTAGAGATAGTATCTTTTCAAGAAGTACCAAGTCATCCTCAGTTAACTTCTTCTCTTCCGATGCAGTTCCATTAAGTTCCTTCAGTTTACCTAGAACCCAAATCCAAACCTTCAATATTCTCTAACTGTAATTAGGCAGATATATCACATAAATGCCAACATTTTCAATAAGAGTACTCTACCACACACCATGAGGAGGTAAGACTTTTCACAGCAATTATCAAAGACCATAAAACAAGAATAAGGCCTGGGAGTAATTTTAAGCTGAGTACAGTATAGAAAAAGAAAGATTACTGTGATGATTTTTATTTTACCTGTTGTCTTCTAAGATCTTCTAAAGCTTTTTGCTTTGAATAAGTTTTTAAGTATACCATATTTGTTATCATTTTGAATGCTTTTCAAAGTAATGTTATGTCATATATAAGTCAATCCCCTACTTTCTCAGATAGAAAATTTATAACAACTTTTAGCCAACTTATGGCAATTTCTATGACTGCCAATGAAATAGTCAAAAAGCTAAATGTGTATTTATATTTAATTTATTGACTTAGTTTCATCTGTACATTTGACATCACATTTTTAAAAAAACATATTTAATTTGCTTCCCACCATACTGACATTTCATGAAACTATTTCTTTAAAACTCTTCACATGCATCTTCAATATCAGCATCTTTGTCATCATTAATGTTACTTTGAGTCATCTAACACTATTTCCTCAAAAATTTTCATCTCCAAGAATAAAAAAGCCCAAATTTCCATCACAAAAGGTTTAAGAAGATACAATGTCCAAATTTACAAATTTTTATCAATCATAACTGGAAACTTGGATCTATTTCATTATTCTTTGGCACTAAAAATTGCTTAACACTAACAAAATATTAAAACAGTTTATTAAGGGAATGCAAAAAGCAAGAGATCTTTTATATTTGTACAAGAGTTTAAAAATGTCAAGTTGTCTAAAAGTGTGTATACACTTCTTTATTGTTCAAAAATAAAGCAATTAAGAAAAGACCTATGAATGATTTTTATAAAGATAGTATGAAGGATGATGAGAAACAAAACAAAACAAACCCCCCCAAAACAATAACACCCCTGTCATATATTCAGGTATGTATGTTATCTTATCTCAATAGACTCTCACCATAATCTTTGAGGAAAACAGAGCTAGTAATACTCTCAGTCAAAAATAAACAAACAAACAAAAAACAAAACAAAACCTAGTCATTTTGTTCTGAGGAAAACATTAACAGAAAAAGCAATGAAAGCCAACTGAGCAGTTTCATTTTTACAGACAAGATCTTTGTTTTTTAAATGCTTCACTCGTTCGTTTTCATTATTTTTTTTCTGAAATCAGTTAAGAGCTTAGGGAATGCGACTGATATTTTTCCCCTTTAATTTTTTTTTCTCATTAAAGTCATCAGAAAGCATTTACTTATATTTGTGTAAGGTTTCTTATAAAGTATTAATGTCCATTATCAGATCGTGTATTTTTAGTTGACTCAGTTGTGTAATACCAAAATACAAGTCTCTATCATGTAAGCACCTGATTCCCAGCACATGCTTAGGAGAGAAACAGCCTTGAGAGCAACTCAAGGAGTCTGTGGATATGTGAGAAAACTATTTAATTAAAATACACTTACCTAATATTTGTGTAGGGTTTGCTTGGTCAAAAGTGACAGCCTCTTTTTTAGGAAAATAAATATTCACTGTCTTAGATGCAGCTGATTGGTAGGCACTGTTCCCTATTTACAGAACAGAAGAAGGTGAAAATCATTCAGAGTGGTCAAAAGCAAGATTTTTCTAACTGACTTTTGTTTTCAAAATTACTGAGATACATAACTATTCAGTGCATGCAATAAAATAACAACCAACTTCAGAAAAAAAGAAAATAAATCCATAAGATTTTATATACTGTATATATTTGTTAATATAATAAATTTCAGTTTTTGGAATGGGAGCTTCAATGTAAAACAAAGCCTTTCCATTTCATATTTTCTACTTCTCTCATATTTTTAAGGTTAAATGTAAATTGAAAGTTTTTAAAAGATCAAAGAACACAAAACAATTATGAAACTTTCCATTTCCTTCTTCTCCAGGCATACTGATCTCTCTTTTCTCATTCCAAATCATGTAGTAGGCATTGTCATTTTCTCCAATAATTTTCTACATCATTTTTATAAATCCCTCCCAAGTTGTAAGCTCCTGAAGGGCATATGTATTTACTTCTTAAGTCCCCATTATAGCAACACTAACTCAGTATCTGATGATGAATAACAAACTGCCACAAGATGAAAATTCAACAATACTCAGTGAATAAAAGCTGCTTCAACTAAAGCATAATTTAAATCTAATGTATGTCTTACATTCATTTCAAATCTTAATTTATACAACATTTTTGTTCTGACGTAAAATGAAGGTATTTTGCAAAAAATATGAATAAAACATTTTAATCTTCTGAGTATATTAGGAATAGAAAGGGGGAAGGTAGATAAATGAAGAATGAGGTAAGTGCACAAAATTAATTCTAATTGCTTACAAAGCATTAAAATATTTATTGACATGATCAAAGACACTGCCTGTACTCCTGGTTGTTAGAGTCTATTTGTGGTAAGGAGATTGCAAATCAAATATCGTCCAAACAATTAAATATAATGAAAAGTTCTCTGAAGGAAAAGTATAGGATGCATTGAGAACTTATGATAGACTAGAGGATCTAGCAAGAGGTGTATGTGCATACCCAGGAAGTTTCACTGAATTCATTTAATAAATACTATACTGCAAAATTAAATAAAAAAGAAAAAGGAGGGAAAAAGCCAAACAATAATTAGTGGTCAAAATAGCAAAGTAGAGGGCACAAATATTCCCAAAGAGAACAGCGGTACCAAACTCCTGAGGTAGAAAACTGCATGCCATGCTCAAGACACTGATGCAAGCCAGTATGGAAGAAAAAAGGCAGAGAGGAATGTGATGCAAGGCAAGAGAAAGAGTCAATGGGAAGCTATTACAGGGTTTTAATCAAGGGAGGGGCATAAACAGAGGACGACTGAGAGACCAATTTGGAGGCCATTATTTCATTGGTCTAGGTGAGAGATGACAGTGGCTTAGATAAGGTATACAAAGGTCCATTACATATACCAAACTGTTAAAAACTTTAATTTCTTAAAAATGAGAGGAAGCACTGTTAACTTTAAGACTCTTTTGTAATACAACAGGTATAACATTACTAAGAATTTATTCCGTATAAAATGATTTACATATATTTCGTAATTTTAAACTCTTATTTCTAGGAAGTAGATATAACTTTACAAATGAGAAAAAGAGAGGCACAGAAACACAATGACTTGCTCAAGGTAAAACACATAAAAAGTAGTGGAACTGAGATTTGAATCTAAGCATTCTCACTCCAGAGTCCTTAATCTTAATTACTTACTACATTAAACTTCAATACTGCCAACCCATGTTACTTTCACAATGAAAAAAATAGCTTAAAAATCATATACCAACTTAGTTCTCAAGTAGAGTGGTGGGTTTATGAATATTTTATTATGCTCAATAACATATGTCACACATATTCTCTTGTCTAAAATAATAAATAGGGAAATATATATGCCAAGATATCTGTCAAGCTTACAAGAGGTGAACCACAAATTCAGTTCTGCGTTTTACGGCAGCCTATACAGAGTAAAAAAGTATGCCTGCATATGTTCAACAATGCTAAACAAGTAAGATGTGTCAGGGTCTAGGCTGGATACTAAGAATAAAAAAAGTTAGTTGCTCAGGGGAAAGCCAAATATTCCAGGCCTAAATAGTAAAAGCAAATTCTTTCCTGAGTCCTCTCAATGTGTAATGTAGTAAATAATATTCTAAACACATTAAGTATATAAGAATGAAGCGGAAGAGATGGGAGTAACTCAGATTTTGTAAGGATAGTGAGGAAACTAGCCTTAACACAGTAGAACAGCAGTTTTCAATCCTGGCTGCACATAAGAAAATTATAAAACTACTCTTGCTAAGACCCCAACCCAGAGCAACGTTAGATCAAGTGAGCATCGCTGGGGATGAGGTTGAAGTAGTTTTTCTAAGCTCCCCAGATGATTCTAATGTGCAGTAATGACACAATTCTGAGAACACTCTAAAAGCCAGGTCAAAAGTTTGGTCTTGATTTACTGTATAAAAAGTTTTCCAGCAAGAAGAAGATGCCAATTTCCTTAAACTTTCATTACATAAAAGTACTAATGAATTAAAAAAAAAAGAGGAAATGAAAAATGTGCACCTGTAAATGGATCAACTCCAGCCATGGTAGTTCCCATACTTGCAGACACTGGTACATACCGACCACCACCTAAAATGCAATAATACTCCTAGTAAGCACAGGTAACGGCAAATGATAAAGTTCAAACTGCTCCTTCTTTACACAGAATGACTTATTTTCATTATTAGTCACACTTCAGAATGACATCTTAATAAAACAGTTGTAAATTTAATACAGCAAAATGCTTAGAACAGTATCTGGCATGCAGTAAGACCTCAATAAAATTACCCGGAAAAGTAATTCGCAAGTTATAAAATAAACATTACATGCCTTATATACTATAATTATAGAAGTTTAATGAATTACAAAAGCATTAATAGATTGGAGAGAAAGAAAGTCAAAAGTTTCCATAATGAAATGTGAACACTATTTTATTGAAATAGAGACGGGATTAGTTGGCACATAAGACAAATAGAAAAGAAGCTAGGTAAGAGTTAGGGATGCTATGATAATAGCCCAGTCTCACATTTGAGAATACTTGTAGCTGCTTTATTGAAAATGGAAAGAAAGAAAGAAACAGGAAAAACAAGTGCAGAGAGAGAATCAGCAGGATGTGGAGATGTTCGGAGTCCTGGATCAGCCTTTGTGGGAAGAAGAAAGATGAGCTATTGTTCTAGCCCCTCTAAGCTTAATATTCAGGAGTTGGTATAACCACTGCAACAGATACAGAAAAAGCAAACAAAACTAAACAACAGAACAGATGTGAACAGGATTCATTAAAATAATGAAGAACACAGAGTAAGTGGATTTGCTGAGTTTTTACCATATGCTGGCTAGCATGCTAAGCATCTTATATGCATGACTCATTTAAATATTAATGAGAGATCATTATTATATAATATTTTAGAAGAGGAAGGCTGAATAATTTGCCCAAGGCATTATTATGAGGCAGAAGGTAGTCCTACACTGTTCCAAATGTGGTTCTCTGACCACTTGAATGAGAGTCACTGGTTCAATATGCAGACTCCCAGGGCCTGCCCATAATAGCCTAATAGTTCTCCAAATTAGCTTCACTTTAGAAACCAATAGGGAGCTTTTAAAACTACCTAAACAGCAAACCACATCCAAGACCATATAATCAGAATTCCTGGGGAAGGGATCCGACGCTGAGTATTTTTAACCTCCTCACTAATCTAGTGTATCAGAATCTCTGGGTGGGACCTTGCAATAACTAACTTAAACAAGCATCCCATATGATTCTAACTGACATTAAATGTTTGAGAATCATATAAATGAGGAAAAGAAAAAAGAATTAAGATTAACCTTAAGTTAGAAGCAAGACGGGGAATGTTTTGGCCCCAGAGCTGTTGGTAAAACTGGAGGAACAACATCAACAATAGTAATAGCTAACATATATTGAGGGCTTAAATATATTCCAGGCATTTTGCTAAACATTTTATATGTACTATACCACTTAATTTTTATAATATCTCAATACGGCAAACGTTTTTACCTATCTTTTATAACAGTGTGGTTCAGTTAACCTATTAATTCCATAATTCTCTTGGACTTTAGTATGCTATCTTGCATATCTCCATAATCAGTGCATCTTCTGAGTTACTGACACTGTGCAACAGTGAGACATGCTCCAGTTACGATGGCCCCAGTTGTTCTCTTGACTTTGTTGGTACTGTTTGAAGCTTGGTATATTCTTTCTGTTCCAAAAAACAGCTGCTAATGAGATTCAGGAACTCTGTCGTTCTAAGTTTCAGAGCATCACTGTGCCTGAATATGCTGATAGAGAAAGTTATCATCTTATCTACTCTTCAGATCTTTACTGCCTTTTCAGGGTCACCAAAGACTTCCTTAATAGCCATCATGCTATCACAACATTTAGCTTGATAGTTGGTTTCTGTAGTACACTGGTACACTGCACAGGGTACGGCTATTTATTTGCATCTGGGCCACCAATGCATTCTCAGGAGAAGGGAAGCTCACTGAGAGCAGTTCACAACTTCATGATACTGACCCAAGCTTGTGTGTTGGTCCCATCTATGGTTTAGAAAGGACTATACGGTCACTTTTAGAGCTCACAGTACTAAGTCTGCAAGGCCAATAGATACCATAAATACTACGAATTTCTTCCCAAATTTGGTATATTGTCCAGGAACTCCGGCTGAAGATCCAACAACAGCATCATAAAATACATCAAATGCTATTCTGAAAACAGAGATTTCTTCAGTTGCATTAAAGTCCAATTTTTTTCCAGTAGTGTTGATGCTGAGGCATGCATACCTTTGGTAAATAAAGTCACTTTGAAGAGACACCAACACTTCCAGGGCTTCATGAAGGCCATTAATAACTTAGATTAGGAAGACTAATCCTGGGTAGCTGGGTGGACTGTCTCCTTCCATGCTAAAGGCAAATTATGCCTGGGCAAACTTCTTGACTGCACTGCTCCATCCAGTCTCAGGGACTCACACGGCTCCTTCTCTGCTCGTGATCAGTAGCATCTCGCCAGTGACAGCACTCAGGCTGTGTCTTGGTTGGTGGATTCCCCTATTATCTAATTTCACAGATAAAAAAAATAGGCTCAGACAGGTTAAGTAACTTGCCAACTTCTCATAGCAAGTAAGCGGTAGAGCCAGATTTTGAACCAAGGTCTGTCTGACTCTAAAATCTATGCTCTTAATGACTCTGCTCTCCTTTCAGGAAGGACCGCTGGAGAAAATGATGAATTTTAATAATATGTTATTAAAAGTCATGAGGAAAGCTACAGAAGTACTCGAGGAAAAAGAAAAAATTAGAAGTTAAAGAAAAGGAGATCCATCAAAATTGGAAACACAGAAAATACAGACAGAACACAGAATTATCAGTTATGGATAATATCTTCAAAATGTAAAGCTATATAATACAAAATGTTATACATTTAGTGAAGAAAGACATATTGATCAAAACTGCTTCCCACCTGTAAAAGGATCTGCTGCAGGCAGTGTGTTAGAAGATCCTGATGAAGAGCCTGGAACATACCGACCACCACCTGTGCATGCAAACAAAGAAAAATCTGAAGTACGCCAGAATCCTGAATTTCATAAATGGCACAATGCTTACATCAGAAGACTCTAAATGTGGGGAGAAATAAAAGAGCAAGGCTGTCCCATGACAGAATAAGAGGAGTTATAGTCAGAAGTCTTATAGTTGGAAAGGTTAGTAAGAAACTAAAATTTCAGCGATTCTCCAAGTTTTGTTTTTGTTAACTTTAATCCTTTATTGTATCTTAGCTTCTGCACTTAAATATTAAAATAACTAGGAATTCAAACATAAAAAGATAAATTGTAGTTGGTCTCTGACCTAAATAATATACACATACAATCAGTTCCTGTTCCTATACGAATTCACTAGAATTCCTGCTGCTGTTGTTGCTATTAAACCACAGGCACCAAATGTGAATCTTTTAGAGAACCCCTGGGTTCATTAATTCATGTGTCAAACAGTGCATTCAGTGCTGAGATCCAGCAGGGAACAAGATTGCTTGTATCCACTGAAGCTTACAACCTACTGGAGAAAATTACAAAGGGGATGAGTGGTTCAAAGGAAACAGACTTCCCATGTATACATTTACAAATGTGTGGTGTGTGTGAGTACGTTTTGTTAGTATCTCTAAGGAAATAATCAGAGGCGTCTACAAAAAGATACATCTAAGGATGCTGATAGAGTTTCAGAAGAGCAAAAAAGCCAAATCGTTGTTAGATTTCCAGACAGAGCCAGCTGCTTTAATATCTGTCCTCCATCCCACAAGATAGCTTATACAATACAGTACTCTTTTGTACTGTAGACTGATATTCCAACCAACAGAAATATCCAGGTAATACACTTTTTTTTTTCTTGTTCTGTCAAGTGCATCTGCTGGGAGGGTCCTATCATTTATAGTTCGTGGTGAATCAGTCTGATAATCTGTTTAAGTCAACATGCAGGTGAGATTAACTTTATTATGTGAACGAACAATGGAATTTTGAACTAGAAGGAGAGGAGATAATTTAGGAGCATGAAGCATCTGTGAGGGAAGAAGAAAAAAAAAACACCTGAGACTAGAAGAGGATATGGGATCCTTGCAAAACAAGGAAGAGCACTAGCACATGAAAGATAGAGTCAGAAATAATAGGAACCCATTAACAATAAAGTGTGAATTTCAAATTTTTATTTAGAGCTAGCCCTATATCTAAGAAAAGATAGATATAGGGCCAGCTCTATATCTATCCCATACCACGGCCTCAGTTCCCAGGGCCCAGAGCTCAGGCTAATACCTCTAGAATTAAACTCCATTTCCAAGGATCCCAGACTCAGACTAATACTACTGGGATTATAATACTACTGGCATGAGAACCTAATACCATTAATAACATTTTAGACGCTGTATACTATGTTATAAACAACTGACTTAAAATGAACATGTGGAATACAAATAACATGTAAACTAAAACTACCCATAGTTCAGTTCTAGATCTGATACATAACTAACTAGTTTAGCCTCATGTGAAAACAGAATTTCTATTTACTAAATTTCACCAAAATATATATTTTAAAAAGAAGCAATAACGTGAAGGAACTTACAGGTTTCTTTTCATTTCAAATGACTGAATTAGTTTCAGTTTAATTTTATTTAGTTTATAGTGTGGCTGTATTTTTGAAAGAGAACGATTTACAATTGTTTCCATAAATACGAAATTACTATATAATTTGAGCCTCAAAAATATATATCTGCAGCAAAAACCTGCTGTAGATCTTGGTTTTTATTTAAACAGCTAATCATAATAGGTGTTTAAATACAACAAATAAAGAAAAAAAATAATCAACATTGGTGGAAGTATATAAGACTTAATACAAACCCTAACTTACCTGTAAACGGATCTGAAAAACTGGGGTTCCCAAGTCCCAACATTTGACCTTTTGTGTTATCAATAATAAATTTAGCCACCTGATCCAAAAACATAGGATTCAAATCATTCTTCTGCAAGAAGTTGTATGCAGTTAACCAGGGATCATCAGTGATGTTATATGGCAGTTTATATGATGGTCCACCTTCGTTGACATCAATTGAGAAAACATAATCAAACTCCTTTAATAGGAATATAAAAAGGAGATAAGTGATTACTATCTGTTCACATAAATTAATGACATACATAACACAGATTTATTTTAATACTTATAGTGCTAAACTTTCTCCAAAGCACAATTTAAAAATCTTCCACTTGGCAAATAATGTTTAATAGCAACCATATGCATGTGGTGCAAGAATAGTAGTTCACTGGCAGGTAGATGTGGGGGATGGATTATTACTACATATTAATTGTAAGACCAAAGGATGGTTTCCAATTAGTTGATCTCAAGGCCAAAAGTATTAGCTGTTACCTTACCCTACTCATGAAAACATGCTGGCATTATAAGCACAGCCCTGCAGGGTCCCTCATGACCTGTCAAGTTAAGTATAGCTAGGCACAAAGCAATAGATGAAAGGTGACACAGAAGAGCCTAATCCAAAATGGTTGGGAACAGCTTATCTATGTAACTACCAGAAGGCAAATAATGGCTGTGTCCATCACAAATGCAGCTCTCTCTACATGCAAAGATATTAAAAAAAAAAAAAAAAAAAAATCTACTTCAAGACTGAGAATCTCCCCATTGAAATCTATTTTTAAATATCAAAACACCAAAGAAAATTTTATTAGCATGGGGAAAGGGAAACGAAAACTTTTAATTTGTCTAATGCTTTAAGATAATAGCAATTAGAAAGAAGTCGACATACTTTCCCTTCATATAAAACTTTTCCAGATGTTTGCTGATTAGCACCAGATGAGCCAACAACATCACCAATTTTTATCCACCTCCCTTCACTAACACTCCACTGATAGGCTTCGACTTTCTCCCCATCTCTGATTAGGCGAGTCTGTCCTTCTCTAGTACCTTAAAATAAAAATTTTAAGAATCAAAGAGAGAATGGCAGAGTAAAATTTACAAACATTAGATAGAAAAGTTTTAACATTAAAGTTTATATATAAAAGAGAATATGTATTTTGGTTTAATAGAAAATTTTATGAAACAAAATATTTTAAAATGTAATTCTACTGGAAACTGGCCAAAAAGAAAATAATGGTTTAAAAGAAACTCTATTGCGACTTCCCTGGTGGCGCAGTGGTTAAGAATCCACCCGCCTGCCAATGCAGGGGACACGGGTTCGAGCCCTGGTCCGGGAAGATCCCACATGCCGCGGAGCAACTAAGCCCGTGTGCCACAACTACTGAGCCTGCACTCTAAAGCCCGCGAGCCACAACTACTGAGCCCACGTGCCACAACTACTGAAGCCCGCACACCTAGAGCCCGTGCTCCGCAACAAGAGAAGCCACCGCAATGAGAAGTGAGAAGCCCACGCACTGCAATGAAGAGTAGCCCCCTCTCGCCGCAACTAGAGAAAGCCCGTGCGCGGCAATGAAGACCCGACGCAGCCATAAATAAATTTATTTTTTAAAAAAACTCTATTAAATAAAGGATGGTTAAAAAGATGTGATTCTACTAAAAAGTAGCTGGCTGATCGAGAATAAAACAAGTTTTATTAACGAGTATCTTCTGACAATACTTCATTTCAGTAGATGATTCTCCATTCTAGCTGATCAGGCCAAAAAGAGTAGAAGAGTGTGATTCCTTTCTCTCAATTCTAATCCTTCAGCAAATTCCATCAGCTCTATCTTTAAACTATAGCTAAAACACTACCTCTTCTCACCACCTCCATTGCTACCGGTTGGTACAAGCCACCATTATTTCTCAGTTGGACTGATTGAATGGCCTCCTACTATAGGCCCTGGAGCCCCCTAGAGCCTATAACACTGGCTGTTTATTCTGCCTATGACATTCTCCACACAGATGTTAGCAAGATTTGCTCCCTTGTCTCCTTAAGGACTTTACCTGAAAGCCACATTCTCAACAAGGCCTTCAGTGGCAGAGACTGCTAGCTGTCCTCCAGAGATTCCTGCTCCTATTCCAACGGGTACAGCTGTAGCTGTCTAGTCGAAGACTACCTTATTCCGCCCCCTTACAGTCTGTAGTCCCTAGGTTACACAGAGTAATGGTCAGTGGAATCTGGGTGGGTGTGATAAATGCCAGTTCTAGGCCTAGTCCATCATCTTCTACCCTCCCCTCTTATGCTGTCTGGTGGCTGAATATCTATAACCAAGGGGACCCTGCAAGCACATGATGAAGATGGTGATTTCAGCATGGGTCCCTGAATGACCTAGAGGAGTAAAATTATTCTACGAACATGTTCCAGCATACCCTGCTGTCAACTGAACTTTAAATGTGCAACAAATAACCTTCTCTTGTGTTAAGCCACTGACATTTTAGGATTTATCTGTTACAGCAACCAGTGCTATCCTAAGTATTATACATTTCCTGACCACTGAATTTAAAACTCCTGTTTTATTTTATTAAAACTCAACGCCTGCTTTACTTTTCCCATAGTACTTATCTGACATACTTGTATATTTACGTATTAACTTTTTAATTATCTGTCTCCTCCTGTAGAACATAAATTTGTGAGAACAGAGATTTCTGTCCCTTTTGTTATCTGTATTCCCCAGAGCTTAGACCAATGCAGGGCAGACAGTAGGTACCTAGTAAATATTTATTGACTGTGTATATATAGAGACAAAAACATTACATTTTTGCAAAGAACTGTAAGAATATTAAAAACATGAAATAATACAGTGGTGTTCAAACTTTTGGTTTCAATATTTCTTACAGTCAGAAATGTTATTCAGAAGTCCAAACAGCTTTTTTTTAATGTAGGTTTTGTCAGTTGATTTACTGAATTTGAAATTAAAAATGAGAAGAGCAAAAAATATATTTACTTCATGGAAAACCGTAATAGATCCATTACATGTTGAATAAATAATAGTTCAATGAAAAATAAGTATAGTTTTAAAAATTTAGTGAGAAGTCTGGCATTGTTGTACATTTTTGTAAATCTCTTTACTGTCTCTCTTAATAGAAGACAGCTGGATTATCATACCTGCCCCTGCATTTAACCTGTTGCAATCTGTTGCTTGGTTGATGTATACAAAGAAAATCCAGCGTCACACGGATAATACAGTTGAGAAACAGAGGACTAGTTTAAAAGCCTTTTCAGAAAAATGTGGATATTCTACAAGTAGTAGATCCTAAAGGTTACAAATTTAGAATCTGAAACTATATCAATGAATTTTTCATGCTCTATTATACTAAAATCCATTGGTCTATCTTATACTTTGAACTGTTCTTTTACCCATGTATGATTTTGTAAGACCATGAACTGGTCATTTGGAAAATACTGATTCACTGAGCTATGCAGATCTTCCATATGATTACACATTTTATTATTCAATATAAAAAAACTGCATTTGTTACTATTACCACTAATGTCACAAGTTTTCCAAAATTTCAATTTTCATTTGGAAGTCTGAATTTTATCTTTGGCAACAAATGCTGTCAGTTGTTTTCCTTAAAGTGACATTCTTGCTTTGTTCATTTTCAAAAAAATATCTGCCAAATACCTAAGCCTGAATAACCGTAGTCGTTCTTTGAAATAAAAATGGCATTCCCTGAAAAAAGGGAGAGTTCAGCCTGCAACTCAAATGACTGCAGAAGTACTTATCCCTGAGGCACATGGTCCTACGGTAAACTGTATGTGTACTTTACACTTTGTCATCCAGAATGTTAAAAATGACATGTACTAAAGGGCCAAAATGTAACAAAATTATTTTTTAATGCTTCATCAGGGACACTCTTAAGGGCAGATGGCATTTTTTTTTTTTAAATGACGACTGCATAGCAGTGAAGAACACCATGACTACCTGAATAGTTTGGTGCCACTGCCTTGATCTATGTACTAAGGAGCCAGCAGTTTTACCCACCACCGCTTTTATACCATAAATGTAGATGATAACACAGTGTAAAAGGCAAATAGCATCTTAGTATTATAAAACTAGCTTTGACCACATGGATATCCTGAAAGGATCTCAGAATCCCCAGGGGTCCACAGACCAAGGGATCATGGATTTATCCAACCTAAGATTTCATTTGAGACAACTACTGTCCTCTGATTTTAAACTCAAATAATCCCTAACTCATTAAGGAGACACTGCTTTATTTAAACTCATTTTTATTTTTAGTCTGTACAACCTCTCAGAGAATCCAATCAACCAAAAGTTATTAAATGAGTGACTTCCGAACACCTACTATATATGAGCTAAGTATCAGGTGATTTATTTAAAGAAAAAAAGATTCCTGTTTATGGGGAACTTAGCTCAAAGTCTTTAAAACTGTGAGGCAGAGGCAAAAAGAACATGATTTTTCACGGTGGTTATGCATAATAAAAAGTCTCAAAGATCAGTACCTGGCAATGAGACTAATACCGAATGACTTAACAAAACAATCTTTTTTTCTTGTCACTCATTATTCCAAAAGGCAAACATGGTAGCATTTTTTACTACTAGATACATTGAAATATTTACCAGGTTCATTCAGATGTTCCCTCCCAGGAAGCTGCTCAGCATTAATGTCCCCTAAATCACCAGTTTTGGAATCAATGGTTGCCTGAGAGAGTTCTCTTTCAAAAGCCTTGATTTCCTCAGCACTTGCTGTCCGATCCTCTGATTCTGTAAACACTCTAATAATACCATCACTATAAGGAAACAGAAACTGATTTTAAGTCACTGCCACAGTAGGTTAACATTATCACACTTCAATGATCCAAAGCAAAAATAATCTGCATTTGTGAATATGAAAAATGTTACTATGTATTTATTGCTGAGTATAGAACTATGCTGATTTCAGCACACTACCCTCTATTACTTTCTAAAGCAATGGAAAGGGTGGAAAAAGACTAAGGAAAAAGTTACTGGCAAAGAACAAAGAAATATGTACTTAACACAATTTTCAATTCCAAATTAAATATTTACCATCATAAAAATCTACAGACATAGCATACACTTTTAAAGTGAATATTACACACATAGGTATTATGGTATAAAGAAGGGTAGTAAACTGTTTAACTTATAAAGGGCTCAAATACCCAGCATAGGGCTTAGAAAATACTAGATGCTCGATATCCGTTCATTAGAAATGCATGGAGCCTGTCCTTGCTATGCCATTAACTAGCAATGTAACCCGAATCAAGAAAAAAGACAGTTTCACCTCTGGACTAGATGGCAGTCTCAGCCTCTATTCTCAGAAAAATGACTTCATTTCCATAATTTCTCTTTGTGAAATTTTGGGGTAGGGGAGGCAAGTTAGCCACTTTCAACTGTACTAATCCTACTCAACTCTACAGAAAAACTTTCTTACTTAACCTTCTACTAACAGCAGTGTTACCCCTTTATTTTCTTCAACTTTAAATGACTTTAGGGTGAAAATAACTAAACCAACAAATCAACCTGTGGCCCAGCCAAGGAGTAAAATACATCCGTTTTATTAGACACTGTATCCCTTATGGCTGTCGCCCTTTTTCCTCTTGCCTTCAGTGCCACAGTAGTCTATAATCCTTTCCCTCATCCATTTCTTCAAAAAACTCTTTATCTGTCTCCTCTCATTTACCTTTTTCTATCATTTTCTATGAAAACGTGATGTCAAAAAAGTCACTACTAACATCTTTCAAAGCAAATCCAAAAGCTTTCCTAACTTTCCACTCCTTAACCCCTCATGTACTTATTGACACTGATCACAATCTCCCTCCAAAATCTCTTTTCCAATCTCTGAATTTCAACATCTGGATTGCTTTTTGTTTAGGCTACTGGCTTCTCTTTTTCTACCCACAGTGTATCACAAGTTCAGTCTTTAGTTCTGTTCCTCCCCTTCTATGTTTCTTCCCTCAGAGAAAGATGCCCTATTGCTTGACTCTGGAAGTTCTGTGCCAATCTTGATTTTCAGTCTCAGTTGCTACACTAGGACCCAGTCCAAATGCCCATGACCAATCTGCATGAGAGTGGCTTATCACCACTTGGATCCCAGGAAGTTATCACCTTCTTCACCAAACCAATTCTCACTCTTGTGCATTTTTATTAATGTGGACTTCTAATCATCCGAAGTTTGAAACTCTATCCTTTTCTGACATCCCCCCCTTCTGATCATTTTCCCTCCGCATTATCTCATTTTCTGGTCTTTTATCCATTAGCACTGCAGGATCAATATTTCATAACTTTACACCTACTACTGCAATTGCTGCCAACTTGGTTTCCTGCCCATTGTCACCACTAGTTAAATCTAACCTATGTATTTAATAATTCATAAGTTCTGCTTTAATCACAGCACTTCTTGCTCAAGAGCTACAACCCTTTAACCCCAAGCACTGAATCTAACAAATGCCGGGCATTCCAGGTTCTCCATAATTAAGCCCCACCCTACCATCTTCCCCTGTCATCCACTGTTCCCCAGCATTGTTCCTCCACCATTTTCCTTCATTATCTTTCAAAACCCAATTCAAATTTTTTCTCCAGAAAGTTTGCCCACACCAATCTCTAACTTCTCTAATTTCATGTTTCGACTGCACAACTTACAGTGCAATACTATTGTAATATATCGTGTATCATTAGTGCAAAAGCTGTTATACCTACTACTGTTTTGTTTAGTAACACAAATGTGCCTGTGGTCTCCCCAATTCACCTGAAATTCCTATGGCTTATCTCTGTGCACTCTAACACTTACCTAAGGCCTAGACACATATTATTGATTGACTAGAACATGAATACCTCGCACCAACCACAATGTCACCATTGTCTAGCACACAGCAGCACCATATAGACTGAGCTGGAAGTCGGATTGTTTGAGCACATTCCCCGTGTTTCCAGATTCTCAGAGATCTGTCTTCTGCTGTTGTCACAAAATCTAAAATTAATGAATACAGGAAAAATTAGTTTGAATAAATAAAATTAAGTACATTTATATATACCACCTTTCTAAATAGGCATACTGATTTTTAAACCCCAAAGTATTTATAAATTATAGCTTTAAATTTTATGTATTTGTCACATACAATATACAACATCAAAAAATCACATTTTTATATATTTCACATCTTACACACTATACTTTAAACCAATAAATTATAAGAAGTCTTTCCTCAGATGCCCAAGAACTTTTTACAACACACCATCAAGTCTGAATTAATATGAAGATGATCATACAGTTTTCTCCTTTAGGAAAAAGATACTTATGAAATAAAGTTACTAAATTATTCAAGTTACAGTTAGTAAATTGATTTAAATCATTAGCCCTCCGCCCCCCACCTCAAGATGGAATAGAACAATGCTCAATGCTCAATACAAAATTTAAAATATGGGGCTTCCCTGGTGGCACAGTGGTTAAGAATCTGCCTGCCAATGCAGGGGACAGGGGTTCAAGCCCTGGTCTGGGAAGATCCCACATGCCACGGAGCGGCTAGGCCCGTGAGCCACAACTACTGAGCCTGCGCGTCTGGAGCCTGTGCTCTGCAACGGGAGAGGGTGCGACAGTGTGAGGCCCGCGCACCGCAATGAAGAGTGGCCCCTGCTCGCCGCAACTGGAGAAAGCCCTCGCACAGAAACGAAGACCCAACACAGCCAAAAATAAATAAATAAATAAATTTAAAAATACGTAGTATAAGACAGTCTTACCTTTACAATTTGGAAAGACAGATATGCTATAAATATAATTTGTATGACCATAAAATACTTCAAGACACTCGCCAGTGATTTGCCACCTTCTAATACTAGCATCATTTGCACAGGAGAGAAATTCTGTTTCACTCAAAATTGCCAAGCCTCTTACACAGTCTTCATGCCCTGTATTAAAAAATAAGAACAAGATTAATCAATAAAAATGGATCATTTGGTTGATGGCTCTATGTATTTTATTAACATTATAAAACACATACCAGTGAATATTAAAAACCGATTTTCAAGTTAGAGAAATACTTTTATTTTTCCCGGTAGAAAAACCTGATAGCCAACATTTGTACTGTAGGCTTGGCAGTATTTTTTATCACCCGTCTTGGGAAGTTATTCTATATTTATCATATCTTCTCTAAATTATTTCTTAAAACTTTCTTAAACCCCTCCAGAAATAGGATTCTGATCCCCACAATTTTTTTTAAAGAAAATCCTTTATTTATTGATTGATTGATTGGCTTCACGGCATGCGGGATCTTAGTTCCCGACCAGGGATCAAACACGTGCCCCCTGAAGTGGAAGCTTGGAGTCTTAACCACCGGACCACCAGCGAAGTCCCCCAATTTTTACTTGACAATTCATTTCAACTTTTCTTCCCCAATAACAAGAGTAATTCATAACATACACAATATTAAAATATAAACAGATATATAACAAAGAGTAAATATCCCCTAAATTTCTCACCACATAATACTGAGATTAATATTTATAAAGCACCAAGAAAAGAAAAACTAAGATTACAAAAAAGATTACAATTATTTAAGAGTTTGAAATAAAATCTTTATCACAGAAAAGTAAACTTTATTAAAATGTGAAATAGGTTGAGAGAGATTAATTTATCTAAAACCACACAATCAGTGGCAGAGCTAAAGCAAGAATTCAAGTTTCCTGCCTCTTATTCCTACTTCTTTTAATTCAACCAAAACATAAATATAAAGCCAAACATTGTTGCTTTACCAAGGGAAATATTTCATAATTTATATAAATGCAGGCATTAAAATGATAAAATAAAAATTAATGACTATTGATTTTTTAAAAGGGCAAGAATTTATGGAATGAAAACTGCTTGTGTTATGCTGATTGTATATATACATACGTGTGTGCGTATTTATTCCTCTCATCAAAGGATATTAAATGTTTTCAAAAACTTGATAAGATTCCATTTTTTTCAATATTGAGGCACTGTAGATGCCACTACAATTTTTTTTAAAAGACAAAACATTCTCAGAAGTTTGTGATCTAATAAAGGAGACCAGAAGTCAAAACCTTTCCCATGCTCAGTATTTCCTATGCTGATTCAGATTAGCTATAACAGATTAATAAAAACTTAATACATATGTATATATGTTGTATATGGAAGCAGAAACAAAGGGATGTTTAGTTATAACTCACTGCCCATTTTCCACCTACAGATAGTTTTATCTGCACAAAGGGACTTCTTGAAGTATTATCCAGGATGCTGATCAACTTTTAAGGAATAAATACAAGGAAAAACAAACAAACAAACAAAATCATACCAAAAACGTTAAGTGCCCCACAAATAAATCATCAGTTCTAATATTAGACAGCAGATGCCTCGTTTTAGGAGTTATTTAATAGCTGAGGTTTTAAAAGACTACCCATCTGAAACCACAACATAAACAAAGCCTGAAAGTTGTTATTATTAAACAATGTACTTCAATATTAATAAAAGCACGACTGATGTTTTCCTCATATATGAAGATAACACTACTGACCCACCCTCAATAAGACTTATGCTTGGAAGTTTCAGGCTGAACTTGTTCAAATGACAACCAAAACATAACTGAGTACCAAAAATTACATATATAAAATACACAGAAGCACATACCCATATTGTAGCTATTTGTTAGTCCATATCTGGTCGTTTTATGAGAGGTCTCAGTACATCTTTTAAAAAGATATTACAGGGCTTCCCTGGTGGTGCAGTGGTTAAGAATCCGCCTGCCAATGCAGGAGACACGGGTTCGAGCCCTGGTCTGGGAAGATCCCACATGCCGCGGAGCAACTAAGCCCATGCGCCACAACTACTGAGCCTGCGCTCTAAAAGCCCGCGAGCCACAACTACTGAAGCCCGCGCACCTAGAGCCTGTGCTCCGCGACAAGAGAAGCCACCTCAATGAGAAGCCCGAGCACCGCAACGAAGACGCAACACAGCCAAAAATAAATAAATAATTAAAAAAAAAAAAAAGATATTACATATTAACTGTCAGAAAATTTACATTCACCCAAGTTAAATGGCTAAAATACACTGATGTTTTTCAAATACCACTTTAAAACTTCTAAATTTTTGAAAAAAATCACCTGTGCAAATAGGAAGCAAAGAGATTACAAAATCTGTCTACTCTGATCTTACCAGAAAAAGTCCTCTCGCATCTTCCAGCCTTCCACAGTTTAATGGTCTTGTCTGCTGATCCAGTTAACATTAAGCCCTGCTCAGGTAATATCTTTACTGCCCATACTGCAGCTGTATGACCCTGTGAGAAAAATGGGTATTAAGTTAAATTGCCACAGAATCATCATCTTTAATTATTTTCTCGAATATTCACATAGAACTACTGTACCTGTAAGGTCATCATGCATTTGTCATTCAGCCAGACTTTAGCAGTAGTGTCCCATGAGCCACTAAGTAATGTCCCAAATTTTCCAGATGAAAGACTACAAACTAAAGGGAAAAAAGGCATTAATTAACACATTTTCATAGAGAAAAATGCTCAACCTTGCTAGTTGTTAAAATACTACAATTTTAAAAACACTTTATGAAGTGACAGTATTAGCTAATTAAGGCTCAACTCAATGGAAATGCAGAAGAGTGCAGCGGTCAAGAGCACAGACTCTGGTGCCAGGCTGCCTGGGTCCAAGTCCTAGCTATACCACTTAGGAGCTGTCTGACCTCAGGGATATTACTTAACATCAGATTCCTAGACTGTAAAATGAGGGAGCAGGATTAAGTGGGTTGCACAATCCCTTCCAGTTCTAAGAAACTACACAGGAAAATAATGCAAATGATTTTCAAACGCTATTTATATAGTTATTTAGGGTCACTTTAGTTAACATGACAGAAAAAACTAGAGTTAAGCTGACTCATTTCATTACTCAACAGTAATGAAATGGTTAATTTAATGCCTTATGATCTTGATGTAACACTGTACAAGCTAAAAATTATAAATATGAAAAATTATCTAAAAACATGGAAACAAAAAAGACAGAGTTCTGATTAAAAATGGCAGATTATCCACAGTAATGCTATAAATGGTATTAATCTACAAGGACAAAGAAAACAGAAAACAACATAACTAACTTAGCAAAATGGAGGAGGTTACACAGAAAGCGGTGAGAAGCAGAGTAACTGGCCCCACAGAACTGAGACTAAGTATCCAGCCACTAGGTTCCATAGAGGATGGGGCTAAGCAGAGGAAATGAAAAATGAGAACACTGATTCAAAGGCTGCACACAACAGAGTGAAACACCAGACCTCTCCTCTCAGCCTACAGTGTCAGGAGAGTACTTCCTTATCCACTGCAGGAAGGAGACTGGAGGTTTATTCTCTGGAGGAACTGAAGCTGCGTTTCTAGACTCTGGTCACCAGGCATAATAAAGGGCTGGAATAAGGAACCCTAAGAAACACAAGGGGAATAAGCAGAAAGTCTCCATCCTGAAATGTGGTACCTACAGTCCCCCTGCTCCCAAAGTAAGAGGCAGGAGGACTGAATAATGTTAAAGAACTCCAGATGCAGACATTCGAGAGGGTTTCCATCTAAAAAGTCAGACCATCAGATCACCCTCTAATGAAGCCCACCAATCATCAAGCTCCACCTACACGAAAGAGAAAAACCAAAACAAAGAAACAGAAAAATAAGGGGCAAGGGGTTTGGGGGACCCATAAGAAACAAATCCAATTTCAGGAAGCAGAAGAAAAATCTCCAATACAATATTATTTGCAAACAGATATATAAAAAAAGAACTAATGAGAGAACAAGAATACTAAATGCTAAAAATAAAAGAACCAAACTGAAAAAATAATAATAAAACTAGGGGGAGAAAAGTCTCCTGAGAATTAGACCCAAAAGGCAAATATATGAAAAATAGGAAAGGATAATTAAGAATGTTAGAAAGTAATTTCAGAAGGTCCAACATCTAACAGGGATTCCAGAAAGAGATAATTGGGGAGGGGGTGGAGAAAGATGAGGCAAAGAACACAGAAATAGTACAAGAAAGATTCCTAAAAATGAAGGTCATGATATCTAGATTGAATGAACCCACAAAAGTGCCCAATGAAAGGCACTTTGAGAAACAGAGATAGACATGCATTGTGAAATTTTATAACATTAGAAATAGAGAAGACTCCAAAAGTTTGGGAGGGGACCAGAAAAGTGTCCCATAGAAAAGATGGGGAATCAAAATAGCATCAAACTTCTAAATAACACTATACACTAAAAGACAATAGAGCAATGCCTTCAAAATTCTGAGGTTAAATGGTTTTAACACAGGATTCTACGTCTAGCCAAAAAATCAAATATTCAATAAGACTAGAATAAAGCTATTTTCCAATATGCAAATACAATATATTTAACCCCCATGTCACAGCTTTCTTAGGAAGCTGCAACAGCTGTATTACACTAAAATGAAAGAGTAAGTTAAGAATGACAAAAACATGGGATCTAGGAAACAGGGAAATCCAGGATGACATTAGCCCGGGTAGTACCAATCCAACAGAAGGCTAGAAGGTTACAAGAGGAAGTTTCCAGGAAATACATGGAACATATAAATATTTTAATGTGTGTGGTAGCCATTAGTGATATTCATCAAATATTTTCTGCTCTTCACCTTCTAAGCAAATGGTAAGACTGAATTCCCCAGTTCCTTTGGCTTTAGGCATGCTACATGACTTGTTCTGGCATTGAAAAATGAGCAGAAATAATGTTACTTCCAGGTGGAAGCTTTAAGGACAGGTGCACAATGAAGCCATGCTCCCTCCCCACTACTCCAATATCTATGAAAGCACATGTTGCAGTGAAGCTTCTGTCATCCGGATCCCTGAGTGATTACAGGAGCAGAGCCCCCTGCTGCACTGGATCTATAAGAAGCAAAGCAAGCTTACTGCATTAAGCCACTGTGATTCTGGAGATGTCTGTTACCACAATGTCACCTAGCCTACCTGACTGATTCAGAATTAGTAGCAAAGGTGAGGCACTGCTGAAGCAAAAAGCTGAAATATATGGCAGTGGCTTAACAGGCAGGTAATGAGATTATTACCACAGAAGAGAAGGCTGGTGCTCCTTATCATGTAGTAAGGAACATCTGGTAAAGCTGTTACCGGCAATAACTCAGGACATGACAAACTTGTAGTCTAAAGAAAGAGGTTGGAAACCAGGACTTCAATGATGGGTGTCGCTTACTATTGGCCACATTTGGCTAGGTACTAAAAGAATGGAATGAGATCAAGAACTGGCTGGTTCCCAGCCAGAAATGAAGAGTCCAAACTTAGGGATTTACAGAGTTGGAAGAGCCAATTGCTTCTCAAGCCCAAATGAAAAATGTAAACCCGAGAAGTCCTTTCAGCAGCAAAGGACAATTGAAACTCAGCCATGTAACAGGAACAAATCAAAAACACGGCCATCCATCCTGCCAAAACTTCCAAATGGATTTAAAGCATTTTCAAAGCAAAGAAAATTAAGGTTGTTGCCCTGAAAATAAATGCTTTCACCTGGGAAAATAGCTCAGGGAAAAGAACCTAAAGGTTCAGCTTTCCAACTAAAGTCTGAAAGGCACAAGGTTTCAGTAGCTAAACCTGAAGAGGCACACAGGGAAAGAAAGAAGGAGAGATGGGGAGTAATACAGCAAATCTAGACTACAGCTGAGGTATGACTACTGACAAAGAGATCTGACTGGAAATCAAACAGGTAAAAAATATAAGTTTTTCAAAGAGTTATGCTGCCAATAACTAAAAATGTCCGTGACTGTTCAAGACTTAACACGACCCTTGTGCACCTAGCTCCCACAGGCAGAAAGCAAGTTGAAAAAGCTGTTTAGTCCCCAAGGAGGGTTAATGTGACCAAGGAGGATAATAGAAAAGAATCCCAGAGGGTTAAAGGAAAGCCATGAAGAAAAATGGATTGGGAAACCCCTTTTGGAGAGCAGAGGAAACTGATCACAAAAACCTATCACTCCCAGAGTAGGGGGTCCTTGAAACAGTCACCCATCTGAATTTCAGATGACTACAGATTAGAAACTGCTGTCTTGCATTGTTCCCTTTTCTGAATGGGAGTGCTTCCTCTGATTACCCTCAATATTCCACAGTTGTATACTGAATGAATGGGTGACAGGTAACTTGTGTTTTTTGGTTCACGGATCTCCAAATTTAAGAGGAACTATGTCTGGACCTGATGTAGAAACCCCTGAGCATCATTTCCCTGATGTTTAGAATACTATGTATCGTCCAGAAATTCTTAATTTTGAACTTGATGCTGCAACTGGATGGGACTTTTGGCTTCTCTGACATTAAGAGAGAAGTGGGTATATTTTGCCTGCAGAAGAGAGAGCAAGCTGAATAACTAGTAACCAGAGGTAAACTGTGGTAGCTCTCTCTTTTTGGGCCCTGGCACTTGCCCCGAAGTGTGGGATGGCACTTTCCTCCTCCATTACCTAAAACCGCAACTTGTAAAGTAACTGGAAACTGTTATATATATATATTGACTAAAAAACAGTACCACTCTACCATTTAGAAAATAAAATTTGGGCTAGAAAGCTAACAATAAAATGACATGACATAACGATGTCAATCATTAATTTCTTCATCTCCTACTCACTAATGTGGTAGGTTTTAAATTTAAAAAAGAAAGAAAGAAAGGAAAGAAGGGAAGAAGGGAGGAAGGGAGGGAGGGAGGGAGGGAGGAAGAAAGGAAGAAATGACATTTGGCCTCAAACCATCAAGTAACTTAACAAAATAACAAAAGATGACCTTATGATAAAGTAGAAACAAACCAGGCAGAAAAAATACCCTAAAATGTGAAGCAGTATTTTTACTGCACAGGTTTCTATGAGAAACACCTTAAAAATAAAATCAAGATAAATATGATTACATAAAATAAACTTTTGCATTACAAAAAGAAAAACAAGAACATATATAAAGTTAAAAAAGATAATGAAATGAAAAAATATTTGTAATTTGTATCAAAGGATTAATAACTCTAACTTATAAAGGACTTTTAAAATGGCCAATAACCCCACATTATATGGACAAGAATATAGTTCTCAGGAAAGAAAATGCCAACAGCCCTTCTGTATATGAAAAAATGACCCCTCCATAATGAGAGATGAAAATTGCCCCATACTAAAATATCATTTTTCACTTATTTTGGCAACAATCTAAAAATCTGACAATATACTTTGTTGATAAGGGAAATAGGGACGTATATACTGCTGTTGGAAATGCAAAAAAAGTTTTAACACCTAATGTGGGGATTTGGCAATAACAAAATTAAATATGCATTTACCCCTTGATCCAGAACTAGATATCATACCTAAGTTACACTCACAAAAGAACAAAATGACAGATGCACAAAGACACTTGCACTAGCAAAAATTTGGAAACTTAGCTATCCATCAATAGGGGACTGGCTAAATAAGTTAAAATAGCTATAGTACAGCTATACAGTGAAATACAATGCCACAGTAAAAATGAATGACGATTTCTATATACTGAAATGAAGTAATCCCTAGGACAATATTATCAAGCAAAAGTAGCCAGGGCAGAAAACTGCAGTAAGATACCTTCTATCTAAGAAAGGGGCAACATAAATATACATACATATTTGCTAATTTTTTTTTCAGAAAGAACAGAGTTAATAAACAATTAGTTACTTATAAGGATGGCGGGAGAAGGCAATATAGACAGAATCCAGATTTCTCTGAATGCACCATGTTGAATAGTTTTTTCTTTGCAATTATGTATGCTTTATATAATTACAAAACAAAATTAAGTTAAAAACAAATCCTGGTGAGCACCACTACAACTCAAATTGAGGTTTCTAAATACTATCTCCCACTAAAAGAAAAACATAAGGCTTCTTGGCAAAATGGCTGATTTCAGGTCTAGAACATTTTGTACTACCAAAAGCAAGGAAGACTACTGAAGGTCTTATCAAGAGGCCACAGGAGCCAATTTTTTAAAGAGGTTTCCAATGATCAAGTATGGAACAATTTGAGAATCAAAAAAGAAAAAAAAAGATGTTAGGGAATCAACTCATTCTGAAACCCAGTAAAACAGGTGACAGAAGGGGCAAGAAAAGCGCTTATCCTGTCTTCTCTGTGTAAATGTCTCACACTGTAACCAAAGAGTTGATGTGAAAAGTTCTTTACAGAAAAATGCTAGCTATTAAATCCAGAAATAATAGTAGAACTAGAGTATAATTTGCAAACTTTAATGAAATATTGGATCTATGCAATGATCATCAGTAGATGTTAAAGACTTATTTTCAAAGGCTGATGGGAATTTTATAAAGAATGGATGAATCTTAACATCATGAAAAGAAATATTACATGCCTCCTGTTGTGCTACAACAGAAAGTATACAATTCTTGCTCAAAACATGAATCTGAATCTGATCAAACTTCTAGATCTAACAGCTTACAAGACTACAGGACTGAGGAACATGAGGCTAGAAAAATGAGGCTTTAACCAGCAGAGTTCAGATTACAGGAAATTCTATAGGTAAAGTAAGCTGGTTTCAAATAGAGAGGGGATTTAAAAAAAAGAAAGAAACTAATAGGTCAAAAGATACGTGGACCTTGTTTGGGTCACAATTCAAACAAACTGTAAAAAGAAACATTTGAGACAACTGGGTAAATTTGAACATTCACTGGATATTTGGTAACGAGAAATTAGGTTTTGTTTTGTTTTAGGTGTGATAATGATATTGTTTTTAAAAAAGAGAGAGGGACTTCCCTGGTGGCGCAGTGGTTAAGAATCCGCCTGCCAGTGCAGGGAACAAGGGTTCGAGCCCTGGTCTGGGAAGATCCCACATGCCGTGGAGCAACTAAGCCTATGCGCAACAACTGCTGAGCCTGCGCTCTAGAGCCTGCCTGCCACAACTACTGAAGCCCATGCACCTAGAGCCTGTTGTCTGCAACAAGAGAAGCCACCGCAGTGAGAAGCCCGTGCACCCCAACGAAGAGTAGCCCCCGCTCGCCGCAACTAGAAACAGCCTGCACACAGCAATGAAGACCCAACGCAGCCAAAAATAAATAAATAAATTAATTAATTTTAAAAAAAGAGAATCCTTATCTTTTTGAGGGGTCAGCAAACTGTGGCCTGTGGGCCATCTGTTTTTGTACAGTGCACAAACTAAGAATGGTTTTTATATTTTCAAGTGGTTGAGAGAAAAAAAAAAAAAAGGTACTTGCTGACATGTGAAAATTGTATGACATTCAAATTTCAGTGTCCATAAATAAAGGTTTATTGAAACACAGACATGTTCACTCGCTTATTTATTGTCAGTGGCTGCTTTTGCACACAATGGCAGAGCTGAGCAGTTGTGAAAGTGACTGTATGGCCTGCATAGCCTAAAATATTTACTACCTGGCCCTTTACAGAAAGTTTGCCAAACCCTATTGTAGTGCTATATATTGAAATATTTACAAATGAGATAATATATTGGAAATTTCCTTTAAAATAATATTTTGGAAGAAGCAGAAGATGAAGCAAGATAGGCCTTGTGTTGATAATCCTTGAAGCTATGTAAATACATGAGTAGAAAAGGTCATTACACTATTCTCTTTTATGTTTGTTTATATATAACTTATTATAAAATACTATGTCTCTACTTTTGTGTACATTTGAAGATTTCCTTCAAAAAGTTTAAAAAAATCTGTATCACCCTGTATTGAAGATTTCCCATACCTACACACAAAACATTTTACAAACTCCTTAAAGAAATTAAGTTTAGAGTGCTTATGGGCCATACTATTTGCTTACAGATGTCCCAAACTATTCCAGATACATAAAAAAAAAGTAGTACACATACTGCATTGATTAAGCGTATCATTTTATAACAAAGAGCTGTTAAGCAAACACAAATCCAGGAATATAAAAGAATCAGACATGCAAATCACAGAAAATGCTGTTCAAAAGTATTAAATACTCTCAAATAATGATACCAGAACCCTAAATACATTCCTTCTGGGGCTTCAATTTGCTGCATAAATACAGACATAACAGCCCAAAGATAAAGAAGTGCTCTCAGTTTTCCTGAGTAAATGAATTTCTTGCACAAGATAGCTGAAAAATCAAAATTACAAAGTATATAAAACCATAAACTCTTCCTTTTTACATATATAATCATGTCAGCCTTTACTGATGACAATAAGTCTGTAACAGAGAATTTGCAGAACAATGATGATCCAAAAGGTTTTCACTATTAAGCCACAGCTATAGGTAAAAAATAATAATAATAAAAACAAGGGAAAGCAGATATAAGAATTTTATCTTCAAAAGGATGAAACTTATTCAAACAGAAAAATACCAAAGCATTATACTCACCAGTATTTTTGTGACCTTTTAGTACATAAAGTGGCGCTGGACTCTCCAGTGAGAAAATGCAAATATTGTGGTCATTTCCTCCAGTGGCGATTAGTCCATGAGGGTACATGTCACTTGAAGGTATGATGCATACACAAGAGACAAAATTGGAGTGGCCACTCATACAGTGCATTTCTGTAAAGCCCCTGTTAGGACTGGAAAGACATGAAAATTAATAAGATATACATTTGTCCTCTGACTTAGCCTGGGACAGACGTTGTCAAAGTACTAATTTTCTTTTAGTATCTAGGTTGAACTTTATATACTACTTTAAGAATCTATTGTTTTAAATTAAATATTAAATACCTAATTTGTCTTAGCTACTACAGAGGCTTAATCAGATTAGGAGAAGTTTAATTAGTGTTTCACTGTTAAGAGTATGTTAATTAACAGAAAGAACAAGGAAGGAAAGGAAAGGAGACAAATATCGTAAGTGGTTTTATTTTCCCTCCATCTGCATTTCTACTTATCAGTGATTGTTACCGTAAGAAATCTCTGGTGAGGTGAAACATTCATGCAATTAGGATAATGGAATCTACTATCAATAAGCCGTAAACACACTGAGGACATTTGCACACTGAAACATTAACTTAGTACTCATTAGTATAGCGTGTGTATCTAAATAGCTAGACTATCAATCACTTCCAATATGCAAACTAAAGGAACTAATACAGGGACATATAAATGACTGCTCTAGGGACACAGCATATTAATAACTGCCTGGGAATTAGAATGATTACCAATTTGTTATACACATCCTTCACTTAGCACCACTCCCTTACATAACAAGTCAAACAACAGATTATGATATACTATATGTGGAAGGCAGTAAGTTAGCTGTAGAGGGGGATAAAAGAATTATATCCCTGATTCAAGCTAAATCAAGGAGTTTGTGATCTAGCTGAAGGAGATAAAACAACTGTACATAAAAGAGAAGACTCCCAGATAAAGACTGCACACATGCTTATCTATATTCACTCCCTTCCCAAACACCACAATATGTATAATGTATATTTTATATCTATCTAACCATCTATGTATATTTTAAGAAAGGCATAAACCCACAAGGCCAGAGAGAATAAGAAAAAAAAAGAACAGAAATATAATCGAATACTGAAAGCTGACAGAAAAGTAGTAAAGGCCTTAGGATACTTGAGAAAAATGAGTTCTAAGCAGGCATCAGGAAAAGTAAGAGGCCCAATTTACAAATGAATCTGCAGAAGGCTCAAGAATTAGCAGCACTATGTATCTCTAGGAAATGGGAACAAAAAACTAGAATTAGGAAGACTAGTTGAAAGTCTTTGGAATCAGACACAGAATCATATCAAAAAATCTTCAAAGTAAGGTATTTGGTAGTAGCTATTTTTAACTTGTTTACTTTATTTTGGTGTTTTTTTTTTAAGTGTGGTCTTAGAAACCTTTTTTTTAAAAAATTAATTAATTAATTTATTTATTTTTGGTTGAGTTGGGTCTTTGTTGCTGGGCACGGGCTTTCTCTAGTTGCGGCGAGCGGGGGCTACCCTTCATTGCAGTGCACGGGCTTCTCATTGCGATGGCTTCTCCTGTTGCAGAGCACGGGCTCTAGGCGTGCGGGCTTCAGTAGTTGCGGCTCGCGGGCTCTAGAGCGCAGGCTCAGTAGTTGTGGCACACAGGCTTAGCTGCTCCACGGCATGTAGGATCTTCCCGGACCAGGGCTCGAACCCGTGTCCCCTGCATTGGCAGGCGGATTCTTAACCACTGCGCCACCAGGAAAGCCCTAGAAACCATTTTATCAATAAGCCCAAAGAAATGTAAAAGATAGGACATGTTTAAAAATCTATATTATATAAACCACTAAATCTACCTAAATGTGTCCCTTAGCACTCCCCAGTACAGATGGATGCTTGTGTGTATCTACCGTAGTGATCTGTGAAGCTCTTAATGGCAGAATCCAGACCTGGTTCTTCCCAAGTTTGTAGCACAATGTTGTACATGGTAATCATTAAGTACTTCTTGAATCAGTGAAAAAATGCTTTAAGCATCAAGAAAAAAAAAAAAAAAAAAAAAAAAGACAGACACTCCAGCCAGACAACTGCCCCTCTTGTACCCAGCAAAAGTCTGAAGTTTTTTCTTTAGAAAAGGTGAAAGTCTTTGGCTGGGGGTAGACACAAGGCACAGTTGAGCCTTGGGGTATGAGAAACATGTACATTCACCATGGAGGCCAAGACCACCAAAGACAAAACCTAGAAGCCAGGCAATCATCCTCTAGGCAGGAGATCAGCCCTATGAAACAGTCCAGCCAGATAACCCTACAGTGAAGCTCATAACCATGAAGCTCCACCGATACACAGATCTTCCCAGGAGTTTTTTAGTTCTCCCCCCTTAATGGAAAGCACAGAATAAGAATTACCAGACATTTGGGGTAAAATAGTGACCAAAACAAACAGGGAGGGGAAATAACCAATTTGGAGGAAACAGACCACTAAGGAGAAAATAACTTTAAAAAACTCAGCATTGCCATCCTTAGATATAAGATACTGCAACCATGAAACAAAAACATAATTTCACAAGAAGTTAAGGCAACTTCTGAGGAAGTATAGTAGAGAGAGAAAGAAAGAAATTTATAGAGAGAAATTAAAAAGCAATTTAGAAACAAATTCAATATATGAATAAAAAGTTCCAGAAAAGAGGACAGAAAAAATAAGATGAAACCAAAGAATTTAAGAAAACGTCCCAGAACTTATGGACATGACTTATGGACATTAAAAAGGACCACACTTAATGAATGTGAAAAATGAATGAATATAGACCACCTCCCAGAGAGAAAAAAAATAATAGGTCAAGAATAAGAATGGCTTCAGACTTCTCAACTGTAACACAGTGAATACAGTGGAGCAATGGCTTCAAAATTCTGAAGAAAATTAGGAAACTACAATGCTACAAACATTTAAATTATTATTCAAGTAGCTAGGCAGGCTAAAATCATGTTCCAATTGCAAGGTCTTAATACATTTATTATCACTGCACTGTATTTCAGGAAGCTCCTGGAGGATGTGCTCCAATAAGGTGTCAAGGAAGAAAACCAAGAAAGTTAAAGGATATTGATAATAGAAATCTAACACAAGAGGTCCAAAAAGGGATTCTCGAGAAGACAGCGAAGGGAGATCCCAGGATTAGCTGTGCACCAGAGGCAGACAGACCAGGTCAGAAAGTTTTCATCATCAGGAAAATGAAACTGTTATATATCCAATGTGTCTAGAGGTCTTGAGAGGAGAGTTAGACAACTAACAAACAATATGAAGTTGAATTAGTGATAAATACATAGAAAGTTAAGCAAATGAAAACCAAAAATAAGACAATTATTAGCTATAGGGAGATCATAAAATTGTTCAGGAAAAGTTATCATAGTTTATTCCACAGCTCACGTGTAGATAGACTCTGTACAGTCACAAAACACTGATTTAGTCTACATTAAATTAAACTATGTTATAAGGATCAGGACATAGAAAGGATGCATATGTGATGGGGGTTGGTAGAGGGTAGAAATGAGCGCTAAATTTTCATATTCCATAATAAGAACTAACAGAAAATGCTAAAACAGAAAACTAAAAGAAATTTTAAATGAAAAGTAATAGCAGTATAGCACTTTATATACAGATATGGAAGCAAAATTCAAAAATAAGCCATTAAAAGAGATGAAAATTTTGCCTCCAAGAAAAGGGAATAGTGGGTTGGAGGGTAGGAAGGGAATGGCTCTAATTTCTTAAACTCTGCAGAACTACTTGACTAAGGACCCAAGGTGCTGAGTGTTTACATGAGGGAGAAGTCACTCCAGCCTTGGCATGGTCAGGGAAAATTAACACATGATGTTGAATCTGAAGTTGGCATCTTTCAAATATGGGTAGTTTTCAAAAGGCAAAGCAATCGTTGGTGACAGACTTGGGAAATCCAGTTTACTATGAGGTGGGCTTCTAGAGGCTTGAAGCCGTCTGCAACAATGGCATGTTGACTGGTTCAGTTCAATGTACAACCAAAAAATGGCATCTCCATGCTGAAGCGCCTTCAGAAGACCCGGAGGCTTCCTCGGTTTTCAGTGGGCTCTTGTGAAAGATGAAATATCTGGTTTAGTCCACCCTAGAATAGAACTATTTTGCCTCCTTGAAACTAAATTAAATCCCCCCATCATTATCAGTCCATCCCTACATTATCCACCCCAATCCAGAGCCCTATCAACAATGTACATGAGAAAATAAAAATGTTTACTACTTGGCTCCAAACATTTTACTGCACTTCATTCATTTTATTAATATACCATGAAATAAATAGAAATTGTCAGGATGTCAGCCTTGAGGACACTTTTTATCACACTAAAGGTACGGCTGAGACACTAGTTAGGATGCCTAAGAGTGGCTATGAGATGCTCTACCACAGCACTTGGAAATGAGAGGAAAACAACCTTATCTCACCAATCACTCACTATGGAGCCCTGTGCCTGCTACAATGCAGGCTCTCAATCAGTGTTAATTGAATACCACATGAATTCTAAAAAACAAAACCGAAAGACAACGTGAACTAAGTGAAAAGAACCAGTTTTCAAAGAGAGGGTCATTGCAGCTCAAAGTTTGTCAAGTTCCTGTGATCCAGTGATTTAAGCTCCTGTCAACCTAACACAGTCCTACAACGCAAAAGTTTGAGGATTTAGCTGTTCAACAGAATTCAACTATTACAACAAGCATCCTTTAGCTACTCTTTACTGCAATGTTCATATCCTACTGGGCATGTGCTTCTACTGAACAAAATTTTAAATGTACAAGCTTAATCAGTAATTTGTACTCAAATACACAGAAGTTATGTATCAGTGTTACCAAGTGGTTTGGAATATCACAGAATCTTAAGCATTAGAGAAGCCCTTATCTAATTCAATATAGGAGTTTCCTCTACAATATCCCTAGTTTAGTCTGTCCTATTTTGGCTGCACTACTGCAAAAGCCTCTAAACAGGTCTCCTTCCACATTTATCCCTCTGCGATTCATTCTCCACCTGAAACTAGCAGAAACTTCTCCACAGGTAAATCAAATCATGTTGTCCTCTGCTTGAAACTCTGAAGGCTTCCACCTACTAACTTCTTTCCTCAGCCCTCTTCCCAGGGCATGATCTGGCTCCCGCCAGCCTCTAAGACCTGCCCTCACCTCACCGTTCATTCCCTCCTGCACATTGGGAATTTCCTCCTTCTCAATCCAGGGCCACTGTGTTTGCACCTCCTACTGTCTACAGTGCTCTTCCAATTCAACCCTTCTGGTTCCTCACTCCCTTGACCACCTCAAACTCAGTATCATTTAAGAAAAAAAACAAATGCCAAAAACACCTTCCTCAGAGAGGTTTCTTTCTTTAACATCGCTCTCCACTCAATTCTATATCTTATATCTATATTTGTTTTCTTCATAGTACACATGCCAATGTGCAATTATTTATTTGGTTGTTTCTTCATCCATCTTCCCTCCCAGACTGTAGGCAAGATCTATAAACACAGGAAACTTGTCTGTCCTTTTATTCTTCTTCAGGATCACAAATAGGAGCCACTCAATAAGCAGTTATCATCTGAATTTATGGATGAAAATGTATGGTTTCAATGAGTGAAACCTCTGACGGGAGAGTTACTACCTGAAGTAACTTACCTCAATTTTTCCCTGTCTGAACTGAAATCTGTCTTCCAGGTCTTAAACTTCCTGTTACAACAACTAAATCAGGGCTAAACACTTGAACTTGATTTGGACTGGAGCTTAACCTTCTGTTTCCTAATATTTTTTTGATTAATCTCTCTGAAAATCTTTTGAAGGCAGTGGGCTTTCTCTCCTCAAGAAAACCACTCCCCCACATCCAGAAAACATTTGAGGGGTTTCATCCCCTCCGCCCAAGTCCATCACATACCCCAGACTAAGAAAGTCTGAGTTGGACAACGTGGAGAGGAGCCAAGGCAACTTTTTGCAATGCAATTTTTGAGAACCTTAATTCTCAAATTTGAGAGAAGACTACAGAACAAATTCCAGGGAAAGAAGAGGACTTAACTTAATTACACATGCCAGATGCTTCCACATGGCCTCATTAAGGAGGGTGCATCTGGCGTCAAAAGTTTTTCAAATCGAAAAGAAACACAGGAAATCATCGTCCACAAACTGAAGCCACAAAAAATAAGTTCGTCCAAGGTCACTCAGTCGTTTAGTGGTCACGTTAGGACAAGAAAGTAGGTCTCTGTTCCCCCAACCCGGTGTTCTTTCCACGTAAACCTCACTAGTTTCTTACACTGCGTGCCCAGACTGCCAGTGCTCTAAGAACTAGGAGGGAGCGTGGACCGTCGGAAAGGCCGGGAAGAGAGGAAGAGAGCAGGATAGGGCAGGGAAGGGTCACTCTCTTCCCAGACGCCGAAGGAAGCTTGCAGCACAGCCGCGTAACAGCGGGACTCGTAGCGCTTACCTGTCTGGGACCCAGAGGCGGGTGGTGCGGTCTCGGGACACGGACACAAAAGCCCCCGGTGGATAGAGGCAGCATACCAGGCCCCGCACGTCCAACTCGTGGCCCGGAAGCGAGCAGCTCAGCCGGTACCTGGCGGCGCCGCTCGCCATGGCCCTAGTAGGTCCGGCGCCCGGTGCCCTGGCACCGCGCGAGATCAGTCCGCCGGGGAGGCCGGGCGTGCAGTGCGAGAGGGCCTGAAAGTTAGGGGTGTCGGGACCGGAAGAGCCCGAAAGCCGGTGCGGAAGGGCGGCCGGGAAGGGGCGCGCCCAGCGGGCCGAGTGACACAGCAACCCTGACATGCACACCGGAATTCATCATCGGCCTTAGCCCGCCATGACGCAGAGTGTGTGCGTCCCGACTGCTGAGGCCGTTGAGGAGCCGAGGCTCGATTCCCTCATGCGCGCTGGACCACCAGCGGAGAAAGAGATACCACCGTCCGGCCCCTCGGAGTGGGCGCCTGAATCCCGGTACTTTCCGAGCCCGCGTCCTCGCCGAGCCCCGGCTGAGCTTTTTATTGTAATACCGGATGTGGGCCGGACTACAAATCCCACAATGCCACGCGCCAGCGGGGCGTGAGTCGTAGGCGCGCCAATCCGGGTATTTTAAATCTTGGTCGGCTGTGCTGGGGATTGTTTTCTGGCTGAGTGAGTTTGCGTCGCTTGTAGTGTTGGGGGCTGGCTTACGCCGCCGATTTCCCCAAACCTTCTCTGCGTAGTTTCCCGAGATTTTTTTTTTTTTTCAATCTAAACTTTTTAAAATTAAAACGAGAGAGCTTGGGGCCAAGTTGGAAACAAATCACTTTCCTTGAATTCTGTGAATACTAAACCGGGTTTTTGGTACTTAAAAAAAAGTTTTATTTTACGCGTTAACTCAAAGATTTAAAATTTTCTCTCAAACTGTCACATCTCTATACAAATGGAAAATGCTGGGGCTAACTTAAATGTCTGAAAACACTAAGGGAGAAATGTCAGTAGCTTCTTTGTGAGACAACATACGGAATAGTTGGACAGTTAGAGGTTGTATGAGAGGATGTATCTTTTTCTTGCTACTCTTCTAGCAGAAAAGTTTTCTGCTGGGGCTCTGGAGCAAAAGACAGAGTAACAAGAGAAAAACAGGTGTTTTAACGTGTACCTCATATATACAAGGGAGAAATTCAGAGATAAATAACTCAAAGAGGTGACGAGAGCTTGGGCTTATATAGCATCTTAACAAAGGAACAATAAGTTTTTACACAAGCGATAAAAGAAAAGAACTTTTAAATCTTTAGAGGCAGCAAATTATGGGAAGCCGACTATATGGGAAACTAACAGTAGTTAAAGGTTAATTACTAAAGTTTTTATGTAGATTCTTCTGGTGCAGTCTCCAGGATGGTAAAGGTCTAAAGTTGTCTCCAATGATTAACTTTTGTCCTTCCTGGTTAAGAAGCAAGGAGGGGCACTTTGAAAATTTATATTCTGCTTTTAAGCAAATAGCAGAATAGTAGAGAACTTTTCCTGTACCTGCTTTTCAATTGCCTTCCCCTCCAAATAATCCTTATAATACCAAAGTGGCATATTTTGGGATGGCAAATTCTACCACCCTTCACTACAGCGACCATAAGGATAACAAATGACCACTACAAATATGTTGGTCTCAAATGGAATAATTACATGAAAATGTTTTACAAACTTTGAGAACTCAGTCACATGACATTATTTCATTTTGTATTGCACTGATTTTAACCTACTTGAAGGCAGGCATACAAGAGAATAAATCTGGGCATAAAAAATGTATGCAAGATGGGAATAATGTGAAAATGTTAAAAATCCAATATGTATGTAGGTTTAGAGCTCCCATCACATTTTTTTTTTTGAACTCCCATCATATTTAAGCTGTCTATAGGAAGACTGGGAAAAAAAACAAACTGCAAGTTACTTTTATTAGAGAAGTAGGATTTGAGACGACATAATTCTCATTTTTTTAAAAACCATGTTTAAAAAACATTTGATTTTAAAATAATTATTTTAAGACCACTTTGCTTTTAATTCAGCCCTCCTCACAAAATAACTCTGAAAGGAAGCCTAAAGGTATAAAGCTTTCAATGACATGAAACATATGGTACCAGAATCGCATCAATACTTAATGCTGTATCGTGTATGTTGTGTTCCTTCCTTCTAACAGGAAGGAAACTACTACTTATGAGAAACAAAAAGACTGTACAATGAATGCTGCCTACCACGGAATAACTTCAAATAATTCTTATTAAAAAGTCTGATGTATTACAAATGATGTTACACAGCGATATGATAAAACTCGCTGGAGTGAGTTCAGGTCATGCACATAATCAAGAGAGGTTACTCTGATTACAAAGAAAACCAAGGTTTTTAAATAAAATACTCTTCCCTAGCCAACTCGCCGTTCTCCCTGTCTTCCAGAGGTATCGAGGTAACAAAAGTTAGTCCTCAAACCTCGCGAGATCATTTCACTCTCGCTTCGCTGAGCGAAGGCCGAGGATTGGCCAATCAGGAGGAGGGGGCTTCACGGCAACCAGCCCCCGTTGCCGGGAGACGCGAAGGCACGCGGCCACTAGGGGTTAGGCCTTGAGGGCCCAGGAAAGCTGCGCGCAGGTGAGCGGGGCGTCTCGGGTGAGCTAACGGGTTCGCGGGCCCGACTGGAGGGCTACGCGGTGGTGGAGGGCTCGGAAAGAAGTGCGAGTGCCCTTGAGTCGTGCGACTTCGCTCCTTCCGCGCCCCTCCGCGGAGCGACCTCCCTCCTTCCGCGCCCTCAGCGCCGGCGGAGGTGAGAAATCCCGGGTCCAAACTCTCCCTCTTTGCCTCCCTTGCCGATTATCTTCGCCTTGGAGATGCTGATGCGTTTCAAACAAAATAAATCCAGCTCTTAGGTGTTCTCCTCCGCCAAGGAAGTTCCATTTCTAGTCCGGCAGAGCGTGAGGAGAGACCTCAAACAGTCCCCTGAGGAGACCTGCCAAGGCGAAACCAGAGGGAACGATCCGAGCGCCTCAAAGAGAGAGTTCACTGTGGGCTGTGGGATTTTACTCGAAGTAATAATAGATTTCTGTCTGTTGGTCAGAGCGGAAGGGACTTAGCAACTTTCCACTTCTTCATATATGTTAAAATGGTTGATTCGGGGAGGATAATGATTGTAATAATTAGGAGCCAGATGTTTCATGTAAAGTATCTGGAATCGTCACAACGGCTGTGCAAGCTAGAGCTCGCTGCCACACTGAAGATGAGGAAACACGTCCAGAGGGGATAATATGGCTGGTAACTGACGGAGCTCCGTTAGCATCCCTAAACTTTCTGGAACCTCTCTGGTTGTGTGAATAACCCCAGCTATTGTGTGAACATTTGAAGGACTAACCCCGGAGTTAGTGGCATATTTATTATTAGTGCCCCTCCCTTTTATTTTACCCGGTGGAACTGATCTAATGCTAACTAAACTTTTTCCACGATAGTAAAGCAGTGGCAAAGAAAATCAGGTGGAAAGTCTATATATCGTACATTTTCTTAAAGTTCCTCAGGAAAGCTGGATTAACACTGACGAATTCTGCTGGAAACAGGTTTATTGTATTAGCTTTCTCTGGGGGAAACCGTTTTGACCACAGACCTTGTCTGCCTTTCAAAAAGTTGTTTCATGAAACTCACTTTTCTATTTGAAATAATAATAGTAGTAATTCTACTACTTTGTCCGAAGAGTTCAAAACGGCAAGAAAATAGAATCACGGAGCTAGTTGGAATGGGAAGGTTGTAAGTTTGGCGTGAACATATTAAATATAAAGTGATAATGGGATATCTGAATAGAAATTCCCAGTAAACAGTTGAACACTTAGCATTGGTGCCCAGTTTAAAGGACAGAACAGGAGATACTGATTTATGAGTAATCAGCCTAGTTCAAGTTATAAGAAAAGGATGAAATATTATGTAGAGACGAGAAGTAATCCAAGGACTGATCATGAATGATGCTAAGGAAAGCCAGGGAAGAAGTACTGGGCATGGGCTATAGAAACTGAGAACCCATTTTAGTTCGAGAAATGATTTGTTTCCTTTTTAATAATTTAGTAAATTTTTGTAACTGTCAATGCCTTCATGTGGGAGGAAATTCAGACGGTACAAAAGAACAGAAAGTTTTTGCCTGGCACTGAGATATATGCTGGGGGTATAAAGATAAATAAGATCCAGCTCTTGCCTTCAAGGTAGAGAAATACTTAAGCAGATTATTTCAATTGGTGTGATAGGTCCTGGGATAGAGATGTGTATGGATCCATCGTAGCATTTAGGTCAGCCCTGTAAATTCAAATTGAAAAAGGTGAGGGTGGTTATGGTCTGGTCTTTGAAGGATTCCTAGGGAGGATAACAGGCAAGATGTGTGTTATGCAAGGGGACCACTCAGGAGGCCAGTATAATAATCCACTGGAGTCCATGAGGCCATGAACAGTACTATAGGAATGGAGAGGAAGTTAGATTTTAAACATTTAGGCATAAAATCAGTAGTAGTATTTCATTAGCTATGGGAAATGAGGAAGAGGCAGAAATCAAGGACTACGTTTCTGGCTTGTATGGATGGCTAGGAGTTGGTACCAAGAGGAAGAGCAAATCTGGGGGCGATGACAATGAGTTTACATTTAGATATATTTATTTTGAAATCCTGATGATATATTGAAGTGGAAATGTCGAGTAATTATTTGGATATAAACACCTAGGAGTGTGAGAAGTCAGGACTGGAGATAACGGTGTTGTGAGTCATTAGCTTATTAATTGTTAAAACCCTGAGTGTAGATGAGGTGGCACAATGAGAGCTTAAAAAGGAAAAAGAAAAATAGACTGTGGATGATATCTTGGGAAATGCTGCTAATAAAGGCAGGTAGAATAAGATGGAGACTGAAAAAGGAGAAACAGAAGGGGGGAGTGTCACGGAGATGGTTTCATGTAGGAGTGGACACCAGTAACAGAGAGATGACATTTACATTCCTAACTGCATTGGCAGGAACCATTTGAATGGAAGAGTAGGAATCCAGGAGATAGAGGAAGTGGAAAAAGTAGAGAATAATGGATATAAGCTATTTTTTAGAGTTTGCCTGTGTAGAAAAAGGACATGTAAGACTGTATTAAAGGTGGTTTCAGGATCAAGAAATTAGTTTTTAAGGTTAGGAAAGAATGGAACATGATAACAGACTGAAAGAAAGGAGACAGTTTAAAGACATACGTAAGAGCTGGATAATGCCCCAAAGGAGATTGGGGCAGGGGTGAGGGAGAAGGAGGTTGGCAAGGATAGGGAAGCTAATGTCCCAGAGGTATGGGATCAAGAGGATAAATCAGAATAGAGACTGATCTTGAATGAGAGAAAGGATGGCTATTGAGATTGGAGGTCAGGGTGTTTATAGGTAAGTGTGTGCTCCAAATGTGATAGATTTCATGTCTTAATTTTCTCAATTATGAAATTGAGTCATCTGCTGAGAGTGGCAGGGACAGACTTAACTGGAAAAGTGGTTAAGAATTGGAATCATCAAGGACAGAGTAGCTTATAAAGGAAAAATAAAATAATTTCTGAGATGAGGGTCCATCTAAATTTGGTGACTATGGCTTTGCAGTTCTCCAGTCTGTACAGTCTTGGGATTTCCATCAACAGTGTTCAGCAGTCCAGGTTGAATGTAGAGAATGGTTTCTGATTTTGCCAGAAGGGTTGAAGAAGAGTTCGAGGATGCAAATTTGTTGATGGTGCTCATGAGACAATAATTTAATATTGAGAAGGAAAGGAGTCCTTGAAACTGACCTCCTCAAGGTCACTAATGGTTTCTTGGATGGGGATTCCAATGGACATTTCAGTATTCATCTTACTTGAATTCCCAGCAGAAAATGGCATTGACCATTCCTGCCTTTTCTTGGCATCTCTGACACACACTCCTGGTTTTTTGTTTGCTTTCTGAGTCTTCGTTTTCAGTCTCTTATACTAGTTTCTCCTCTTCTGTGCAATCTCTAGGTATTGACATTCCTGAGGCCAGAGTCTTGGGCACTCTTTTTCTCCATATTCTGTCTCTAGTTCAGTATCTTTAAAACTCTTTTGAACATGACCTATAATAGGACATATATTTTACATTATAGACCAGTATACACATGTGTGTAAATTTATATAAATATAAATGAAAAAAAATATAATGAAACAGTACTCTTCCTATGTGCAGTGAACTCTCTTGTATTTTCTATTTTATTTCATATTTAAACCATATTGGTCATAACCTGCTAAATTGTTTTCATAAGCTACTAATAGGTTGTGACCCATAATTTTAAAATGCTATTTTAAATTATTACCCAAAACTTTAAATAATAATATATTCTGATGAGTAAAGGAGGGGGCTGGTAAACTGGGAGAGAATGAGTGAATAAAGGAAATAGTTTAAGGGGAGGTGTAGTGAGAATAAAGGTGAGAAAAAAGGTAGAAGGAGAGGAAATTAAGGCCAGAGAATAAAGTATTTCAATTAAGATATTTGAGATGAAGCAATTCCAGATGATGACAAGCTCCAGCTCTGGCCATGGCTATGAATGACTAAAATAGAGTTGAAATGATTCTGAAATTTAGGTCAGGGAACTGTGAAGCTAGAATGTTACATATTGAATCCAGTGTCCATGTGGAAGTCATCCAGGATGTTGGTGGTACTGGAATAGAGGACTGTGAACAAAAGATTTTAGTAAACATGGGGGAGAGATTAGGAGGTCCCTAGATAGAAGCAACCAAGAAAGATCCAAGGCAATATAGTTGCATTATTTGGTCCTCAAGGGAAGAGAATCCTGTTTATTTTTTTAAAAACTTGGAAGAATAATGTTTTGACAGTGACATTGTGGAGCAAGGAGAATGCGGTGTACTCCTTTGCTTTGGAATTGTGGGACAGGAAGCTAAAACAGCCTTCACTACCAAAAGCATTTTCAGGAGAAGACGGGAACCTGTTAAGGCAAAGTGTAAAAGGAACTATTTATAATAAGATTGAGAATATAAAGGAGTTTATTATAGACCAGAAATCACAGAGAAAATATCGGCAGAGAAGAAGGATACTGGTTTTGCCGGGAGAGAGAAAGCTTACTAGAGTATGGGATGAGAATCCAAGAGAGAAAGATATCTAGAGGGGCTTGCATTTTGATAAGATAACAGGGAAATGAGGAGGGCATGTTGTAATAAATGATTTCATGGTTCTAAATTGAACATTATTGTCAAATCTGAACAGAATTAAAGCGAGCTCAACCTTGTACGTAGTGATACCTGGAATGGCAATTGGCAAGAAAAGTCATCATGGATTAAATGTTTGAAGGAAGGGTATGCAAGTCACTACTATCTTGCTACAGAAGATACCAAAGGAGACCTATTCCTTGTTTCCAAACAGTGGTTAAAGTGAGCAAGCAATGGCCAGTAATCACAAACCTTCAGCAGCTCGCCCTGTTTCTCGAGGTGGGATTGGATTGACAGGAAGGCCTCCTTCTGGAATACGACCCCCATCAGGAAATATTCGAGTGGCAACTGGAGTAAGTTTAAAACAAATTATTGAATTATTATGCGTATATCCTGGTAGAATTTGGAAAGCTTGTCTATAATAAGAGATTCTTCTTTGTTTTTCTTTATTCTATAAAGAAAACATACTATTATATAAGTATGTTTTTTGGAAAACATCTAGAAGTATAAATGTGGGAGAATGTTTGAAAGACACTGTTAAGAGAAAGAGGCCTGCTCATGCTGATATTCAAATTTATTTTAAAGTTACAATAATTTAAGTGGTATAGTGTATTGGTGCCAAAACCAAGTGAAATGGAAAAGACCAGAAATGGAATCAAGCATGTAAGAATTTAATTAATGATTAAGGTGGCATTTCAAATTAGTTGGAAAAACATGGAGTATTCAGTAGTGCATTTCAAATTAGTTGGAAAAACATGGAGTATTCAGTAGTGCACTCAAATAACTGGTAAACCATTTGTTTTAAAAAACCAAATCCCTCCCTCACACAGAATTCTAGATATTTTAGAAATTTTATATTTAAAAAATGAAACCATAAATGTATTAGAGGAAAATATAGGTAAGTATTTTGTATAAACTTGGCATAGGCTAGGCCTTTGTAAAAATAAAAGGAAACATCAAGTACTGAAAAGGAAAGTATTTTTATATTTATATATTTGAATTTACAAAAATTGAAAACATCATAAAAGTTAAAAGAAAAATGACAAACTGGTTAAAAAAAAAAAGTATTTGCAACATATATGTCATACATAGAGTTCAGACTCTTAAAATGAAAAAAGAAAGTTTAGTCATTTGTAAAAGCTCTTTCTGTATTAAAGCTATAAATCCTATGTCCAATCAAAATTCCTTGAGATTTCTCTTGGGGTAGGGGAAGGAATATCATTGTAAAACTATTCTAACATTCACCTAGAACGGTACAAAGGCAAAAATAAGAAAAAGTACAATACTCTAATATAAAAATATAAGTAATAAGTAAAACAGTGTTCTGGTTGCTACAGCAGCCTAGAAACAAACTCTAGTGAATGTTAAGAGCTTAACGTAAGATAGAGAGTGTCATAAATCAGTGAATCAGTAAGAGAAACACACCACATTAGAAAGAATTGGTAAACTTTATAAGCTGATAATTCTAAGCAGAATAATATCCTGTAAGGATATTTATTACATTTTCATTATAATTATAATAGTGAAAATTTGAAAACAGCCTAAATGGCCTTACAACAGGTTAATCTTAAATAAATTATATGTCTATCCCTATAATCGGCTATTAAGTAGCCTTTAAAAATTATTTTCAAAAAATATTTCTGGAAATAATATATCTTTATAGTACAGTATTAAGTGAAAAAAGCACTGTGGTATCAGTTTAACATAAAGATATATATATATTTATATTTACATAGAAAGAAATGAATACTCCAAAATATTCATAGTTATTTCTCTGATGCTCACAAGAGATGGTTTTGCCTGTCTCATAAGGTGCGTGTGAGGTACTCAAGCTCGGACGGTAGACTAATTGCAAGCTAGAGATAATGTTGGGTGCCGTGTTTAATTCATAAGAAGAGCAGCAATTTTTGGAGGGAATAATTTTGTTAAAGTTAGGTTTTCTTAAAGTTTTAAGATTTTTCTAGAGTTTTAGGTAATATTATCAACATCATCATCAACTTATACTGAAATGATTTTTCTAAAGTCTTCATATATATGGTACTGAGCTAGGGTATCTTTTTCTATTATTCTAATAGTAAGAATTTATGCTTATTAAATATTTATAAAAGGAATCTGAAATATATTGGCCACCTACTGTTTGCCAGGTTCTTTAACTAATTTTTGCAATTACTAAAATGGTAATGCTTGTTGTAAAACATGCAAAGGAAAAGTGTCAGAGTTCCCTCCTTTTACCCCAGGTATAACCATTGTCTAAGGTGTGATGTGTATCCTTCTAGACCTTTTTCTATCCATTTACAAACACTAACACACATCCATATATAATTGTATGGTTTTAGTATTTTCCAAAATGAGGACAGTGCTATATGTATACATTCTTATTTATCTTGTCCTTTTCTTTCAATAATGTATTATAAATATATTTCTGTGTGAAGACATGAATATCTACTACATTCTTTTTAATGTGTGCAGTTTTAATTTATGCTTTCTTCTCTATACTTTCATCTGGTAAATTTTTTTTAAAGTGATATAGTTATTTGAGTAGCTGTCATAATTATGCTTGCATAGAGCCAAAGAGGAAATTATTCAGAAGGTTTATCCAAGGAGAGATTGAGCATTCTTTCCCAAAGATCACTCAGGATAATCCTGAACTCATTTCTTTTGAATTTGTAGTTGACAGTATTCCTGTATACAGTGTATTCTTTGGAATGTGTTACTGTTCCTGGCCCCCATACTCAAATTAATTACCAAGTACTTCTCAGAGTCACTTGAGAACTATGTTAGCTGATAGAATTTGAGGCTACCAGCTAAAAGAATTAAAAACAATCAAGATCAACCAGAATGGTTGTATCTAACCTCTATCTAAAATTTCTACTACATATTTAAATCTACTACTTTATTCTTTGGCAGAGAGTGAGAAAAAAGAAAAGAGGGAAAGGAAGATAAACAAAAGAAGGGTATCTTGGAACAGTTTCAGGCTGTCCTTTATACCTTCCCATGCCTGTACATACTATATGAACTGACAAGAAGGGAGTCTTTTGACCTTTCCTCAGGGTGTATAATATTACACTAGATTCTGCAGACCTGAAGTAGAGAATCATGTAGAGTAATAATATGAATGCTTGCTGAATGATGGAAACTCTTTAATACTTATATGGCTATCTTGTGATGTAATTATATCTTTTTTTCTCAAGATGAAAATTTCTTTATTTTTTTCTGATTTTAATGGTAATATATACTTACTGTAATAATGTTGAAAATATGAAATTATATAAAACATAAAATAAAAATGAACTATTATATAGGGATAAACTTTGTTACTATTTTTAAATGTAATCCTCCAGACTTTATTTTACAAAAATGGAATTATAACCATTTCCTATGGTTAAATAAGAACAAATAGGTGGACATTTTGCTCCTTTCCAGTTTGGGAGTACTATAAATACATCTACACATAGAATTTTAAATTTTAAAGAAATGTATTATTTAATTATCATAGAATTTTAGATGTTAATTTTATTTAATATTTCAGACATTTAAAAATGTAAGGAAAATTTTACAAATTATATATAATCTTAGTTTTTTTTAATATTCTCTTTGCAGTCTTAACAATATTAGAGGCACAGTCCTTTTCTTGTTTATTAAAACTGAATCTTGTTTGTCATTTAGATGCCACCTGGAACAGCAAGACTGGGCTCTCGTGGTGGTCCCATAGGGACAGTAGGAGTTCTGTCCTCTCAAATCAAAGTTGCTGATCGTCCTGTGACACAACAAGGTTTGAGTGGAATGAAAACTGGGATGAAAGGTATCTATTTTAAGAAGATGAGTATATTTTGTACAAGTATTACAGTATCATATTACTAAATCAGAATTATAGACTGAAAGAGGCTATTTTACTCAATTCTTATTCCTTGATTCACAAAATTGTAAGGGTTAAATAAAAGAATGAATGTGAAAATTCATTGTGAACTAGGGAGTTATATACATATATTGGCTATTTTAATCTTCATTTTTCTGAACATAGAAGTTTGCTATAACTTTTCCTAAATTGAAGTATAGTTGATTTACAATATCATGTTAATTTCAGGTGTACAGCACAGTGATTCAGTTATATATACATATATATGTATATATATACTCCTTTTCAGATTCTTTTCCCTTATAGGTTATTACAAAATATTGAGTAGTTTCTTGTGCTATACAGTAGGTTCTTGTTGGTAAACTTTGCTATAACTTGAAGAAATTTGAAATAATTTGAAGAAAAGAAAAGCTCAGGAATAAAAATTAGATTTCTAGTACTATATAGAAATATTCTGAAATACTTTTTTTTTTTTTTTTTTTGGTTTCTATACCAAAATGACACTGGTAAGGCATTTGTGTATGTATGAGAAATGAGTCAAGAAGTGTTACTTTTGGTAATAATTAATATTCCATTATAATGCTTAAGTAAGGAAGTGAGGCTAGCACATAGATTTATACTACATCTCTCATTATGCCTCTCTATGTTTAGAAAGGCATAATAATAACACTATATGTTATGATTCAGAAAGTTGGTCTATAATATATATATAATTCAAAGCATGGTGAACTGTTTTATAATGAGTTTTTTATTTTCTGTATTTGTGCAAATGACTTATCAGGGATGAAGATACTCTACTGGTACAAAGTTAATTATAAGATATCATACTACCTTCTGTAATACAGTATATCATGCCTTTCAGGAGACTTAAATTTTCTTACTTGTATTATAATACCCTTAGCTCACTAAATATTAAAAACCAATTGATTACTGGACTTCCCTAGTAGTCCAGTGGTTAAGACTCCATGCTTCCGATGCATGGGGTGTGGGCTCAATCCCTGGTTGGGGAATAAGATCCTACAAGCTGTGTGGCGTGGCCAAAAGATGAAAAAAAAAAAATTTGATTATTTAGAAATGCTTGCTTAATAATTATCAATACTGTGAAGGAAAATGAGTCAAAATTTTGTAGTTGTTTAGTCTTTAAAAATGTCTTCATAGAAGTGTTTATGTTTAATATTACTTATTTAAAAACAAGGGTAGAAACATACTGCAATTCTATAGAGAATTCATCAAATTTTATTACTGTATTAATTTCTCCTTTAAAACAGGACCAGTATCATTTAAGATAGTCATTTTCTACTTCAAAGCCTTGTGCGAAAGAGTTCTAATTGTTACCATCATGCACCACTATCTGCTGTGACTTTTGTTCTTACCTGTTCCAGTTTCTCATTTCCCATTCTAGTGAGACATTCTCTCCCTCTTCTCAGCATAGACCTCAGTCAGTACTCCCTAGCCATTTCTCTCATGCCTTGCAGGGCACTTCACCTCTCTCAAGGTTTGGGACATTTAACCTAGGAATACTTTTTTAGTCCTACTGAAACGTAAGATTATGTTTCTTTCTAAAAAGTCTCTGAAAAAATTATGTAAAATCATAATATCTTGCCTACATTGAGAAATTTGTAGTCTAAATCTGCACTGTCCATTATGATAGCCAATAGCTATATGTGGCTATTTAAATTTAAATTAATTAAAATTAGGTAAAATAAAAATTCATTTCCCAGTAGCACCAGCCATATTTCAAGTGGTCAGTATTCCCATGCAGCTACTTTATTGGACAGTGCTGCTATAGAATATTTCCATTGTTGCAGAAAGTTCTTTTGGTTAGCCCTGTTCTAGACCCCCTTAGACCCAGTTTCCATTCAGCCAACCTGACCTGTAGAGTCCACTGTTTTTGTTTTTGTTTTTTTGAGCCTGCTGTCCTAACACTATTTGTGGTCTTAATTCAAGCTTCCATTATGTCATGATGCTAAGATATTCTCTTTTCTATTTCAGTGCTTCTTCCTTGTTTTCAGATTTACTGGGGCATTTGTGAGCACTATTAGAGAACTGTTGAGTGTAATTCTGGTTGTGCTTTTGATTTGCTATTTTGGTGGCATTTTCAAACTGAACACTAATACTTAAAAAAATGTTTTTTAGGTCCCCAGAGGCAAATTTTAGACAAATCTTATTATCTTGGGCTTCTTCGGTATGTTAAAATACTTTTTTTCTATGCATGATCATGAAGTTTTAACTACGGTACTTATTGAGATAATTAGGTTGTAAAGCAATTATACTCCAATAAAGGTGAAAAAAAAAAGATAATTCGGTGTCTGTTAATTCCTAAGAATTTTGTATTCTAACATCATTTTTGGTTAATTTGGCTGTAAACAGATGTCATCACAAAATGTGGTGATACAGTTAGGCTGAGGTTTTAAATTTTATGTATTTGAATGTATGTGAACTATATATTTCAAGTTCACTGTTTTTCATTTAATAGTAATCTTTTATGCTTTTTTCACTAGTTATTCTGAAATATATTGTTCATACATATATGTATTAATGATAAAATATATATGCTTATTTATAATATATTTAGTACAGAGTTTTAAGTAAGTATGTATTTGGTCAGTTGCTATAAATGTGGCCTAATTTTAATTAATTCATAAGCTTTGTTATATATCTCTAAGTATGCAGCTCTAAATTAAGAACTCTTTTCTCCTTCTATACCTACCTTTTTCTCTGCTCAGGTGTCCTACTTTCTTATCTCCATTTTTCCATTACACTTTGTTTTCTTGTTGGCTCATCCTCTATATCTTCTTTCTCTCTGACTTGCATTCCATTTAATGCATCCTTCTATCGTGTCCTGAAAGCTCTGTTTTCTTTCTTAGTCCTTAATTCTTTTGTTGTTCAATTACCTGAATCCTTTTGATTCTCAAACTCCAGAAGGCAATAGGAGAAGGGTAGGTTTTCTCCATCTGTCCTCAAAGCTGCCATCAGTAAGAAAGACAGTGAGGCCATCAGTTGAATAGCATCTTTTGATATCCAGCCACTTTTTAATCAAAAGAAGGGAAGGTGATAGAGCTATTTCTCATCAATGCATTATTGCCTCTCTTCTCCAGGATTTGTGCTTCTGTATTAAAATATAGTTTTACCTATTTGTGTAGTTGACTGTAGAGCAGTGGTTCTCAATTGGTAGTGATTTTGTCCCCCAAGGAACATTTGGCAATTTTTAGGCACATTTTTAGTTGTCATAATTAGGTTTGGGGGGTGTGCCACTGTCATCCAGACCAGAGATGCTGTTAAACATCCTACAGTGCACAGAATACCACCCCCCTACCAAAGTATTATTCAAAGACCTAAAATGTCAATAGTGCTGCTCTTGAGAAGCCCTGTCCTAGAGGGTAGCAAGAGCTGTAAGGGTGACAATTAGGTATCTACTTCTGTCTTAGATTGTACCAGTTTTCCCAGGTTTCCATTCCAGTCCTGTTTCATCTTTTTTAATGAATAGAGAACCTATTATCAGTTTATCAGTTGGGATATACCTCCTTAATCAAATAAGCCACTTAAATTGTTTTTCTTTTTTTAGTGAAATTTCACAAAACCATTTATATTATTGTTACACATTTATGAAAAGTTTGTTTCGTTTAACTAGAGAGACTGTTTTCTGGATTGGAAATATTACTGACTTTTTTATTTCTTTTCATTTAGAAGTAAAATAAGTGAACTTACAACAGAAATCAATAAACTTCAGAAAGAAATAGAAATGTACAATCAAGAGAATTCAGTATATTTGTCATATGAAAAGAGGTGAGTAATTTTGCAGTTAAAGTATGCAAGGTATGTTTTTATTATGAGTAACATTTAATGTAGTATGTATCAGGAGTTTAATACTGAATTTGTAATTATACATAATATTCATAATGTTCATCTGCCTATTTATGTATTTATGAATGTTTTTATTTTATGTTTCCAGAGCTGAGACTTTAGCTGTTGAAATCAAAGAGTTTCAAGGACACCTAGCAGACTACAACATGGTATTTGTTCTTTTCTGAATTTCTTTTGAATATTTTCATTGTTTTTTACCAATTTAAAAAATGTTATTTTAAATACCAAATAATACATGAATACATGCGTATTGAGAATGATTGAAACCATAGAAAGTGTAGATATTAAAGTTTCCCTTTGCTTTCTCCCTCCTTTCCCTCCCCAGAAATAATTTGGCTTAACAGATTGATAAGTATTCTTCAAGCCTTTAAAAAAAAAAAAAAAAAAAAAAACAATTTATCAATACTTAAAAATACAGAAACATGCACACTTTTTTTCCCTAACAATGTTAAAATCATAATTTTTAAAGTAGATAAAATTTATTGGGTACTAGCAATGTCATTACTTTAAAAATGTTTTTGTCTTTCTATGGAGTGTTGTCATCACGAAATTTTAAAAATTTAATTACTTAGTCCACAAATTACCTTCATCAGTATGTTTCATTCAAAATACAGTGTTTGCCTTCTGTCAAAATAGAGTATCTAACATAAACATAGTTTTGCTTCCTAATGTGGACTTCCAGAAGATGCTTCCTAATGTGGATTTCCAAAAGAAATGATCCTGTTGGCAGTGTTGATTACTGCCTCAATCTTTGGGGTAATCTTGGCCCCATGAAAATTTCTAGTGGCAAAATTTTCTTCCTTCCTACTCTGTAGGTACTTTAGGCAGCAGTGGTCTCTGGACTTATTGAAAACTTTTATCTCACTTCTCCAACTAAAAAATAGTGTTACACAAAATAAGAAACATGCCACCATAACGGTTAGGTAAATTATGATATACCTACTTGATATTGTTACATTGTACTCATAAACAAAATTTCTCTGATTATAGTATATTGTAATTCTCACATTTGTTGGACTTTATAATCCATAATATTCTGTAAATGATGTTCTGTTCTAAATATGAGAAGAATAGTTTTTTATAAAATATAAAAAGACATTAG